>NW_028270139.1:110661220-110974033 GCF_037043375.1 Chiloscyllium plagiosum
GATGGAGGAAGCGGAATGGGGTGCCAAACAAATTGGCTCTTCTGTTTTGGGTGGTGCGGAACTGTGCACATTCTTGTAGTTTCACTCATACAATAGGACAGAAGTTCATCACACTCTCAACTTTGGTTGCTTATGATCCAGGATCCTGCATGAGTGTGCTACATTTGACTTCTTCAGGGATGGTTTCAGGACACTGCGAAAGCATTTCTACTATTTTTATTGGAAGTTTCCTATTGAAATCAAGACCAAAAGTAGAGAGTCAATGCTGGATAAATTGGCTTGGAAGATGCTGCTACTATTGAATCACCTATTTTGTTACCAGATTTACATACAAACATATGAATTAACAGGGAGTAGGCCATTCAGCCCTTCCAAAATGTTCTACCATTTTATAACAATCATGGTTGATCAGATTCTAGCCTGAATTCCACATCCCAACCTATTCCTAATGTCACACTCGTCAATCAAAGACATAGCTCTGCCTTGAAAATGTTGAAAGACCCTGCCTCCAACATTCTATAGGGAATAGAGTTCCTGAATCTCCCAACCTTGAGGACAAATATTCTTCATTTCCTTTTTTTAAAAAACAGTAAGGGATCTGCATTTAACTTTGTCTCCTGGTTCTAGTCTGTCCCACAATGGAAACATCCTTTCAACATCCACATGTTAATTCCCCAATGGATCTTAGATTTTTTTTTAAATGGGGACCATGCTGCAGGCTTTCCAAGTCTCCAATACAAAAAAAAGGAGCATGGGAATCACTACTATTGAGAAAACAGTCTGAGGTTGAGATCATGGTTCTCAAACACTCTTCCTTAGTCAACCGACTTTAGTGGAAGGTCTGTATGACTACAATCTGACAAACCTCCAGGACCTGATAGGCTCCCTACTGGGATGTTAGAAATACATGCAACATATTGTTGTGGTTTTCCAAAATATCCTGAATTCTAGAACTGGAACAAGATTGGAAGTTAGCAATTCCAAGGCCATATTCAAGAAAGGAAGGAGAGAGAAGAGAAAAATGGGCAATAAATGCTGGCCAGTCAGCAATATCCAGATTCCACAAATGATTTTTTAAAAATTAGATTTGATAAATGTAGTTCTACAGTGACAATGTAACTTGCATTGTTATTAGCCAATAAAGGGGAAGTCAGTAAATGCAGGATATTTAAAATTTCAAAAGGCATTCAATAAAATGCCACACAAAAGCCTATTAGATAAGGGCTTATGGAATAGATGGTATATTATGTTGCTTTCAAATTACAATTATATTACATATTGTTTGTGATAAAATTATCACAAAGCTTGATTAAAGGACTGCAAGCAAAAAGCAGGAATAAATATGGCATTTTGAAGTTAGCTTGTAAAAAGTAGAGGGCCACATGGGACAGTACTAGTCAAAGTAATGCATTGAAATTTCCTGAGAATACAAAGCTCATTGCAATTGCAAACAAAGAGGATGCAGAAGCTGCAAGATAATATTGACAGATTAGTGCTGAGCATAAAATGGCAAGTAGAATATAATGTGGGATGTTAGAAATAGCTGCAACATATTGTTGTGGTTTTCCAAAATACCCTGAATTCTAGAACTGCCGCAAGATTGGAAGTTAGCAAATGCAACGTCACTATTCAAGAAAGGAAGGAGAGAGAAGAGAAAAATGGGCAATAAATGCTGGCCAGTCAGCAATATCCAGATTCCACAAATGATTTTTTAAAAATTAGATTTGATAAATGTAGTTCTACAGTGACAATGTAACTTGCATTGTTATTAGCCAATAAAGGGGAAGTCAGTAAATGCAGGATATTTCAAATTTCAAAAGGCATTCAATAAAATGCCACACAAAAGCCTATTCGATAAGGGCTTATGGAATAGATGGTATATTATGTTCCTTTCAAATTACAATTAAATTCCATATTGTTTGTGATAAAATTATCACAAAGCTTGATTAAAGGACTGCAAGCAAAAAGCAGGAATAAATATGGCATTTTGAAGTGAGAGATTACCTAAATTGGTAGCAAAAATAAAAAAAAAACTTAAGATGGTGTTAAAGTTACAAAACACTGCTGAGGTATTTGGTATATTCATACAGGGATCACAATGTTAGAATTCAGGTACAGCAAGCAGTTAGGGAGGAAAATAACATGTTGGCCTTTAGTGGAAGGGAAATGGGATGCAAGAATCAGATAATATGCTAGAATTATAGAAATCTTTGGTATGACCACAAGAAGTACTTTTATAAAATCAAAACACTACAGAGACGAATTGTTTAAAAAAAAGTAGGAATAAAACAAGCTGGAAAAGCACAGCAGGTAGATAGGATAGTGAAGGCGGCATTTGGCATGCTTTCCTTTATTGATCAGAGCATTGAGTATAGGAGTTGGGAGGTCATGTTATGGCTGAATAGGACATTGGTTAGGCCATTTTTGGAATACGGTGTGCAATTCTGGTCACTTTCCTATTGGAAGGACGTTGTGAACCTTGAAAGGGTTTAGAAATATTTTACAAAGATATTGCCAGGATTGGAGGATTTGAGCTATAAGGAAAGGTTAAAGGGGCTGGGGCTGTTTTCCTTGGAGCATTGGAGGCTGAGAGGTGACCTTATAGAGGTTTACAAATTTATGAGGGGCATGGATAGGGTAAATAGACAAGGCCTTTTCCCTGGGTTGGTGGGGGGGAGAAAGAGTCCAGAACTAGACAGCATAGGTGTAGGATGAGAGGGGAAAGATATAAAAGAGACTTAAGGGGCAACTTTTTCACACAGAGGGTGGTACGTGTATGGAACGATCTGCCAGAGGAAGTGGTGAAGGCTAGTACAATTATAACATTTAAAAGACATCTGGATGGGTATATGAACAGTAAGGATTTAGAGGGATATGGAGCAAGTGCTGGCAGACGGGACTAGATTAATTTAAGATATCTGGTCAGCATGGACAAGGTGGACTGAAAGGCCTATTTCTATGCTGTACATCTCTGACTATGACTGACAGCATCAGTGGAGACAGATAAAAGGGGTAATAGATGTTTTAAGTCTATGGGTTAGAAACTGGTGTTTTTCTCTCTCTGCAGATTCTGCCAAACCTGCAAAAAGCTCTTCCAGCGCTTTGCTTTTATTTTACCTCAAGTACTTTGCAGAGTTTTTGGTCTCCATACCCAAGAACACAGTACAGTGAGGTTAGCTATGGGCATGACCAGTTGTCCTGTAAGTGAGGCTGAGTAAATTGGGTTTATTCACCAAAGTTTAAGAATAAATGGCAAATTCATTAAACCTCACAGGATTCTGAACAGGCATTATAGGATCAACAGTGAGAGATTCTTTCTCCAGCTGAGCAATCTAAAATACAGATGCCCAAAATCTCAGGGTAAGAAGCTCAATGCTGAAATTATTTCATTGAATTTTTTTTTTTTACAGAATGTGGGCACAGCTGGCGTGGTCAGCAGTTATTGCCTGCTCTTAACTGCCTAGAGGGGAGTTAAGGGTCATTCACATTGCTGTAGATCTGGAGTTACACCTCGGCCAGACCAGGCAGGATGGCAACCTCCCTCCCTACATTAGCAAACTAGCTGGGTTTTCTAACAATTGACAATGGTCACCGTTATACTCTTTATTCCAGATTTTTAAAATTTACATTCTAGTTCTACGATTTGCCATGGTAGAAGTCAATCCCAATCCCAGAACGTTAACAATTCATGGTCTAGCGATAATACCATTAGGCCATTGCCTTGTATCTTTTAAATCCTCGACCCGCAAGTTGTGGACCTTCCATCATTGAATGTATTCTTAGCTCTCAAGGAAGTAAAAGACATTGGCAGTGAGTAGTAAATTGAGCCCAAGGTGCAAATATTTAAGAGGAAGTGGCAACAATCTCTCAAATTACTTCCATGCTCAGTAGTAGAGACTAAACCAAATCTGAATGCGCACCAGAAAGTAGTCACCATGATTGTAAATAGATGAGTTTGGAAGCATCCACAGCACAACTGAAATAAACAGATATATCTGATATTGCCAGCATCATATTTGTATGAAGAGAGTGGATTTAAAGAGAAAAGTCATAAATAAGTTCAGCCAGGAAGAGTGACGTTTCAGGCATAAGCCCTTCATCAGGAATTTCCTGCTCACTGCCAATATCTTTTAATTCCTTGAAAGCTAAGAATACATTCAATGATGAAGGATCCACAACTCGTGGATAAAGGACTTAAAAGAAACAAGGCAATGGCCTAATGGTATAATCACTAGACCACAAATGTTCATCAGGAAGGGCTTATGCCCAAAACATTGATTCTCCTGCTCCTTGGATGCTACCTGACCTACTGTGCTTTTCCAGACTCTGATCTCCAGCATCTACAGATCTCACTTTCTTCTCAGCCAAGAATAAGAGGACTCATCCAATTAATTATTATGGGAGTTGGAAGACAGAGGTTAAAGGGATGCATCAGGTAATTGCACTTCCAATATAGGACTTGTACAACTTAGACTTGAGTTCTCAAAGGTTTCCCCCAAATATTTTAAGACTTAGTCTCAATTTTCTCAAATGGTCTTTCCCAATCACATCCCCAAAGAAAATCAATTCAGTCAGCTTATGGAATAAAACCCAGAGCCTAACCAGTCTGTATGACTAGTACCAAAGAGCTGGCAAACCTACTGGTTGAACCACCCTTAAGTCTAAAACATACCCTAATATGTTTGGAGCCCTAAATAAGAATTACATCTTTTGTACTGTTGAAAATTAAATACATTCTGTCAAAGCTGTGTCTTATATTCATTTAAGAATACCAATGTAAAAGAGAATATTTTAATACTATATGAAGAGAGTGTGCCAATTAGTTGGCAAGTGGGTTATTGCAGCTCCTCTTCAATGAAGAATGCACCAGTTAGATGACAACTGGCAGTTAACTGCCCCAAATTTCGTTTAAATTTAAAACAAGCAGGTTAATACCGATTGGCCAAGACATTGCCTCAAGGAATAAAACAGAATGGCTAGTTGATTCAAGTTTGAAACAATGTGTATAACACAATGCTGGAAATTTCCGCAAGTCTGGCAGCAGTGGAGAGAAAAAGGGTATACATACATGTGCTTACTAGTTACAAAGAACAGGCCTTGTGTCTTTACACATGCAAAACTTAGAACTGCATCCAACATTAAATGTGATCCTGTGATCAGACAACATTTGCTAAAGAATCTTCAATGTGCGGTGATTACACTAACAACCAATTTAAGATAGTCAGGCTCACAATTTTGTGTACACGCATGTGCTGGAAGCTATAGTGTATGAAAGTGAGGACATACAGCCCTATTCTTTACAGACAAAAAGGAAAACGCATGCACATGGTTACTCTTCCAACCCAACAAAACAGGCATTCGCTGGTCCATTTCTTGGAGCAATGCTTTGACCCAGAGTCAACACGTCTGGCTCAAATTTAACTAT
This sequence comes from Chiloscyllium plagiosum, assembly GCF_037043375.1. Lineage (NCBI taxonomy): Eukaryota > Metazoa > Chordata > Chondrichthyes > Orectolobiformes > Hemiscylliidae > Chiloscyllium > Chiloscyllium plagiosum. The sequence goes on from NW_028270139.1 coordinate 110,666,646, forward strand.
CAGTCATCATCTAACTAATATATTCTTCATGGCAACACCTTAATCACAGTCCAATTGCTAACCCATCAACATTCTCTTATTATATAAAATGTCATTCTCCTTGAAATTGTCATCTTCTAAATGCCCTGATGAGTGGAAGATAAAGGATGCATACGTTCTCATCAACACCTTTGTACAATGTAAAATGTTGCTAATTGAAGCCCAACAGAAATTAAGGTGTGATCTTTAATGCACAATATATTAGCTTATATGGTTTCTTATTGCCTTTCCAGCAAGTACAGATATAAATTACTGGAGAAATTAACCTCTCACTTCTGTGTTTTCTAATCATAAATTTCTCTAATCTGCAAAGAAACTACTGCTTAGTCTATTGGTTTTATCCCACTTTATCATTTAGTGGTATAGATGAAAAAACTATCAAGCAGGGTCCTGTTCATTTTAATAGATCTCTGCTGAATTCATTGCTTTTAAGTTAAAAAGTTAACTTTCTTCTAAATAATTTCAAAATCTCTAACAAAGAGGTTTGAGATAATCCATTGGTGATCCCAGGAGATTTATGGCTGAACAACATGTTGCTGAAGGAAGTCTTACAATCGTTTTTCCTGTAGGATAAATTACATTCGTTTGAAATTTGGCATTCTTGCCTTTGTCTCCATGAATGCAAGATGAAAAGCTTTGGAAACCAGTCCCTGTTTTCAGCAATATTCAAGTTCTATTTCACCAGGAGACTGTAGTAGTTCAGGAACATGCAGAAGGTGGCAGACAAATTCATTAACAAAAAAAAAAGTACAAGTAAGATTTCTAAGAAGAGGAGAGCGAGATTGTGGGACTGGAAGGTGACAGTCCTTTCAACAGTAAACAAACAAGGTTACTTAACGTCTAAACTTCATTATCAATTTTGCTGTTAAAAATTGGATAACAAAAAATTCCATACAAATCTTCACAAGCACATATTCAAATTTATCAATGTCTTGGTTTCGTTTTTCTAATTTTTCTGTCAACACAATCCCCATTTCTGGAGAGTATTTGGTCAGGGATTGTCTATTTAACAATTCTAGGAATCAAAAAGCAACTTATGCTTCCTTATCATCGATGCATCAATTGGTCAAAAACAACTTTTTTTTTCTATTTGCCCTTTTAAAAAAAAGACAATCGTAAGATTTTAAGTTTAGATTTCTCCTTTCACCAGCCCTAATCCAGTGGGAAAAGCACCAAATCTTTCAAACGTTCTTTAATCTTCCATCTTTATCATTCTTGTGAATCTTTTCTGCACCCTTTCCTTGGTTTTAATATCTATCTTGCAGTAGAAAACTCCAAACAACTTTATGGTCCTGCTGCAGACGGTGTCTTTGACAAATTCAGCAGCATTTCCTTTCTTTTCTGCTCCTTGCCTTCTGTGTGGAATTCAGTAATCCAATTCCTGTTCACTTAGCACAGTAAGCAATTGCACCCTATTTCCCTCACCTTGAAGATTCATTTATTTAAAACGTATTTTCTGTGACTGCTTTTTCCCCTCAAAATATACTACTATGCTACACATTTTTCTTCACTGAACTTTGCTTCAGGCATGCTCAACTACCCTTGAGTTAGAGTGCATCCATTTATTGGCAATGTTGTTTAACTTCCCTTATTTGAAAAAAAGTGTTTCATTTTCTGTAGTTTTACCAAAAGCCTGGCTCAATGTTTTATTTGGGTCAAAAGTTTGAGGATTTAGGACCTACTCCAGGGACTTGAGTGTACAACTTGGTTAACATTTCAGTAGAACAAAGTGCTGTGCAATCAGCAATGCTGTTTTACAAATGAGAAATTGCATCATCTGCATTCTTAAAGATGCACCCATTCTCGGGCACTGCTCAAATGCAGACAGGAGACTGGTTTCAAAATTATATTAAAATTGCATTTTTCTCCTCTATTAAAAACAGTCAAAATTAAATTTAGATACACAACTACAAAGTTGAGCTGATCACAGCATAAGTTTCTATCTGTGGCCATGTAACAGGCAGGCTCAATTCCACACTTGGATAACAGTGTGGATTTTGCACATTCTTCCCATATCTGCGTGGATTTCCTTCCATAGTCCAAAGATGTGCAGGTCAGACAGATTGGCCATTAAAAACTGCCCAGTGTCCAGGGATCTGAAGGCCAGGTGGATTCACCATGGGAAATGCAGAGTTACAGGATAAGAGGTGGGACTGGGTGGGATACTCAGTCAGTGTAGAATTGATGGGTTGAATGGACTGTTTCCATACTGTAGAGATTCTATGAATGTGTAGAACAACAGGAGATGAGCGATATAGTAAACAAATATTTAATGTCAGTATTTATTGTGGAGAAGGACATGGAAGCTAGGGTACTTGGAGAAATAAATAATGATGCCTGAAAAAAAAAAAGAGTGCTCATTTTTCAGAAGAGAAGGTCCTGGACATCTTAAAACATAAAAAGGTAGATAAATCTCTGGGACTCGATCAGGTGTTTCCCAAGAATTTTGTGGGAAGCTGGGGAAGATATGCCAAGGGTGAAGTGCCATAAGACTGGAGGTTGGTTGATGGAGTATCATTATTTCAGAAAGGTGGTGAGATAAATCCAGGGAACTATAGACCAGTGAGCCAGATGTCAGTGGTGGAGAAGTTGTTGGAGGGGATTCTGAGGGACAGGATTTACATGCATTTGGAAAACAAGAATATGCCTTTACATGCATTTGGAAAGCAAAGACTGATGAGAGATAGCCGACAAAGCTTTATGCTTGAGAAATCATGTCTCACTAACTTAATTTGAGTTTTTTTTTGAAGAGGTGACAAAGAAGATGAAGGCAGAGTGGTCACCTTTGTCCATACAGACGTCAGTAAAGCATGCGATAAGGTTTTGCATGGTAGACTAGTTAGTAAGGTTAGGTCACATCGGACCTGGGGGAGGTAGCCAATTGGATACAAAATTAACGAAGGTAGGAGACAAAGGGTGCTGGTAGAGGGTTGTGTTTTGGACTGGAGGCCTGTTACCAGCAGAGTACCACAAGGATCAGTACTGAGTCCACAGCTTTCTGCCATTTATATAATTTATTTTGGATCACTGATATAGGAGGCATGATTAGTAAGTTTGCAGATGATACCAAATAGGTAGTAAAGAGGACAGTGAATATTATTTCAGAATGCAACAGGATTTTAATCACATGGGCCATTGGGCTGAGGAGTGACAAATAGAAATTTAATTTAGATAAATATAAGATGTTGCATTTTGGTAAGGCAAGCAGGGCACTTAATGGTAGGGCCCAGAGGAGCATTGCTAAACAAAGAGACCTCTGTGTATAGGCCCATAGTTTCTTGAAAGTAGAGTTGCACTTAGTGTGGTGAAGGTGTGCTTGCCTTAATTGGTCAGAAAATTGAGTGTAGGAATTGGGATGTCTTGTTGCAACTCTACAGGACATTTGTTAGGTCACTTTTAGAAAACTCTATAATTCTTGTTGTCCTTCTATAGGAAAGATGTTGTAAAATTTGAGAGGGTGCAGAAAGATTTACAAGGATGTTGTCAAGGTTAGAGGATTTTAGTTACAGGGACAGGCTGAATAAGCTGGGGCCTTTTTCTCTGGAGCTTTGGAGGCTGAGAGATGACCTTAGAGGTTTTTATGATCATGAGGGGCATAGATAGGTTAAATAGTTAAGGTATTTTTCCTAAGGTGGGGGAGCCCAAAAACTAGAGGACATAGCTTTAGGGTGAGAGAGTTAAGCTTTGAAAAGGACCTGAGGGGCAACCTTTTCACACAGAGCATGGTGCATGTATGCAATGAACTGCCAGAGGCAATAGTGAAGGATGGTACAATTACAACATTTAAGCGCCTCTGAACTGGCATATAAATAAGAAGGGTTTAGAGGGATGCTGGCAAATGGGACTAGATTTTTATAGCATATCTGGTTGGCATGGATAATTTGGACCAAAGGGTCTATTTCTGTGTTGTATATCTCTAAGTCAAGAATGCGATGTAATACTTTCCACTTGCTTGGATAAGTACAGCTCTGACAACATTTGAGCTCAACACCATCGAAGACTAAGCAGTCTACTTGGTACCCCATCTAACACTTTCAGCGTTTACCCCTTCCACCACTGCGAAATGGCAGCAGTATGTACCATCTTCAAGATTCACACTTTCACACCCTCTTCGCCACCCTTCACATTCTCACCGACCGAGGCAACTTCCAAACCCAAGATCTATACTATATAGAAAGACAAAGGCAGCTTTGCATAGATACACCCACCAACAGCAAGTTCCTCTCCAAAACCCCACAACATACAGACTTTGAACAATATCTCCTTCATGGTCTCTATGTCACAATCCTGGAACTCTGTCTTTTACAGTATTGTACTGACTGTGTACTCACATTAGACCACAGAGGTTTAACGGTTAAAAACAATGACTGCAGATGCTGGAAACCAGAATCTAGATTAGTGGTGCTGGAAGAGCACAACAGTTCAGGCAGTATCCAAGGAGCAGGTTTAAGACAACAGCTCACTGTCACCTTATCAAAGGGAATTAGGGATGGGCAATAATTCCTGGCCTAGTCAGCAACACCCATGTCTTGTGCACAAGTAAAGGAAAATAAAACAATCAATCAAAGCTTTGGATCTCAAAAGCACTGAAGAGGCTGTGCATTTGTCCATGGGATTCTAAAACAATGATAATGAAGTAATAACTGGTGTTGCTTGACAGCTTCTTACTGGAAACAAAATTGGAAGGTGGTGTCTTCTGCAGATTTATGTATCTAGATTTATCTCCTTGTTGGTCAGTACTGGACCAATTAGAACCTAAGGGCAGATTCTTTAATTTGGTTTTGTTAGAGAGATAGTATTCAATGTTGCTTTTATAAGTTCTTTCAAGAACAGTATACAATGCATCAACTAGTTTTAAGATAGCTTTGAAAGGCTACACATTTTGCTGTGCTTCTGAAGCAGTTCTCAAACAGTTTTTTTTTTTAGCTGCCTCAGGTCAAAATTACAATATAAATTACAAAGTAAACTGTTGATCTACTTCTCTGTACCATTCCCCATAAGTGTGAAGTATGTGCGACTCTAAAAGAAACTAAAGTTTATGTGAAGCATAGAAAACCATAATTAAACATCAAATCTTCAATCAATTTTTGAGGTTGCTTAAACATTTCTAAAAAAATCTCAAAATACAAATATGACGTCTCTTGGAATGATTAAAACTAAGATCTTTAGTTGAAATCTTTATTCATGAGCTCATTGCCCAAGTTAAATTGCAGAAAATGTGCATCTTAAAATTTTTTTCCAATAGATAAATAGCTTACAGAACAGAGACTTCGTAATTTGGATGTCAGTTAACGTTTTTTTAAAAAGGGATCCAGATCAGAAAAGGTACAGAGTTGGTGAACTGTTCGCACTGAAACACATTTTGGTGAATATAGGGAAAGGCTAGGTGTTCTGTCTTTAGTAACAATGAATTGGGGCAGAAAGTGGTTTTGGACTTAGGCTGAGTTTCATCCAGTTGTAAATTGTACATTTGTATTAAGAGGGGGAAAAATTGTCATTAAAGAAAAATAGGAATCAATTCCTCAAGACCAGATCTTAATACAAACCAGAAGAGAAATTAACTTTGTTTCGTTTTAACCTTTAATTCATTTGCAAAACACCAGGAGCTTAAAAGGTCAGAGAAACTTAGAATTACACCTGCATTCTCATTGACATGGAGTTAGCTAGTACAGAATCTTAGAATTTAGAGCAGCCAAGGCTTGTGATTCAAATAAAATTAAGAACTGCAGATGCTGGATACATAAAACAAATTGCTAGAGAAACTCAGCAAAAAAACTCAACTTAAAACATAAACTCTGTTTTCTACCCACAGATTCTGCTAGATCTGCTGAGTGTCTTCGGTAATTTCTGTTTTTGTTTGTGGGTTCAAATACTGACAGTTGTGATTTGTTCTGTGGCCTGTATGAGTAGCACTTTCCTTCTGAGGTGACCTCAGTTATTCAAATAATAAAGTTGCAGTAATTTTAGCAAGCATTTTGTTACTGTACGGTACAGTCAGTTCTTCTAAAAATGAAAGGTTGCGCACTTGCGCAAATCCGCCTTATAGAAACATCGTGCTTTAGAAACAGCACTTAAAGTGTTGGCCAATGTAATCACATTACAGCCAACACATTTTAAAGTTCACTCCATTGAAACAATGTCGCCAGTTCAATCACATTAGAGAATTCGTATTGACGTTATAGCAGAACGACGTGTACTCCAATCCAAGAGAGAATGGTCAACATGGTCCTCACGGACCACATGCCCCAGTCTGACCTTGTCCCATTTGACAGCATTAGGGAAGACTATCCTTCCAGTAAAGGATATTAATGAATGAAATGGAGCTTTCAGATCAATCATTGTACTTTTGCTTTTATTTTCAAAATGCTTGAGATCTTTATTAATTGAACTTAAATTCCACCATCTGCCATGGTGTGATTCAACCCCAGACAATTACTGATCCTGTGATTGCTAGGCCAGTGATTATACCACTGCACCACACCACCTTTTAAACAATGCAAAGCCAATCAATTTTAAAATGCTTTATTAGTTTGTAGGCAGCAAATCAAACAGCAAAAATAATTTGTAGTTTTAATTTACATTTAAAAATGAATTTGGGGAACTTCCTCTAATGGGGAGGCCACATACTTCCTGTTCAAAGAAACACTCTCAGAGAAGTCAGTACACTACTCATTACTGACAGTGCCACAGTATCAAAATAATAAAAAAAAGACACTCAACATTGGGAAAGTTGCCTTAGATATATCATATTGATACCATAAACAGCTTCAGTTTAAAGTCAGATTTTCTTATTAAATATTTCCAAAACAAGAGTAAATTTAGTTGCACTGTTTGCAAGGTTACAGGCATCTTATGCAGTACTTGGAAATTTTACAAATTTCCATAAGTTAATACTTGCTCATGACTGAGGGGCCACTTCATCAGGACTATTGCTCTGAGAATTCATTGTAAACTAATTATATCTGCATAGCATGCCTCATACTTGGGGTTATTCACAGCAAAGCTTGCCATGTAGAACTGTTCCAGTCAATTAGCCCAACCCAATTAGTATTTATGAATATACATGATTAACATTTACTCAATAGCACCGTGGAGGCATGAACATAAAATCTGTTGACATTCATGGCACACTACCTTGAAGGCAACTTGAGAGCCAATAAGCAGCAAACCACAAAACTGGACCACCTCAGATGGTTCCCTTCAAGCACGAGCACAAAATTGAGAATGCCATTCCTTGGAATGAGAATGTTTCTGATTTAACTAATATTAATGCAAACATGAAGACACTGACTTAATTACTTGCAAGCAGTTGTTGAGAGGTAGAGAAGGCTGGATTAACTTTCTTCTCTTAAATCCTAGTACACAAATGAAAATAAACAAAGTCCTTGGGATAGTCTACAATGTTTTCCCACATTGGTGAGAAATTGGCACTTCAATCTGTATAAATGCAATTTATTGCATTTTGGTACAACAAATGAGGGTTGAGCTTATATAATTAATGGTAAAGCCTTGGGCAGTGTTGAAGAACAGAGGGACCAAGATGTGCAGGTACAAAGTTTTTTGAAGTGTGTGTCACATATAGAGTTGGGTGGTTAAAAAGGTGCTCAGTGCACGTGCCTTCCTTTGAGTATAGGAGTTGGGAAGCTGAGGTTGTACAGGACATTAGTGAGGTTTTTTCTGGAATACTGTGTCCAATTCTGGTCACCCAGTTATAGGAAGGATATTATGAAGCTGGAGAGGGTTTAGGATGTTGCCAGGTATGGAAGTTTTGTGATATAAAGAAAGGCTCAATAGGCTGGGACATTTTTCATTAGAATGTGGGAGTTTTAGAGGAGATCTTATAGAAAATGATAGGTCATAGAGATCAGTGTGGAAGCAGGCCAATCGGCCCATCAGGTCCACACCAAGTCTCCGAAGAGCATCCCAGCCACTTCCCTCCCGACCTATCCCCATAACCCTGCATTTCCCTATGGGCAATTTAGCATGGCCAGTTCACCTGACCTACATATCTTTGGATTGTGGGAGAAAGCTGGAGCATCCAGAGGAAACCCACGCCCAAGGGTGGAATCAAACTCAGGTCCCTGGCGCTGTGCTAACCACTATGTAAGTGTATAAAAATTCATAAAATAATGACTGGTGTGGATAGAGTTAATAGCAGTTGCCTTTTCCCTAGGATGAGGGATTTCAAGACTGGGGACACATTTTTAAGGTGAGAAGAGAGAGATTTTTTAAAAACGTTTGCCCCGAAGTCTTTTTTTTAAAAACACAGAGGGTGGTCAGTGTGTGGAAAAGAACAAGTGGCAAATGTGGGTACAATTAAAATGTTTAAAACACACTTAGATAAGTGCATGAACAGGAAAGGTTTAGAGGGATATGGGCCAGGAACAGGCAAATGGGACTAGCTTAAATTTGGGATTATGCTCAGCCTGTACTGGTTGGACCAAAGGATCTGTTTCCGTGCAGCATGACCCCATGGCAAGAATATTTCTCAAAGCTCCATTTTATGCCATTGCTGAACTTAAAATCACAGTCTTCTCTGTAAGAATTTATTTCATAACAATTCAGTGAATTTCACTGATATTCATCAAATAGAGGATTAGCATTTTATTAAAGGTTCCAAGAACCTCAACACAAGGGAACCGAACTTACACATGTAGACAAAATCATGGTAAGCAAAATGATTATTATATCAATTCCTTGCTACAATTGGGGAATGGAATGAAGTATAAAGTGGTGGGTTGGGTGTAAAGCAGATGGTTTGGTGTATAATGCCTATTATAGCTGCAGTCATCCAGACAATTAAATGAAATATCAACTCACATGTAAAAAAGGCATCTAACTGCTGGATCCCATATAAAGTATCTCAATATCTAACATTATTTCACACTCCTACCTTGCGACTTTGATCTGTCAGGCTATTTGATTATTCTAGTTCCCCAACAAATCAGATCTAAGCTCTTCAGTCCTACTACATCCCATTGTGCATGCATGGTGGTGGACAACTCACTGGAGGCAGCAGCTCCAATAATATTCGCATCCTCAATGATGGATTAGCCAAACATATCAGTGCAAAAGATAAGGCTGAAACACTTGCGGCCATCTTCAGCTGGAAGTGTTAAGTGGATGATCCATTTCAGTCTCCTCCAGTGTTTCTCCACTGTGAAAGAATACTGACTTAAATAGCAAGCATTCCATGGTGCTAACCACGGTGGCACAGTGGTTAGCACTGCTGCCTCACAGCACCAGAGACCCGGGTTCAATTCCTGCTTCAAGCAACTTACTGTGTGGAGTTTGCACATTCTCCCCGTGTCTGCGTGGGTTTCCGCCGGGTGCTCCGGTTTCCTCCCACACTCCAAAAATGTGCAGGTTAGGTGAATTGGCCATGCTAAATTGCCTGTAGTGATAGGTGAAGGTGTAAATGTAGGGGAATGGGTCTGCGTGGGTTGCTCTTCGGAGGGTCGGTGTGGACTTGTTGGGCCGAAGGGCCTGTTTCCACACTGTAATCAATCTAATCTAATCAATCTATCCTCAATATTCCTGAAAGAACTCTTACACAATAAAGCACCCCCATTTTATGCTTTACATTCATTACCACTATTTTAACAAAATATGGTGCACAGTCATTTATATGCTACAAAAGCAAAATCCTAATATTCATAAGAAACAAAAAATTGAAAAGCATGCATGCCTCCTCTTGCAGCTTGCTGCAATTGATGACACATTGTTTACTGGGAATAGGCTTGGAAATTTTAGAAAAAGGGAGAAGGAATGCAAGTATCTAAGGCAAGAATTATGTTTAGCAACAACACACCATATTATAAAAGATTAGAGACTTAAAAGCTGCAAAAATTCTCACAACCATGTCGGGCTAAAACAAAATAAAGTACTCATGAAAATGGGAACTCACCGCTTTTGTTTTTTAAAATGTGAACTTTGTGAAGATGGTAAACTTTTGCCCTTGGTATCAGATCTATAGTTAACAGAATAGCTAGGGGAAACATTTTTAGCTGGGCATTGGGTTCCTTATTTTAATTTTTTTGAAGTCCATCTGCTTGTTCCCAGAAACAGAGTCAGTTTCACTGCCAACAGATTGATCAAATAATGATCAATTTATCCATATTACTTGAACTCAAGAACTTACAGCATAGTGTGGTTTCTTTCTTTAAAGACTGTAGGGTCCATTTCCTTTGCTTACTTCAGTAAAAGTGAAAAGAAAATTAATTTATCAGCTTTAATGTAAGGGCAGCCCTTGGACACTTCATAAGAATGCGATAAAGTCAAGTCTGAGACCAAGAGTACTCGATCTTGGAGTAAATGACAAAATGCTTATTGAGGTTTTTAACAGGCATTTTAAAAGTTGGAGACACAGGTAGAGCTTTTGACTGGAATTTCCAGAGCTGAGGATCTTGCCAAATGAAGGCATGGCCATCAATGGTGGAGCAATTATAACTGATTAAACGAACACATATCAAGATTGTAGGGCTGGAGGAGATTACACAGAGGGATTTGAAAGCAAGGATGAAGTGAACATTACTTGTTGCAAGTTAAGACACGGATATAAGAGTTTTAGATGACAGATGTACAGAGCAATTAGAGGTGCAGCAAGCACCACAACCACATTATTGCTGAAACAAGAGTATCAGTATGTAAAATCACAGGCTGTACTTGTGCTATATTTATACTGATTTCATATACCAACAGTTTAAAAGTAGGGCAGAAAAGTAGTCAATACAAGTTTAAGCATAATCACATTGCTGCAGGCTATTTAAAATAACATAGGCGAGAGAATAAATTTCCATTAAGCAACATTCTTGTTTTAAAGCAAACAAAAACTTATAACATTGAATGGAATGTAAATTTGAATTACGTTGACCTTGAAGGCATTCATATAACAGATAGTAGTGGCCAATGATATGAATGCAGCAGTTTTAGTAATAAATCATTTAATATTGGGGTACGTGTAATGTCACAACAAAAGAGGCTTAAAAACATGAGATTTACCTTCCTTTCAATGGGCATATACAACTATGCTCCCTGACTATAAAATATCACAAATTGGCACATCATTGGATTATAATGTTATCAAGAGCCAAAGCATAAACAAAACTTGAGAACTACAGTAGCAAGCATGCCAACTATCTTCTGTTTAAGTTGACAGTTTTTCAAAGACAGTACTTGAGAAAAATCAGGTAATTTTCTATTGCAAATGAAGCATTACAATTTAAAAAATCAATTTCATTACAAATAGAACTAGTGCTTTTGGTGGGAACAGAGACTGCTTTTTTTCCCATTTTTGTGAACAAATTTGAGGCAGATTGGGCATTCACACCAATAGATACTTTAAGTTTCTCCACTCAATCCACTCATCATTATCTTCAGACCTTGCTTTGACTTTGAAGAGGATTTAGTTCTGAAACAACTACCTTTTCTGAAATTAAGGAGGATTCTGCCTGAGACAACTACATTAGCCAGCCATGTTCTCTATCATCACAAAATTGGCCTGGCTTGGAAATCAGACACAATGCAATAGAGTTTGAGGAGAGAATTGAATAGTTTGCAGTTCATTAAACTCCTCAGTGTTAGTCCTTTAAAAAATTTGGAAAGCCTGCAGTGAGAGAGAAGAACCACTCCTGATTGATAAGAATAGATTTCACCTCAGCTTCAATCAAAGATACATTTCATAATATTCTCCTGTCTTGAAGTAGCATTAGCTTTTGTTAAATAAATGCCTCAACTCAAACAGTGCACATTAGTATTAACTTGAGGATTAATTGTTTCATCAACACATTTTAAAAATGATTTTTTGGAATTGCAATAGATTAAGAGGCATTTTTATGTATGATCCTTCTTCAGAAGTTGGTTGTAAAAAAATAAAGAATTCTGACACCTACTCATCCCAATTCCTTCTGAATTGAGGATGAACATTTCAAGTAGTGGAAAGATTATCAACTCAGTCAAAGCAATCCCATGCACCTCTGTTGCTGTAGAATTCAGTATTAGCATAGAAGCGGCACGGTGGCACAGTGGTTAGCACTGCTGCCTCACAGCGCCAGAGACCCGGGTTCAATTCCCGCCTCAGGCGACCGACTGTGTGGAGTTTGCACATTCTCCCCGTGTCTGCGTGGGTTTCCTCCAGGTGCTCCGGTTTCCTCCCACACTCCAAAAATGTGCAGGTTAGGTGAATTGGCCACGCTAAATTGCCTGTAGTGTTAGGTGCAGGGGTTAATGTAGGGGAATGGGTCTGGGTGGGTGCGCTTCGGCGGGTCAGTGTGGACTTGTTGGGCCGAAGGGCCTGTTTCCACACTAAGTAATCTAATCTAAAAAGAAAAGCAAAGATCAGCAATATAGAATAAACTGCAGATTACTATTATTGTAAGTGCGAACATAAGACCATAAGACACAGGAGTGAAAGTAAGGCCACTCGGCCCATCGAGTCCACTCCGTCATTCAATCATAGCTGATGGGCATTTCAACGCCACTAACTTGCAATCTCCCCATAGACCTTAATTCTTTGAGAGATCAAGAACGCTGCCTTGAAGGCATATAATGTCCCAGCCTCTACTGCGATCTGTGGCAATGAATTTCCCAGGCCCACCACTCTCTGGCTGAAGAAATGTCTCATTTCTGTTCTAAATTGACCCTCTCTAATTCTAAGGCAGTGCCCACGGGTCCTAGTATCCCACCTAACAGAAACAAATTCCCAGCATCCACCTTTTCTAAGCCAAGCATTATCTTGTAAGTTTCTATTAGATCGCCCCTCAACCTTCTAAACTCTAATGAATACAATCCCAGGATCCTCAGCCGTTCATCGTATGTTAGGCCTACCATTCCAGGTTTCATCCGTGTGAATCTCCTCTAGGCATGCTCCAGTGTCAGTATGTTCTTTGAGGTGTAGGGCCCAAAATTGGACACAGTATTCTAAATGGGGCCTAACTAGAGCTTTATAAAACTTCAGTAGCCCATCGCTGCTTTTATATTCCAACCCTCGAGATAAATGACAACATTACATTTGCTTTCTCAACCTGTAAGTCAACCTTTAGAGAATCCTGGACCAGCACTCTCAGAGCCCTTTGTACTTTGGCTTTATGAATTTGCTCACCATTTAGAAAATAGCCCATGCCTGTTTGTTTTTTCAAAAAGTGTAAGACCTCGCATTTGCACACATTGAATTTCCTCAGCCATTTCCTGGACTACTCTCCTAAACTGTCTAAATCTTTCTGCAGCCTCCCCAGCTCCTCAGAACAACGTACCTGTCTGTCTAACTTCATATCATCTGCGAACTTTGCCAGAATGCCCCTAGTCCCTTCATCCAGATCATTATATATAAAGTGCACTTTATATACTAAGGTGAATGATTATAAACATTGTCGCTTACCAGGAGTAGAATTTCTGGGTTCAGATTCCAAAGAAACAACTTGCAAAGCTCCACTAATGCTCAAATAATTACTGCACTTTCAAATTTGAAATAGCTCATCTTTTCAGGATATTCTTTTGACTTCACAGAATCATAGACCCTAAAATATCAGGAAATGTATTCTAGGAGTGGAATACCGCTAAAGATTCTCTTCTTCCCAAGTAGGCTGATGATGGATCTTTGGAAATTGCAATTTTTGCCATTTCAAACATTAGTGAAAGCAGTAGGTTTAGATGGTCATTTCTGCTAAACAAAATGTGATTTCTATTCAAATTAAGTCTTCATGATTAAGCTGCTGGTCTTCAAGATCATCCGGGCATATAAGGCAGTTTGAGAGTTATCCTTTATTCCCAATTACTCTACTTCCGCTGCATCTGCTCCCTGGAGGACCAGTTCCACCACAGAACACATCAGATGACGGCCTCCTTTAAAGACTGCAATATCCCCTCCCATGTGGTTGATTATGCCCTCCAGCATATCTTATCCACAAGGTGCATCTCTGCCCACAAACCCCACCCCTCCAACCACAGCAAGGACAGAATCCCCCTGCTCCTCACCTTCCATCACAATCATCCGCCGCTATTTCCGTCACCTACAAACGGACCCCACCAGAGATATATTTCCCTCCTCTCTCCACTTTCCATAAAGACTGTTCCTTCCACGACTACCTAGTCAGGTCCACTCCCCTCAACAACCCACCCTCTCCTTCTGGCACTTTCCTCTGCCACCACAGGAATTGAAAAACCCACAGCCACACCTCCCCCCCTCACCTCTGTCCAAGGCCCCAAACGAGCCTTCCACATCTAAGTTTCACCTGCACTTCCACACGTCATTTACTGTATCCGTTGCTCCAGATGCAGTCTCCTCTACAATTCTGAGACTGGATGCCTACTCGCACAGCATTTCAGAGAATATCTCTGGGACACGTGCACCGATCAGCCCCACCACCCCATGGCTGAACATTTCAACTCCCCCTCCCACTCTGCTGAAGACATGCAGGTCCTGGGCCTCCTCCAACACCACTCAAATACCACCCGACGTCTAGAGGAAGAATGCCTCATCTTCTGCCTCGGGACCCTTCAACCCCGTGGCATCAATATGGACTTCACCAATATCGTCATTCCCACCCTCCACCTTACCCCAGTTTCAACCTGCCAGCTCAGCACCATCCTCATGGTCTGTCCATCTTCCTTCCCATCTATCTGCTCCACCCTCCTCTCAGACCTGTCACCTTCATCCCCACTTCCATCCACCATTTTGCACTCTCAGCTACCTTGCCCCCAGGCCCACCCCCCACCCCCCCTCCCATTTTTCTCTCCACCCCCAAGGCTCCCAGCCTCATTCCTGATGAAGGTCTTTTGTCGAAAACTTTGATTTTCTTGTTCCTCGGATGCTGCCTGACCTGCTGTGCTTTTCCAGCGCCACTCTAATCTTGACTCTGATCTCCAGCATCCGCAGTGCTCACTTTCGCCTAGTTTGAGACTTGTCAGCTTTCTCAGAGTTGTTATTTTTCTTATTTGTGAGATAGATTAGACATTAACAGCCTCCAAGGAGAATAAGGCCCCAAAACAAAGGGCCCAGATAATATTTACCACTTAACCAACATCATTTAAATATAACTCAGCCACATGCCCTTTGGCATTTGTGGGATCTTTCAATTCAAATATTAACTCACCAAGGCTACTTTGACAGTATCTTCCAAATCCTCAGTTTCTGCTGCCCAGAAAGGCTAGGGCAGCACCTCCTGCAAGCTCACCTCTAAGATCTCACACCACCTGAAATACATTGATCACTATTCCTTCATTATCACTGGGTCAAAATCTGGAACTTTCTTCCTAGTTGTGAATCTCACTATAAGCAAAAAAACTGCAGTCAAGAAAGCAGCTTCTCTGGGTTAGAGATGGACACTGGCCTCGCCAGAAATGCCCACATCCCGTGAAATGAACTTAAAAAAAGCTAGCTTTCCCTACATTAGATTAATAATATGCCTCAAAGTACTTTGTTGGCACACAAATGTTTTGAGATGATGGAGGTGCAATATAAATGGAATTTATTTTTCCAGGTATCATTCCCATCAGCCACAGATCTATGGATATATTTTCAACAGAATTGCAGAACAAAATTCACCATCATATAATGTAAAAGTTGGTGATTGTACTGTTTTTATAATGAAACATTGTGGAATAGTGCAGAAAAGTAAGTGTTTAAACACATCCCTTTTATAATCAGTTTGCCCATTAACTAGGTTTCAGCTAATTGTACAAGGAGTTTAAGAAAACATTGGATTACTCAGCCATTAAATATTATAATACTGCCAACTCTGCCTTTCTAAAAGCAGAGATCTGTGACCCCACTACATTTCCTATGTTCATGATTAATCAAGTTTTAATTTTAAACTCTTTAGAATTCAAATGATTTTAATCCAATCTTAGTCATTTCAAGGCGACTGACTGTGTGGAGTTTGCACATTCTCCCCGTGTCTGCGTGGGTTTCCTCCGGGTGCTCCAGTTTCCTCCCACAGTCCAAAGATGTGCAGGGTCAGGTGAATTGGCCATGTTAAATTGCCCGTAGTGTTAGGTAAGGGGTAAATGTAGGGGTATGGGTGGTTTTCGCTTCGGCGGGTCGGTGTGGACTTGTTGGGCCGAAGGGCCTGTTTCCACACTGTAAAGTAATCTAATCTAATCTAAAGTAATCTAATCGAAAAAAGTTCACTTGTCAATAAAATTTAATATGGCCAAAATCATTACTACTTAGTTAAACTTTGCTTTCATAGTTATATCCAGAGACTCAGTCATCACAGCATAGGCCACTCAGTCCATCAAAACAAATCCAACTAGTTTTATTCCCCTGCTTTATTCCCATAACCCATTAGGATTATTTCCTTCAGTGCCTACACCAAAACTTTCTTTCGATATTATTCAGCAGTTCCACTTTTAACAGCTTTACAAGCTGGTCCTTGCTGGTCACTGCATATGAAATAAAAAGTTCTTCCTTACTTTCCTGTACCCCACATCACCCCTCTCCACCCAAAACACCAAATCCATATCTGCGAAAACAGCAGGGAAGGGCACAACTGTTCTGGGAACTATTTTGTATTAGCAGCAAATTGGCCAGTTTCTAATTCTTACCTCAAGATGAAAAGCCTGCTGGTGAGTCACAACACCACAGAATCAGGTGTTTCAGCCCATTGAATCCATGCAGAGCGATCCATTTCGGTCCCATTCCCCTGCTCTATTCCCTGCAGTCCTACAAGTTTATTTCCCTCAAATGCACATCCAGTTTCCTTTAGAAATCCTTATTCACCTCCACGTTCACGTTCCTCACAGGAATAGCTCCTTACTGCTTTCACTCAAAGTTCTTTCCTCAGGTCTCCTTTGCATCCCTGCAAGGGCAGGGGTGGCATGAGATAGTGGTGGGTATTGAATACAAAAGCACGGAAGTTGTGTTTATAAGTATACTTATAAACACAACTTCCGTGCTTTTGTATTCAATACCCACCACTATCTCATGCCACCCCTGCCCTTGCACACCCACCCTGACACCCTCCCCAAACCAGACCCAACTCCCTCACTCCAGACTGTTTCCTGACAATCCTCACCTCTTGACTCAACCCAACCTCACTGCCACCCCTGATCTAACCTACCCTTTACCTACCCAAGTCCAGCCTCCTTCCAAAACTTACCTCATGCATCCATACCCATTCACTAAAATTCATTAAGTAATACTGAATACTAAATAAGAATATCCAACCACAGTTGGTAGTGTTAAAGAACAACGGCATTAAAGGTTTAAGAGTAACAAACACTAGATGTAAAACCTCTTTAAAACTTGGAAAAGCACTACAAACTTCCCTTTGCGGTGAACTCCTATGCATTCTAAGAGCTGTTCCCCAGCTCTTCTGAGGATCATGGAAGGTATGAATCTGCTCCCTCTTCTCTGCTGAGAGGCTCACCCGCTTTTGTATAATAAAGGCTTCAAAAAGCAGCCAACATTGGAAGATCGACAATTAAATACACAGACAGGTAAGCGAGTACTTCTAGATTTGTGGCCTGTTGGAATAGTTCCAACTCCAATCAGGTAGTCTAAGCTATAGTTTACAATTGCGATCTATTTGGAGAAAGCGAGAGAGTTGGGTAGCATTTTGCAATAGAAAGTTTCTTCAGCACATCAGAAGGAACACAGACCACAATTGTCTTAAATGGATGCAATATCAAAGAATCTAAGGTCAACAGTTCAAGTGTGATTTTGTTCTTTGCAGGAAATGTTGTTCTGCACAAAGAAAGTTACGTAGTATATTATCATAAAGAACAAATGCACAGAGAAAATCAATTACTTCATTACTAAGTTGTTTCCAGACCAAGGAGCGCTGAACTCAATTCCAAGTAAAAAGGATAGTTTAAATTTCCTTCCAAGCCTTTAAATATTTACACTCGTCCAAACATTTTCCTCTCCCTCTTATCTTTCACTGTAGCAATCAGCAGGTAGGTAATGGTCTCACCCTAGTTCTAAACTTCCAGCTCAGCACTGTCCCCATGACTTGTCCGGACTTGTCCTACCTGCCTATCTCCTTTTCCACCTATCCACTCCACCGTCTCCTCCCTGACTATCACCTTCATCCCCTCCCCCACTCACCCATTGTACTCTATGCTATTTTCTCCCCACCCCCACCCTCCTCTAGCTTATCTCTCCACGCTCCAGGCTCACTGCCTTTATTCCTGATGAAGGGCTTTTGCCCGAAATGTCGATTTTGAAGCTCCTTAGAGGCTGCCTGAACTGCTGTGCTCTTCCAGCACCACTAATCCAGAATGGTCTCTAACACCTACTGAACAGAAACAGTGTTCAGTATTCATCGAATTTCCAAGTTTGGAACCTAAGAACAACACAAATGTCTTGATGACCAGCATGAACAAATGGCTGAAAGTCCTCCTTCCTCACTGTAAAGACTCTGAATCTAGGTCGACGTAAGCTCAGTTAATGAGTGAGCTTGTTCAACATGATTCAAGTCATATGGAAGGGAAAAAGAAAATCAACAATAGCAAACCTGTATTTAGACAGCATCTTTCTTAGCCTCACAACAGAGGTTAAGAGCTGAAAGTTTTTTCATGGAAAATTAATTTGCTTTAAATAACTGAGGAAAAGCACTTTGTGACCTTATTGCATAACCTATATTAATGTATTCATGTATGCTTTTAAAGACCACATTAAAAGCAGGTCACAAGAATTTCTCTGCTCCACCTGAGAAGGTAAACAGGATAACAATTTAACGACTCATGTGAAACTGATCACCAATTGTTCACCACTTTGTTGGGACTGCCCTGGTGGTTCAGCATATACTGTATACAAATTCCCAGAGAGGATCATGCAAGAGAAGATCACCCCACTGCTTGGTAAAACATACCAGCACGAGAGAAGTACCACCCACATATCAGCAAGATAAAGGAGGAGCCAGGTAGACAAATACAAGAGAAATACCTGGCAGCCAAAGTTGCACAAAGCGGTATACCATGCTGAACATGTATCATGCGAGCAAGAATGGAAACTGGAAGGAAATTGTTACAAGCAACACCATCATGAGCCAAGTGCATATCCTGTATGTGTATTAACAGCAGTTGGAAACGGGATACAATAGCTGGAGAATGCTGTTAGAAGAATAAATAACTTGCACTGCAAAAGCAATTAGAAATGGTCTACCAATGGTTTACTCTACTAATCAAAATTACATAGAGGCATACAGTTCACCAGACCAATGACACAAGGAAGAGCAGAATAAAAGTTTTGTAAAAAGAAAATTGAACAATTATACAATTAAGTCATTCCCACTGAAAACAAACAGGCATCAATAGCCCTTAAATACATGAAGCGGTGGGATGGGACAGCTAAGAATCCTGAATTGAGCGAAAGGTGATGCAAATTATAGCAGACTACCTAGGAAGGAGATGATGGGGGGGGAAGAGATGAGAGAAAAGAGACAAATCCTCTGGAGTAACAATTGCTGTTGGCGTTGTACAAAGCTTTGCACTTGCGAGGCCTTTTAATTTCTTGTGTTTTTTTTGTTGGTGCATGTGGCCTAATGGACTGCTCTGAGGTACAATTGTTGCTGCTAAAAAGCTTGTGACAAGGTAAAGATTCTTTTTAGGAGAAATGTTGCCTTTTCATCAATGCCACCAAGTGTCAAGAGTACTTCTTCTCATGCCAGGAACAATAGTAGGTCCCCTCAGGTATTCAGTAGCTGAAGACCCTAACAAGTGCTCAACATCTGAAAGTTTTTTAACGAATAAAACCTTGCCCAATAAGTCACAACAGTTGAAGCCTGCTGGCAACACCCCAAAAAGAAAGTTTTCTAATGTCTCAAATTTTCAGTCTGGGCCACACTAGGAAAACATTTGGGGAATCACTGATATACAGACAAGAGAGACAACAGCCAAGGGTGAGGAGGAAGGCAGTGAGGAGAAGTGTTCAATATATTATGAGTGTCCTCAGTATGTGATGTGATCAAATATGTAAGTTGGCCATGTCATTTAAGCGATTGCTTAAGATCACATAAGATTATGCACTATATATGGTCATAAGATAGGAACACCAAAATAACTAATTGCATGATTCATATTTTGAGGAATATAGCTTTCAGTTTGGGGATTAAGGTTTTAAATGAAAGATTTTGTTTGGGAGGATGTCAACAAATCTAAAGTAGTTGCAATTCAGAGGATGACCTAAGTTTGCCAAGTTTTAAGCCTGAGCCTGGGGAGAAGTTTAGAAATCAGCCAAGGAGCATCAATGAAACAGATAACGAATGTAAAACAGCAAGAAACAAAAATAGATGGTCTCAGTTTCTATTGGTATATAAAAAGGAAAAGATTAGCAAAGATAAATCGCTGTTAGTACTGCTGCCTCACAGCACTAGGGACCCAGTTTAATTCCAGCCTTGGACAACTGTTTGTGTGGAGTTTGCACGTCCTTCCCAGGTCTGTGTGGATATCCTCTGGGAGGAAACTGTACTGAACATAGTCCAAAGATGTGCAGGTTAGGTGGATTGGTCATGCTAAATAGCCTGCACATCCCTGGACACTGCAGGGCAAAGTGAACTATGCATGGTAAACCCAGGGTTATGGGGAAACGGTGGGGATTGGGTCTGGATGGGATACTGTTCAGAGAGTCAGTGCAGACTCATTGGGCTGAATCCCCTCTTTCTGCACTGTGGGGATTCTCTTCTACAATTCTATGAAAATGGGTCCATTATAGGTGGGGACAGAAGAATTTATCATACGTGGTGTACGTCTGTAACAATTGATTTTTAGAAAGGGATTTAAATTACATTGGGTCTAAGCATACGGAGAATCAACATGTTCCTCTGAATTAGTCTCAGACTTGTCTGGCCATTTGTAAATGGAGTTAAGTGTGTATATAACAATTTAATTTGCCCAGACACTAGCATCCCATGGCATATTTCCAAGGTCTGAATAACACTGGCAGAATTGAATAAAACCATGGGCAAGGTAAAATTTACTTCATCCGTTAAACCCAACTGTCATTCTTTTGGCCCTCACTAAACTTTAATACAATCAATTTATCATCATAATGTATAGAATACAAAATCATTTACCACTAGTTTGGTTAGTTGCTCAATTGCATGTCAATTATACCAATATTCATTAAAAATTTTATTTTTTGATTATCTGCAGTCGGAACATTCAGTGCTTTAACTTGCTCCCTGATT
The DNA here is from genome assembly GCF_037043375.1 of Chiloscyllium plagiosum. NCBI lineage: Eukaryota > Metazoa > Chordata > Chondrichthyes > Orectolobiformes > Hemiscylliidae > Chiloscyllium > Chiloscyllium plagiosum. Next base: position 110,687,813 of record NW_028270139.1, read on the forward strand.
ATCCATCTTGTTCCAGTGTCAAAAATGCCATAGGCATGTGTCCATTGATTAAAATTATATTTTAATAAACATGGAGTTATGATAGAAGTCAGATATGGTGAAGAATCAAACTGGCTCAATAGGTTGACCAAGAATTGTCATCATTGAAGACACTTGCTGAGACATTGAGAAAAATCCTTTTGTTGTTGATAGTTGGGAGCACGAGTGTGTCCAACACATTTCCACAACCTCAAATTATAATCTGGAGACTAAAATTATATTGAGTAATTAAAAGGAAAAATATTGAAAAATGAGTCAAAGTTCAACATTTGGAGTAATCAGTTATCAAGATTATAATTGGCAGAGTAGGAATGCCTCGATAGCACCCACATCATCTACTGCATCCGCTGCAGCCGGTGTGGCCTCCTCTATATTGGGCACCCACATCATCTACTGCATCCGCTGCAGCCGGTGTGGCCTCCTCTATATTGGGGAGACAGGCCGCCTACTTGCGGAGCGATTCAGAGAGCACCTCTGGGCCACCCGGACGAACCAACCCAACCAACCTGTGGCACAGCATTTCAACTCCCCCTCCCACTCCACCGAGGATATGCAGGTCATTGGACTCATCCACCGCCAAACCACAACAACCCGACGGTCGGAGGAGGAGCGTCTTATCTTCCGACTGGGAACCCTCCAACCGCAGGGGATGAACTTGGACTTCACCAGTTTCTTCATCCCCCCTCCCCCCACCTTGTCTCAGCCGGATCCTTCCAGCCCGGCACCGCCTTCCTGACCTGCAGTCTTCTTCTTGACCTCTCCGCCTCCACCCTACTCCGACCTATCACCCTCACCTTGACCTCTTTCCACCTATCACATTTCCAACTCCCCTCCTCCAAGTCCCTCCTCCCTACCTTTTATCTTCTCCTGCTGAACACTCTCTGCTCATTCCTGAAGAAGGGCCTGTGCCCGAAACGTCGAATCTCCTGTTCCCTGGATGCTGCCTGACCTGCTGTGCTGTTCCAGCAATAAAGTTTCAACTTTGATCTCCAGCATCTGCAGACCTCACTTATGCCTCGATAGCAACCTCTTAAGTCAGTGCATGACTACTTCTAATTACATCACACTGAATTGTCTGTTGCATTCAGTTGCAGTCAACTTAAAGTGACAAAGCATCATCAAGTACTATTCCCTCTCTTCTGAAACTGTTACAATAACAAGTTGACTCACCTGCAAATGTCACATCCTTTGGCAGATAACTGCATCTATTCTGCAATGACCCAAACAAAAAGCAGTTTTGCAATGAAATCAGCAAATAAATCAGAACAAATATGGAAATTCCTCTATAGTAAAGCACAATACATAAACCAAAGCAGATGAAGCATTTTCTGGCAGCTAAAGCTAATATTAATACAGTTCACAAGAATGTTCTTGATCTGTGCACCAAATTAACCTGAATGGTGTATAGCAAGTAGTAACATGTCAAAATCCAAATGAACAAATTCTAATCTGTGTATGCTTTAACACAAGCATACATGGACAAAATGCAAAACAAAAGCTTTTTATTGCACAAATACAAAAAGTTGAATTTAGAAATAAGAGACAAAACAATAAACGTATACCATTTAGTATAGGTCATCAATAACAATATTGAACGGAAAGTATATTAAAATTACAAGCCAATACAACATCTACATTGCTGGTAATAAAGATATGTTTCTAAAGGGGACAAACTATGTTAAATTTATGACTACATGTAGACTACGCAAATGCATACTGCCTAAAAGAAAAAGGCAACACTGTGTACTATCTATACCTATCCATATTCATAACCAAGCTGTTCCAGTGCAGCTACACTAGTAACCACCCAAATGTGAAAACATTGCCCAGATATGTCCTGGCCACTAAAAGTAGAACAAAGCCAACTCAGTCAAGTAATCCCTTATTGATCTGTCAATTATCAGGAAAGTGATGAAAGAGGTTATCAAAAAGTGCAAGCAAGCAACATCTATTCTGCAATGACCAGCTCATTGATACTCAACTTTGGATTCTACCAGGGCCATTCGGCTCCTAACCTCATTAGAACTTAGGTCCAAAGATAGACAAGTGACATGAGGGGAGTGCGGCTGATGTTGACATCAATCAATCAATTGCATAAAGAGCCCAAACAAAACTATAATCAATAAAATTTAGGAGGAAGACTCTCCATTTGTTACAGTCATAAGTAGCATGAAGAAAGAGGATGCGATTGGTTGAGACCACTCATTTCAATTCTGGGACATTGTAGTAGGAATTTCTTAGGGTAGTGTTCTAGCTTTCGTCAATGACCTTCCCTCCATCAGAAGGTCAGCACTGGGGATATTTAGATATTCATTAATGATTGCACAACGTTGAACAACATACAGATGCAGCTATTTCCAAATGCTGCAAGACCCGAGCAGCCTTCTGGCTTGGGCGAAGTGGAAAGTGAAAAGGCCATCAAGGGAGAATAACTATCTCCACTTGAGATTCAACTGCCATCACCAAATATTACAATACCAGCATTATTGACCAGTAACTTAAACAGCCGTATAAATACTGTGACTACAATGGCAGTTCAGAGATTGGGATTTGTGCATTGTAACTCACATTTGACTCCCAAAACCCTGTCCTCCATTTACAAACCACAGGTTAAGAATGTTCTATTTTCCTGGATTAGTGCCAACAATACAAGAAATGTGACACATTCAAGGAAAAACAGTCCACGCAATTTGTACCCTATCCATTACCAAATGCAGTGTTGCCATCTGCACTACAGTATTCACCAAGCCTCCACTGACTATACCTTCAAAACTCATGTCTTCTGCCATGGGGATTAGGCATGGGACAAACAAACTGCAGTTCCCTTCCCAGCCACACACCATGCTGGACTTCGAATTATTTTGCTATTCCTTCAATGTCACTGGATCAAACTCCTGGCACTTCAAAACATTGTGGGTTCATCCACACTGCAATGGACTGCAGTGACTCAAGGTGGCAACTCCACCACCACCATTGCGAGGACAAATAGGGCCAGACAATAAACACTGGTCTAGCCAATGACATCCACTTCCCATGGAGAAACAAAAAAATCTTCAATTGACATTTACCCAACCATCTTACAAGTGATTGTTTTCTTGTCACACTTGAATCACTTAGTATCAACTCTAGGATCCTACTCACCTCCCACAGGAATAGGCTTGTCAGCCCTTCAAGTCTGTTCTGCCAATCAATAATAACACTTCAGTATCTGTTTTCTCCCCATACCTTGTGATTCCTTTACCCGAAGAACTACATCTAACTCCTTATTGAAAACATTCAATATTTTGCCTTCAACTGCTTTGTGGCAGCAAAATCACAGTCTCATCACTCTGAGGGAAGAAATTTCTCATCTCAATCCTAAATGGTTTAGTCCTTGTCCTCAGATGGTAACCTCGTGCTCTGAACCCCATCAGGAACATTCCTCTTGCATCTACTTTGTCTAATCCTATAAGGCAATAGGAAATAGGAACAGCAGTAGGCCATTTGGCCCCTCAAGCTTGCTCCACCAGTCAACATGATCACTGCTGACTCACCATTGCTTATACCCACTTTTCTGCGTTTCCTATAATCCTAGGCTCCCTTACTAGTCAAGAATCTACCTCAAGCATTAAATAAGGTAAAAACAATGACTGCAGATGCTGGAAATCAGATTCTGGAGTAGAGTGGTGCTGGAAAAGCACAGCAGTTCAGGCAGCATCCGAGGAGCAGGAAAAACAACGTTTCAGGCAAAAGCCCTTCATCAGGAATACAGGCAGAATGCCTGAAGGGTGGAGAGATAAATGAGAGGAGGGTGGGGGTGGGGAGAAAGTAGCATAGAGTACAATAGTGGGGGTGGGGATGAAGGTGATAAGTCAGGAGGATGGTGGGGGAAAGTAGCAGAGAGTACAATGGGTGGATGGGGGTGGGATGAAGGTGATAGGTCAGAGAGGAGGGTGGAGTGGATTGGTGGAAAAGAAGATAGGCAGGTAGGACAGGTCATGGGGACGGTGTTGAGCTGGAAGTTTGGAACTGGCGTGAGGTGGGGGAAGGGGAAATGAGGAAACTGGTGAAATCCACACTGATGCCCTGGGGTTGAAGTGTTCCGAGGCGGAAGATGAGGCGTTCTTCCTCCAGGCATCAGGTGGCGAGGGAGCGGCGGTGAAGGAGACCCAGGACCTCCATGTCCTCGGCAGAGTGGGAGGGGGAGTTGAAATGTTGGGCCACAGGGCAATGTGGTTGATTGGTGCAGGTGTCCCAGAGATGTCCAGTCTCCCCAATGTAGAGGAGACCGCATCGGGAGCAACGGATACAATAAATGATATTGGTGGATGTGCAAGTAAAACTTTGATGGATGTGAAAGGCTCCTTTAGGGCCTTGGATGGAGGTGAGGGTGCAGGTGTGAGTGCAGGTTTCGCAATTCCTGCGGTGGCAGTGGAAGGTGCCAGTATGGGAGGGTGGGTTGTTGGGGGGCGTGGACCTGACCAGGTAGTCATGGAGGGAACGGTCTTTGCGGAAGGTGGAAAGGGGTGGGGGGGGAAATATATCCCTGGTGGTGGGGTCAGTTTGGAGGTGGCGGAAATGTCGGCGGATGATACGGTTTATGCGAAGGTTGGTAGGGTGGAAGATGAGCACCAGGGGGGTTCTGTCCTTGTTACGGTTAGAGGGGTGGGATCTGAGGGTAGAGATGCGGGATGTGGACGAGATGCGTTGGAGGGCATCTTTAACCACGTGAGAAGGGAAATTGTGGTCTCTAAAGAAGGAGGCCACCTGATCTGTTCTGTGGGGGAATTGGTCCTCCTGGGAGCAGATACGGTGGAGGCAGAGGAATTGGGATGGAATTGGATGGCATTTTTGCAGGGTGGGAAGAGGTGTAATCCAGGTAGTTGTGGAAGTCGGTGGGTTTGTAAAAAATGTTGGTTTGTAAAAAAAAAGTCAGTGTCAAGTCGGTCGTCATTAATGGAGATGGAGAAGTCCAGGAAGGGGAGGGAGGTGTCAGAGATGGTCCAAGTAAATTTAAGGTCAGGGTGGAATGTGTTGGTGAAGTTGATGAATTGCTCAACCTCTTCGCGGGAGCACGAGGTGGCGCCAATGCAGTCAATGTAGCGGAGAAAGAGGCAGGGAGTGGTGCCGGTGTAACTATGCAAGATGGACTGTTCTACGAAGTCAACAAAGAGACAGGCATAGCTGGGGTCCTTAAGGGTGCCCATGGCTACCCCTTTGGTCTGGAGGAAGTGGGAGGATTCAAAGGAGAAATTGTTAAGGGTGAGGACCAGTTCGACCAAACGAATGTGTGTGTCGGTGGAAGGGTACTGTTGGGGATGTCGGGAGAGGAAGAAACGGAGGGCTTGGAGGCCCTGGTCATGGCGGATGGAGGTGTAGAGGGATTGGATATCCATGGTGAAGATGAGGCATTGGGGGCCGGGGAAACGGAAGTCTTGGAGGTGGTGGAGAGCATGGGTGGTGTCTCGAATGTATGGGGAGTTCCTGGACTAGGAGGGATAGGACAGTGTCGAGGTAGGTAGAGATGAGTTCAGTGGGACAGGACCATGCTGAGACAATGGGTCGGCAGGGTGGTCAGGCTTGTGGATCTTGGAGAGGAGGTAGAACCAGGCAGTGCGGGGTTCCCGGATTATGAGGTTGGAAGCTGTGGGTGGGAGAACTCCCGAGGTGATGAGGTTCTGTATGGTCTGGGGGATGATGGTTTGGTGATGGGGGGTGGGGTCACAGTTGAGGGGGCGGCTCGAGTTGGTGTCTGGCTTCAGCGGTGTAGAGGTCAGTGCACCAGACTACCACTGCACCCCCTTTATCTGCTGACTTGATGGTGAGGTTGGGATTGGAGCAGAAGGTTGCGTGTTGTGAGGGTGAGATGTTGGAGTGGGGGAGGGAGACAGGTTGAGGCGGTTAATGTCTCTGCGGCAGTTGGAAAAGAAGAGATCAAGGGTGGGCAATAGGCCAGCACGGGGTGTCCAGGTGGAAGGAGTGTGTTGGAGGCGAGTGAAGGGGTCCTCGGAAGGTGGGTGGGCGTCCCGATTGTAAAAGTGAGCTCAGAGACGGAGGTGGCAGAAGTGTTCGACGTCACGGAGTGTATTAAATTCAGTCCTCAGCAAAGGACTCACCTTCATCCCCCTCCGCCCAGGCATCAATGAATTTAATACACGCCGTGACATTGAACACTTCTTCCGCCGCCAGTCCATCTTCCGTAATTACACCGGCACCACTCCCCACCTCTCCTCTGCTACATTGATGACTGCATTGGTGCCACCTCATGCTCCCGCGAGGAGGTTGAGCAATTCATCAACTTCACCAACACATTCCACCCTGACCTTAAATTTACCTGGACCATCTCTGACACCTCCCTCCCCTTCCTGGACCTCTCCATCTCCATTAATGACGACCAACTTGACACCGACATTTTTTTTTTTACAAACCCACCGACTCCCACAGCTACCTGGATTACACTTCTTCCGACCCTACCTCCTGCAAAAATGCCATCCAGTATTCCCAATTCCTCCGCCTCCGCCATATCTGCTCTCAGGAGGACCAGTTCCACCACAGAACACACCAGATGGCCTCCTTCTTTAGAGACCACAATTTCCCTTCCCATGTGGTTAAAGATTCGCTCCAACGCATCTCGTCCACATCCCGCACCTCCGCCCTCAGACCCAACCCCTCCAACCGTAACAAGGACAGAACCCCCCTGGTGCTCATCTTCCACCCTATCAACCTTCGCATAAACTGTATCATCCGCCAACATTTCCGCCACCTCCAAACAGACCCCACCACCAAGGATATATTTCCCTCCCCACCCCTTTCCACCTTCCGCAAAGACCGTTCCCTCCGTGACTACTTGGTCAGGTCCACGCCCCCCAACAACCCACCCTCCCATACTGGCACCTTCCACTGCCACCGCAGGAATTGCGAAACCTGCACCCACACCTCCTCCCTCACCTCCATCCAAGGCCCTAAAGGAGCTTTCCACATCCAAAGTTTTCCCTGCACATCCACCAATATCATTTATTGTATCCGTTGCTCCCGATGCAGTCTCCTCTACATTGGGGAGACTGGACATCTCCTAGCAGAGCGCTTTAGGGAACATCTCTGGGACACCCGCACCAATCAACCACACCGCCCTGTGGCCCAACATTTCAAATCCCCCTCCCACTCTGCTGAGGACATGGAGGTCCTGGGTCTCCTTCACCACCACTCCCTCACCACCCGATGCCTGGAGGAAGAACGCCTCATCTTCCGCCTTGGAACACATCAACCCCAGGGCATCAATGTGGACTTCATCAGTTTCCTCATTTCCCCTACTCCCACCTCACCCCAGTTCCAAACTTCCAGCCAAGCACCGTCCCCATGACCTGTCCTATCTGCCTATCTTTTTTTCCACCTATCCACTCCACCCTCCTCTCTGACCTATCACCTTCATCCCACCCCCATCCATCCATTGTACTCCTTGCTACTTTCCTCACCATCCTCACTGACTTGTCACCTTCATCCCCACCCCCACTATTGTACTCTATGCTACTTTCTCCCCACCCCCACCCTCCTCTCATTTACCTCTCCACCCGTCAGGCAGTCTGCCTGTATTCCTAACGAAGGGATTTTGCCTGAAACGTTGATTTTCCTGCTCCTCGGATGCTGCCTGAACTGCTGTGCTTTTCCAGCATCACTCTACTCGCAGCATTAAATAGACAATGACCCAGCACTACAGCTCTCGGTAGCAAGTAATTCTAAAGAGACTCAATCCTCAGAAGAAATTCCTCCTCATCTCAGTCATAAATGGGCACCCCTTTATTCTGAGAGTGTATCCTCTGGTTCTAGACTCCCCTGTGAGGGGAAACATCCTCTCAGCATTTATGCTGTCTAGCCCTGAAGAATCCTGTATGTATCAATGCGGTCACTTCTCATTCTTCTAAATTCCAATCCATAGAGTCCCAACCTGTTTGGCCTTTGGTCATAAGGCAATCCACCATACAGGAATCATCTAGTAAACCTACTCTAAACTGCTTTCAATAAAATGATATATTTCCTTAAATAAGGGGACCAAAACAGCTTAAAGCACTCCAGGTGTGGTCTCAGCAGCACCTTGTACATTTGCAGTAAGATGTACTACTCTGACGCCACTGCCTTGAAATAAGGGCCAACATTTCATTAGCCTTCCTGATTACCTGCTGTATCTGTATGCTTACTTTGTATTTCATGCGCAAGTACTCAGTATTGCAGTTTTCTGCAGTTTTCTCCATTTAAATAATAGTCTTACAGTCTTGTTTGAATTTATGAAATCCCCTCTTATTCTGACAAACTCCCCTCAGCAATTCAACCTCTGCTCATTCATCAATCCTGGCATCCTAAGAATCAGTCTGATAAAGCTTTGCTGCACACCCTCTATAGCAAGGGCAACTGTTCTCAAAAATAAGACCAAAACTACGCACAATACTCCAGACGTGATCTTAATGTCCTTTTTGACTGCAGAAAGCCCTGCTCCTGTACTCTAATCCTACAGCTATGAAAATCAACCTGCCATTTGCCTTCTTGACTGTCTACTGCACCTATATGCTTATCTTCAGCAACCTGTGTACAGAGACACCCAGATCTCTTGCAAATTCGGCACACTCAATTTATTCCTAGATAATAATCTGCCTTCCTGGCTTTGCTCCCAAAGTAGATAACCCCCACTTTATCCACCATGTACTACATCTGCTATGCTTTTTGCTCACTCGCTCAGCTTGTCCAAATCATAGTGAAACATCTTTGCATCCACCCCCAGTTCATTCACCTCGAAAGAAAACCTTTAATGGCTGTACTAGCACATTGTTCATTTGCCCAATGGATCACAGGATTATGGATCACAGGATTTAAGATCACAGGACTAACAACGTTAACACTAGATCTAAGCTCATACAGCATTTCAGTTATGATTCAACAGGTCAATCATTCTAAAATAGTTTAATAGCAGACAGTCATGAATATCTAACTTCCTTTTTTTTGTATCAGTCCTGTTCCCCATCTACAAACTGCTGTTCTGTTTCTTTCAGCTTCAGGCCCTGCTTAAAAATAGATGTCAGAGTCACCACAAATATAACTAGAGTCACAAGTGTCAGAAGAAATATGGAGGAAGATGATACCAAAAATGACTGTATCAAAGAATACTTTTTGTGCTACCAACAGAAAATGAACAGCTTCAGCACTGTCACTTCCCCAACCAATCAAACTCAGCTGGAATGCTTATTCTCATTCTCTAACACCCAGGTTCCAGGTTTCCAACCAGCTGATTCCCTCCTGCTCGACACACACTTGCACAGATCTTCTCTGTGAAGTATGGAGCTAGATTTAAGACTGGAATTTGGGAGTGATTGGGAAAGAAGGTGCATAAATTCAACTCTACCCGTGAGAGAAGTGAAAAGAGAAACATACAATAAAATATTCAGTGCACTACATTAAGAATCCACAGAAAGCTTATCCTGTCCTAATTCAGCTCCATTGCCTCTAATCCTCGATCATATTAAGAAATTGATAAATTATTTAAAATGCTGAAAAGGAAAGCTAAATGCTGCAGCATTTCATTGGCTCTGACTAATTCTATTTCAGTAAAGGGGTGGGCCTTTATGGGTTTTGGTAACTGCACTGCCAAATATGGAGACCAGTGAAAAACGCACAACATAAAGCATGACTAGAGTAGTTTCTTAAACATCCTGCTAAGTAATTCCGTATTGGGAAGTCACCTGAAGAGGGATCAAGCTTTTATCAGCACAAGCCGTAAATGTTTTCTTTTGAATTTCTCAAATCCTGCCTCCAAAGCCAGCCAGAGAGAGGTGTCATCCTAGTATGCATATCAGTGCAGACTAATAAATGTTTACTGTACTTAATGTAATTTAATTTTGTAAACAAAGCAGCTAAGGGGCAATTAAGTGATCACCCAAGGCAAAATAACATTCCGTTTGTTATTAAACAGTAATCACAGCGTTTCAAACAAAAATCTCAAAACCATTAGTAACATTTGTTTGAAAGACTTAAACATGCTTCTGAAAATTTTGCTACAAATTTTGAACACTGCAGAATAACTGGTGCAGATAGACAAACAGACCTAACTGGTGGCTGCTTTCTAGAAATCAACTGAAATATTTTACATCAAAGTAAGTTTGATGTAAAATATTTCGCTCAAGAACATTTCATCATTGAATCCTTATGTCTCAACAGAAATCTGATAATATTTACATAAAAGCCTATTGTTTTGGCAGTGCAATGTTTAGCATATTAGTATAACACTCCTTGTCCATTATTTTAATGGATGTTTTGATTATTCAAAAGAAAATGGATAACATTTCCAGTTAGCAAGTAAAATGGATGAACACAATTTCCTGGGGGAGAAATTTGCTAATGCTCTTTGGGAGGGTTTAACCTAATTCAGCAAGGGGGATGGGAACCTAAATTGTAGTTCCAGTGTCCACTGAGAGCAGTGAGAGCAGAAATGAGGTTTCAAGGTCGCAAGAGTGCACCGGCAAACAGAAAGGTGGTTTGAAGTGTGTCTACTTCAACACCAGGAGCTTCTGGAATAAGATAGACAATAGACAGTAGACAATAGGTGCAGGAGTAGGCCATTCTGCCCTTCGAGCCTGCACCGCCATTCAATATGATCATGGCTGATCATTCCTAATCAGTATCCTCTTCCTGCCTTATCTCCATAACCCTTGATTCCACTATCTTTGAGAGCTCTATCCAACTCTTTCTTAAATGAATCCGGAGACTGGGCCTCCACTGCCCTCTGGGGCAGAGCATTCCACACAGCCACCACTCTCTGGGTGAAGAAGTTTCTCCTCATCTCTGTCCTAAATGGTCTACCCCATATTTTTAAGCTGTGTCCTCTGGTTCGGCACTCACCCATCAACGGAAACATGTTTCCTGCTGCCAGAGTGTCCAATCCTTTCATAATCTTATACGTCTCAATCAGATCCCCTCTCAGTCTTCTAAACTCAAGGGTATACAAACCCAGTCGCTCCAGTCTTTCAGTGTAAGGTAATCCCGCCATTTCAGGAATTGACCTTGTGAACCTACACTGCACTCCCTCAGTAGCCAGAATGTCTTTCCTCAAATTTGGAGACCAGAACTGCACACAGTACCCCAGGTGTGGTCTCACCAGGGCCCTGTACAGCTGCAGAAGCACCTCTTTGCTTCTATACTCAATCCCTCTTGTTATGAAGGCCAGCATGCTATTAGCCTTCTTCACTACCTGCTGTACCTGCATGCTTGCCTTCATTGACTGGTGTACAAGAACACCCAGATCCCTCTGTACTGCCCCTTTACCTAAATTGATTCCATTGAGGTAGTAATCTGCTTTCCTGTTCTTGCCACCAAAGTGGATAACCATACATTTATCCACATTAAACTGCATCTGCCATGCATCTGCCCACTCACCTAACTTGTCCAGGTCACCCTGTAATCTCCTAACATCCTCATCACATTTCACCCTGCCACCCAGCTTTGTATCATCAGCAAATTTGCTAATGTTATTGCTGATACCATCTTCTATATCATTAACATATATTGTAAAAAGCTGCGGTCCCAGCACGGATCCCTGCGGTATCTCACTGGTCACTGGCTGCCATTCCGAAATGGAGCCGTTTATCACTACCCTTTGTTTCCTATCAGCCAACCAATTTTCAATCCAATCTAGTACTTTGCCCCCAATACCATGCGCCCTAATTTTACTCACTAACCTCCTATGTGGGACTTCATCAAAAGCTTTCTGAAAGTCCAGGTACACTACATCTACTGGATCTCCCTCGTCCATCTTCAGAGTTACATCCTCAAAAAATTTAAGAAGATTAGTCAAGCATGATTTCCCCTTCATAAATCCATGCAGACTCTGTCCTATCCTGTTACTACTATCCAGATGTGCCGTAATTTCATCTTTCCCACCACTGAGGTCAGACTAACTGGTCTATAATTACCTGCTTTCTCTCTCCCACCTTTCTTAAAAAGTGGTATAACATTAGCCACCTTCCAATCCTCAGAAACGGACCCGAATCTATCGAACTCTGGAAAATAATCACCAAAGCATCCACGATTTCCCGAGCCACCTCCTTCAGTACCCTGGGATGTAGACCATCAGGCCCCGGAGACTTATCAACCTTCAGACCTAAAGTCTCTCCAACACCAAATCCTGGCAAATATAAATTCTCTTCAGTTCAGGTCCTTCAGCCACTGTTACCTCAGGGAGATTGCTTGTGTCTTCCCCAGTGAACACAGATCTGAAGTACCCATTTAATTCTTCTACCATTTCTTTGTTCCCCGTAATATATTCCCCTGTTTCTGTCTTCAAGGGCCCAATTTTTGTCCTAACCATTTTTTTGCCTTGCACATACCTAAAAAAGCTTTTACTATCCTCCTTTATATTATTGGCCAGTTTACCTTCGTACCTCATTTTTCCTCTGCGTATTTCTTTCTTAGTAATCCTCTGTTGTTCTTTAAAAGCTTCCCAGTCCTCCGTTTTCCCACTTATCTTTGCTATGTTATACTTTTTCTCTCTTAACTTTATATGTTTCTTAACTTCCCTCGTCAGCCACGGCCGCCCATGCCTCCTCCTGGGATCTTTCTTCCTTTTAGGAATGAACTGATCCTGCAATTTCTGCATTATACACAGAAATATCCGCCATTGTTCCTCCACGGTCATTCCTGCTAAGGTATTGCACCATTGAACTTTGGCCAGCTCCTCCCTCATAGCTCCCTCATAGATGGGTGAATCTGCAGCATGGGTTGGTACCTAGGACTTCGATGTTGTGTCCATTTTATAGACATGGAGAGAGCAGGGACAGGAATTGTTGTTGCAGGTTCCAGGAATTAGATATTTCAGTGAGAACAAAGATGGCGGTAAAAGAGGGGGAGGTGTAGCATTGTTACTCAAGGATAGTATTACGGTAGCAGAAAGGACATTTGAGGACTCGTCTATTGAGTTGGTATGGGCTGAGGTTAGAAATAGGAAAGGAGAGGTCACTCTGTTGGGGGTTTTCTGTCAGACTCAGAATAGTTCCAGAGATGTAAAGGAAAGGAAAGCAAAGATAATTCTGGATAAGAGTGTGTGTAACAGGGTTGTTGTTATGGGGGACTTTAATTTTCCAAATATTGACTGGAAATACTATAGTTCACATACTTTAGATGAGGCAGTTTTTTTTGTCCAATGTGTGCAGGAGGGTTTCTTGACACAGTATGTAGACAAGCCAACAAGGGAAAATGCAACATTGGATTTGGTAGTGGGTAATGAACCTGGCCAGGCTTTAGATTTGGAGGCTGGTGAGCACTTAGGTGAGAGTGACTACAAGTCGGTTATGTTTACTTTAGTGATAGATAGGGATAAGTGTATACCGTTGGGCAAGAGATATTGCTGGGGGAAAGGCAATTATGATGCTATTAGGCAAGATTTAGGATGCATAGGATAGGGAAGGAAACTGGAGGGATAGGCATAATTGAAATGTAGAGTTTATTCAAGGAACAGCTACTGCGTGTCCTTGATAAGTATGCACCTGTCAGGCAGGCAGGAAGTGGTCGAGCAAGGAGCCGTGGTTTACTAAAGTAATTGAAGCTCTTGTCAAGAAGAAGGAGGAAGCTTATGTTAAGATGAGACGTCAAGGCTCAGTTAGAGTGCTAGAGAATTACAAGTTAGCCAGGAAAGATCTAAAGAGCTAAGAGGAGCCAGGAAGGGACAGAAGTCGTTGGCAAATAGGATCAAGGAAAACCCTAAAGCTTTCTATAGATATATCAGGAATAAAAGAATGACTAGAGAAAGATTAAGGGCAATCAAGGGTAGTGGTGGGAAGTTGCACGTGGAGTCCGAGGAGGTAGGGAAAGTGCTAAATGAATATTTTTCATCAGTATTCACACTGCAAAAAGACAATGTTGTCGAGGAGAATACTCCGATACAGGCTACTAGACTAGATGGGATTGAGGCTCACAAAGAGGAGGTGGTGGCAATTCTGGGAAGTGTGAAAATAGATAAGTTCCCTGGATCAGATGAGATTTATCCTAGGATTCTCTGAGAAATTAGGGAGGAGATTGCAGAGCCTTTGGCTTTGATCTTTATGTCATCATCGTCTACAGGAATAATGCCAGAAGACTGGAGGATAGCAAATGTTGTCCCCTTGTTCAAGAAGGGAAGCAGATACAACCCTGATAATTATAGACTAATGAGCCTTAATCAGTTGAGGATAAAGTGTTGGAAAAAGTAATAAGACATAGGATTTATAATCATCTACAGAAGAATAAGTTGGTTAGGGATAGTCAACACAGTCTTGTAAAGGTAGGTCATACCTCTCAAACCTTTGAGACGGTGACCAAACAGGTGGATGAGGGTAGAGCGGTTGATGTGGTAAATATGGATTTCAATAAGGTGTTTGATAAGGTGCCCCACAGTAGGCTATTGTGGAAAATACACAGGCATGTGATTGAGGGTGATTTAGTGATTTGGATCAGAAATTGGCTCGCTGAAAGAAGACAGAGGGTGGTGGTTGATAAGAAATGTTCATCCTCGAGTTCAGTTACTAGTGATGTATAGGAAGGATGTGCAAGTTTTGGAAAGGGTACAGAGGAGATTTACTAGGATATTGCCTGGTATGGAGGGAAGGTTTTATCAGGAAAGGCTGAGGGACTTGAGGCTGTTTTCATTAGAGAGAAGGTTGAGAGGTGACTTAATTGAAACATATCAAGATAAATCAGACAGATAGGGTGGACAGTGAGAGCCTTTTTCCTCTGATGATGATGGCTGGCACAAGGGGACATAGCTTTATGTTTATGGGTGATAGATATAGGACAGATGTCAGCAGTAGTTTCTTTACTCAGTAGTAGGTGCCTGTAATAGTAACAGTAGTAAACTCGCCAACTTTAAGGGCATTTAAGTGGTCATTAGGTAAACATATAGATGAAAATGGAATAGTGTAGGATTGATAGGCTTCAGATTGGTTTCACAGGTCAGCACAACACAGAGGGCCAAAGAACTAATATTGTAACAGAAATATCTGGCCTATTTTATTGCTTGAACCCAACAAAAATTTAGTTCTGTTTTAAAACTTTAAAATGATTGCACAACACAATAAAAATTGAAGTGAAATTATTGTGGTTTATTGTGCCATACAGAGGAAGCCATTTCTCTCCCCCCCCCCCCACCACCAATAGATTAGACTTACTGGTTCTAGTCAGGGCCTGGCAACCTATTGTACATTTATTATTCATTTCACTCCTCACATTTCGTCATTGACACTGACTGCTATAATACAAATGATGTAACCATTGCAATAATACAGCATGGGTACTGTCCAATAACAAGAGGATGTCCAAGGTCAGGTAAACAATTGTAGACAACTTAAGTTACAGAACATAATTAGCTGCAGCAACTGTTCCACAAACTGGGCAAACAAGCAGGCATGGAATCATTCAGTATGGAAACAGACCCTTTGGTCCAATTAGTCCATGCGACCATATTCCCAAACCAAAGTCATCCCAACTCGCTGCACTTGGCCCATATCCCTACATGAATAAGAAATGTTTGAACTTATTCAAATGTCTTTTAAACATTCTAACTGTAATCGCATCCACCACTTCCTCATTCCACACATGAACCACTGTTTAAAACAAAATTGCTCACGTCTTTTTTAAATCTTTCTCCTCTCACTTTAAAAATATGCCCCCAGGTCTTGAAAGCCCCAACCATTGGAAAAAGACACCTGCCATTCACTTTATCTATATCCATCATCATTTTATAAACCTCTAAAAAAGTCAAATGCTCCAGGAAAATCCTAAGTGCGAGTCCATGCATGACTAAAAAAGGTCCACCCCCAACTTTACTTCCTAATGTTGGAAGTTCTACTTTTGCAGCAACAGCCCCTACTTGCTCAGGAGGCTAAGGAAAGTTGGCATGTCCATAAAGTCTCTTAAAAATTGTTATACATGTACCATGGAAAGCATCCTATCTGGACACACTCTGGTATATCAACTGCTCTTTCCAAGACCAAACAAAACTAGAGAATTGTGAACACAGACCAGTACATCAAGGAAACCAGCCTCCCACCCATCAACTTTATCTACACTTCCCACTGCAACAGAAAAGTAAGCATCATAATCAAAAGACTCCTCCCCTAATCCCAGTTATATCGCTTCTACCCTCCTCCATCAGGAAGATCTAAAATTGTGTATGCATGTACAAACAGACAAGACCAGCTTCTTCCTTGCTGTTATTAGACCTTTGAATACACTGTATCTGCACTCCACTCTGTTACCCTCATGCACTTGTGTAGTGCGATCTGCCTGTAAAGCACCTAAGACAACACTTTTCACTGTACCTCTGTATACATGACATTAATAAATCAAATCAACAGGAATAATCACAGTAACTAGATATATTCCTGTCAGTAAAACACACCAATAAAAGTAGGTGCAGCTTTAAAATAAAACAGCAAGCTTTCAAGAAAGAACCATAATGCACACTGCAAACATTCTTCCAATGTGGTTAGAAAGCTGTTGTTGCTGCACTGCAGTAGTTTCTGTCAGAAAATTTCTTTGGTGGCAACTTAACCATTTTAAATCTCAAATTTGCATGCAAGAAAATAACACCTACGTACTATTTTTGAACTTGTTTACAGGGATGGAGAGATTGAAATAGGAGAAATAATTTTGCAATGGACATGTTCAGACTGGAAAGATTGAGAGGCTGCATCATTGCTGCTGTCAGGATTGTACAAAAGGGGCTAGATAATACCAATCATGACATGTTTCATCTTCAGAATAGCTAAATCAGGGAATATGTCTGCAGATGCGTCATTTCTATATAGTAGTAAGTTGATGAAAAAGGCTCCCTCGGGAAGCAGATCATATTGATTTAAATGCAGATTAGACGGATTTATTTCAGGCAATACACTTGGAAACAGTACCTTAGTAATTTGAGAAATGACATATGGCAAGTGTAACAGATTTTGGAGGAAGGGAGACTTGGACCAAGGCTACCCCAAGCTTTCACAATTGCATGTATCAGCCTCACATCAGAGTTTGTTGTAGATATTTTCAATCAACATATCCAGGTGCGTGTAATGGCATGCTTCTGAAACAGATGGGACTTGAACCCAATCTCTAAGCCCAGAGATAGTGACATTAACACTACACCATAAGAGCTCCTGAATTTGTTGGAGACTAAATAGTACAGATTGAGTTTTAGACTAATTTGGCAGTGACCATTGCAACATGTGACTATTTCGATTGATCTGCTCCATTTAGAAACTCCTTAATAAAAGACAACTATTTTCCTTTTATGTCCTAGAACTCGCTGAATATCTTGAGATCTAGTTTGCCTAAATATTTCAATGTCACTACATTATCAAGTTCCATCCCTTCCCATCCATAGATCTTATAGATGTCTTCCTTCATAACTCAAGTGCTAAGTTATGAACTAATTTGTCCTTTTGGATACATACTTCAAGCAGTTAGAAGGTAGTGTAAGTATAAGCAAACTACTGTGTTCCAGCATCCACAAAGGAGCATTTTCCCTAAATTTACTACTACTTGCTTATAGAAATGATGCATCGTGACATGTTCTCTGGTTTAACTATTCTGAAGATGAAACATGTCACGATGGAGAAACTCAATGAGTTTGGTAGCATCTCTAAAGAGAGAGAGAATTAAAATTTCAAGCCCAAAATGAAGCTTCTTCAGAACTGGTTTGGACTTGGAAAAAACGAAATGAGTTAAAGGAAAAGTTGCCCAAAATGCTCAGCCAGGCAAAGGAGGGTGGTAGCGAAAGAGGACCATTCAGGCTTCTTTTCAAGAAAGCAGCAGATAGCCTTCAGACCTGATGGAGACGTACTTGAAGGAGGATTGTATTTCTATGATTAAGAAGTAGTGGCTAGGACTTAATAAACAGGAAATTGTGGAATCAATGTAAAGCACCAGGAGTGGGAATGTACTGAATGAGGGATGGAAAAAAAGTCAAGGCAGGAACAGGGTAAAATGATGTGTCAGGTAGAAGCAGGCTGAGTGCAGTTAGGAACTGTGGAGAGATTTTTTAAAAAAACTTTATTCTCCTGAGCATCATCGGCTGGGCCAGCAATAATTGCCTATCCCTATTGCCCTTAACTTGGTTGTGATGAGCTGCAGCCTGTGGGTAGCCATATTTAAAAGTCTGAATAGTGATTGGCTTGGAGGGGAACTTGCAGGTGGTGGTATTCCTAAATACAGTACAACCTCAATTATCCGAACATCAATTACCCAAAGTTTGGATTATCCAAACAATAGCTCAAGGTTCCGTAAAAACACTATCCGAACATCAATTATCCAAATTTCGGGTTATCCAAACTCAGTTATCCGAACAAAATACTCCCCACCCGTCTCGTTCAGATAATCGAGATTATTTTGTATATGCTTCTCCTGCCCTTCTTGATTGTAGTAATCATGAGAAGGTTCAGAATTTCTGCAGAGCATTTTGTAGAATACACAAACTGCTGTTGAGCCCTGGTGGCAGAGGAAGTGGATTGGCTGCCTTGTCCTCGAGGGGAGCTAAGCTTTATGAGCACTGGTGAAGCTATGCTCATTCTGGCAAGTAGGGAATGTTCCATCATACTACCTACTTGTGCCTTGTAGATGCTCGACAGGCTTTGGAAAGCTAGAGTTAACCACTGTAGTATTCCCTAGTCTCTGACATGCTGTGATATCCATTGTGTTTATATGGCTAGTCCAATTTGGTCACTGGTAACCTCCAGTACATTTACACAGATGAATTCAGGGATGGCAACTGTAAATGTCAAAGGCAGTGGTTAGATACTGTCTCATACTGGATATGGTCAACACTTTGCATTTGTACAGAATGAATGTCACTTTTCAGCCCAAGTTTGAATATTGCTGCAATTGGACATAGTCTGCTTCAGTATGAGAAGCTATGAATCATGCTAAACATTGCACAGTCAACATCCCATTTCTGACCTTTTGATGGAGAAGGTCATTCACGAAGCAGCTAAAGATGGTTGGGTCTCGAACACTACCCCAAGAAACTCCTGCAGAAATGTCCTGCAGTGGAGATGACTGACCAACAATTACTACCATTTTCCTAAGTGGCAGGTATGGCTTCAAGATTTTGCATTCATGCAGTCAATGAACTCTCCAGAGATAAGGTCAGTGACAGCTATGGAAACTATTGTCTGCAGTGGAACCATGATCCAGAGGGAAATAGAAGAAAATGCGAGAGTTGATACTCAGCAGCTGTAAGGTAGAAACTGGCATGCCAAAACAGATCAACTCCAGACCTGAAGTTGTATCAGACTTGAAACATTACTCAGTTTCTCATTCTAATATGCTGCTGAGTTTCTCTAACACATGGTCTTGTGGTACTACAATGCAAACAAAGTTCAAAAAGATGAATATGTATATTCAGAACTCAAAAGATGTCCATGTTCTACCTATAGCTACTTCTCAACCAGCTCTTCACTTATCTAATGGCCACCAAGTGAATATCCAAGATATCATAGGGAACGAGGGCTAAAGAAATAGTGTTCTTCTGCAAGGTAAGGTAGCTCCAAAAGGACAAGCAGTGCTGAAAATTCAAAATGAAGTGACTCCATCATGGCAGACTAAGTTGTGCATGTCTACAATAACCCATGTTACAGTTAGTGACCTGCCAGCCAGTCTAGTTTGTTAATGAACGAGGAAAGCTGAGTTTTACCAGAACATTTCCAGATAACCCTACATGGCAATGACAAAATGTATCAGCGAGACAGCAGCGAACTATATTCCAGTGCTCTAAGCTTGATTGTCTCAACTTACCAAAATACACCAGTGCATACTTAGGGGCTCCCCAACACAATTTTACCATCTGTGCAAAATTCTCTGAATATTTCAGCGAGACATGTCTTTGTGAAGAAACTGCAACTTCCACAAACAGAATTATGAAACAATTAGATCATGGGCTTTCTGAATCCTAATTCCATTTATCTGCATTGGTTTCATATCTCCATATTCAGACCATACAAAAATCAATCTCACTTTTGAAACGTTCAGTTGAATTAATCTCAACAGTTTTGAGGGAATGAGTGTTCTACATTTCAGCTACCCTTTTTTTGTCAAAAAATGCATGAACAATCTAGCACTAATTTAAATGTTATGTTCTTTCATTCTTCTCTATCAACCCCTTAATTTTAAAGGCCTCAACAGTAACTTTAAGCAATCGGACATATATTTGGACAGTAGAAATTTTCAGGGCTACTAAAAAAGAGCAGGGGAGCGGGACTAAATGAATAATTCTTTCAAAGAGACAGAACAGGTTATGATGGGCTAAACAAATCGCTTTCACACTGCAAGGTTCTATGATTTTCATCAATCCTGAACTAAATCAAAACTACATAACCCAATGAAATATTTTATTGCAGTCCAAATTTTATTTCCAAGCAAATATGTTTCTTCCTCTCCAAGTCATTAGGCTTGATTACACAGAGAGAATGAGCTCCCTGCCCTTAGCATAAATTTCAGGAGCAAACCAGACTACTTGGTTGGCTCACCCCACTTTATTTCTTTAAATCTTTAATTAGCAAGAGCTAGGACTTCTGCCTGTGACCAAGAGGAAACCCCACCACACACACAGCTGAGAGGCAAGTGAAGGTATGCAACACTGCACCACACCAGGATCAGACATCAAAATAGATAATGCAGGATGCCCCTGACTGAGGAGGCTTCCCAACTGCTGCCATTTTTAATGGTTCCCAGCTTTCCTTCAGTCTTGTTGGGGTCAGGCTTTGCATGAAAATAATTACTATGAGTCAGGAGCTGGAATAAAAGTAAACCTATACTTTTACTTTTCATGGTAAAACTGACAAGCACAGTTTGAGCTGAGAAATTGTGC
The DNA here is from genome assembly GCF_037043375.1 of Chiloscyllium plagiosum. Classification (NCBI taxonomy): domain Eukaryota; kingdom Metazoa; phylum Chordata; class Chondrichthyes; order Orectolobiformes; family Hemiscylliidae; genus Chiloscyllium; species Chiloscyllium plagiosum. The sequence goes on from NW_028270139.1 coordinate 110,708,694, forward strand.
AAAGGTTAGTGGTCTCCAAGTGAACTGTACTTCGTGTTAGTTTCTAAACTTGTCTTAACACAAGAGGCACTTTAGAAAGGAAATGTATAACAGCGACGTACGGGTGTGAGCCTCAGAACCTTGTTAACTTTTGACCTCTGAGAAATGGAAGGAATTGCAACTTAACCACAGGAACTATCCAATTTCAGTCAGTAAATTACTAAGAATTAACCATTTAACAGATAAACAAAAATTTTTGGGATGGGATAGCTTATTATATAACTTCAAAATCCATTTGAGGAAAGATAAAACAAAATGAAATAATAATTTGTTGTGTTCAGTTCATGAAATTCTTAAAGGCATACCCAATTTATTTGAAGCAGAACATGTTTTAAGTTGAGGAGCAAGTTACTCCAGATACTGGAATCTGTACAGGAAACAAAAAATGCTGGAGATCACAGCAGGTCAGGCAGAAATGGAGAAAAAGCAAGCTAATATTTTAACATCTAGATGATCCTTCATCAGATGAACAGTCACCTAAAGTTGAAACATTAGTTTGCTTTCTCTCCATGGATGCTGCCTGATCTACTGTGAATTGTTTGTTTTCATTCATGTTTTAAGTTGAGTTTTCTGAAATTGGCAATAAGCGAATAACGTAAAACATGTTTTACAATGTTTAGGTCCTGAATTTATCAAATTTTGATATTTTTCCCTCAATATGAATCACAATTATAAAGATCAGAAAAAGAGTTCCAACACCCATTCCTGGTGAACACCTCTTTCAACCCATCTCCAATCTGGAAAATGCTCATTTATACCTACCCTCTGTTTCCTACCTTTTAGCCAACTTCTAACGCATGCTGCCAAGGACCCGTTAATCCCAAACATTTCTAATTTGCTAACCAACCAACCAACCAATTCATGGCACTGAATCAAATGCAACATCCACAGCAAGAATCCAAATATGCAACATCCACAGCATGAGCCTCATCCACTGCTGCACTCATTAAAAAACACAAATTTGTCAGATTTGACCTGTCTTTGACAAAACCACATTGTCTAATATTAGACAGTCAGTCATATTTTTCTCTACGTGCATATTTATCTTATCCGAGATAATGGCCTCCATCAACTTTCCCACTATGGATGTCAAGCTGACATGTCTGTAGTTTTTGATATCTTTTGCCCCTTTTTTAAACAATACCAGTTCCTCAATTTAGTCACTACAGTCTATGTGTTTACATACATACAATTTAACCCTGTCCTTATCTCTTTGCAGGAATCATAGAATCCTTCGTGTGAAAACAGACCATTTGACCCAACATGCCCCCACCCACCCTCTGAAGAATAACCCACCCAGACCCTTTCCCCAACCCCTGACTAATGCACCTCATCTACTACCCCTAAACACTATGGGCAAGTTTGCATGGCCAATTCACTGAACCTGCACATATTTGGATTGTGGGAGGAAACTAGAAAACGGATGATATCCGTTGAAAGGCAACCATTTCATTTCTCATTGCCTTGTTTCATTTCTCTTTCTCCGTTATCTCTTTTGCCCTTATTGTTACTTCCATTCCTGCTCAGGTGAAGCCCATCTCTTCTGAGCATCTTTCTCCTTTCCCAGAAGGGATCCCAAAAATTTAAATCCTTCCCTTCTACACCATCTCTCAGGCCATGCACATTTACCTCCCCAATCTGCTTCTGCCCAAGCGGTAAAGCTCATGGCACAGGTAATAATTCTGGCATCATTATTTTGTAGGTCCAGCATTTCAATTTATTGCCTAACTCTCGAAACTGATCTTTAATGACCTCGAAGCAGTCTCTGCCTATCTGTCAAAGCTGGTATTTATTACACACCCCCAATTAAAGAGGTAGTCGTCAGTCAGCTGCCAGGTACCCAAATATAGTCAGAAACCTGAAATCGACAGAACTCTGGACTCCTAGCGCACAAAATAATTGAAAGAATTACAGGTGCAGGCAATCAAGAACAGAAATTGCTGGTAAAAATCAGGTCTGGCAGGATCTGAAGAATTTCAGCAGTTCTAAAAGGTCACTGGACCCAAAATGTTAACTGATTTCTCTCCACAGATGCTGCCAGACCTGTTGAGTTTTTCCAGCAATTTCTGATTATCTTGTGTGCACGAAAAACATCTAAAGCAACTTCTCAATGGTACATATATTGTAAAGACGATGTACAATATTGTACAATAATGAGACCTTTGCAGGTCACATCAGGTACCTTGAAATGAGCAACTATGCTCCAGAGGATCACTGACTCAACATTCACCATAAAATAATGCAACATAAAAGAGGATAACAGTATTGATCAAGGAAACTACTGTAGCACTGGTAAAGGATAAATTTGAGGATCAACAAAATCATTATGGTTACAATTGAGAAACCAAGGAGGCATTGTGCTATTATGTTTATTTTATAGGCCACATTAGTTGCAAGGACATAAAGGAGAATATATTTGTTGAAAACGTACAGAAAGATGCAAGAACTACACAGCATAACAATATAAGACTTTAATTATCCAAATACAGACTGTAAGAGCAAAGATTGGAGTATCGTTCTGCTCCCATCTCAGTCGAAGCAAAACGCTCAGAGACACCATCTAGTTTTACCTCCTTCATCTTTATTCCGGGCCCTGGAAGGAGAAAGAATGATCACCCATGTACCAAGAAATAAGAGTTCTCGGTCTTCTCTGGAACAGCAGTTTCTCAATGAACTATATAGTCATTTTACAGGAAGGAGCATCCAGATAAAGAAACATACATATTAATTGGGTGACTGTTACAATCAACAAGTATCAATAGCAGAGACCAAGCCCTTTACTGTTACACAATGAATGTTCTTAACCTTGTTAACTGGATTCATACGATGGGTACTTTCCCCTTTTTAGCTGATTTTGCATACTGAATGCTTCCAATATTCTTAAATGGCTCTACATAAAGTCTGCTTTTCCACCTTGTTAACCCATTATCCTTGCTTCCAGCAACCCATTATTAATTAAGTTCTTAATCTGATCTGAGTCATGCTCAGTTGAACCTCTTGTTTCACAAAACTCAGATCTTAACTCTTTCCCTATCTGTTTATACCCTATACACATTCTCATTCCTTCCTTTTACCATTTCATGATAACCACCTAGATGGCACTACCAGCTTTCAGAAGACTCCTACAGCCAGTATTTAAGTTATTGACACACAGCATACAATGATTATAACAAACATTACTAGTCCATTACAGTAATTAAGAGTTATAAGAATCCTCCTATGGAGAAAAACATTCACCAGTAAAGTTCTTAAATCCACAGTCCTATGTAACCACTGCATCCCCTCCAAGTCATGTGGAAATGAGCCACTTCTCCAAAATCTCCTTTAGTAATGGGCAACCTGAAAACAAAATTCAGTCTGTCCTTGTGTATCACTCCACGGAGAAATCTGATTTCTTGGATAAGGGCAGTTAAAATGCTTCACAAAGCTGACGTGACTTCCATCTTCGATGATGCTTTAGATGGAGGATACTAGCGCATCTGAGCGTGCAGCTGCAGCAGCAGCATTCTGGCCGAATGCAGCATTCTTTTCTGCTTCTACTCCTACTCTGCTGTTAAATGTAACAAAGCCAACTGGCTGTTGTGATGTTAGCTTGATGAGTGAACTTTCATATCTTTTAAATGATCAAAAGACAAGGTAAAGCTCATGTGGTTTAATGTCCATAGGAAGGCCACTGACAAAAAGCATACCAACGTCTTTATTGTTGTTAACTTCTTCACTTTTCATGCTCATGACTGGGGAGTTGATTGAATCTGTTGGATCAGGTTGTGGAGGGGTGGACGGTGGTCTGAAGGCATGTGAATGAAGAAACTTTAGAGAAGACATTCGCTGCTGAAAGTACCTTTACATTTCCTCTCTCATTCCTTCCTTGCCAAAGTGGTTATCAGTATGAAGACAGTCACACATTTAACTACACTAAACTGTGTCTGCCTATTTCAATATTCTCAGTTGTCTTAAAGTCTGTCACTCTGTTCATTATTTATGACGTTATCAAATTTTATCCAATCCATAAACTTCTAAACAATTCAGTCATTTATTAACAACAATCAATGGTCTATAATCAAACCCTTGCGTGCCCCATTCAGGTTATTCAAAAATTATTTTCCTTTAACAAATTGATACTTGGCTAATGTGAAAGCTGTGGGGAAAAGTATTTCAAAAGTCTGGAACACCAAGGAAACAACAAAATGTTTCCTGTGCTTTAGCAATTAAAGAGGCAGTTTCAGTTCAGATTTAAATCTCAAATACTCATGGGAAACAAATGCTGAATGTTTTAAAATATGTTCTCCAAATGAAACTTCCCAAATAAAGTGGTTGGAATTACAGTGGCAACTTTGGTAGAGATCAACATTGCTTGAATTTGCAATATGAAGGTGGCCAATGATGTCTGAACAATAATTAACAGAATTTAGGCAGCTCAGCCTCAAGTTTAATACTCTCTAGAAAATCGTTAAACATCAAACTCAAAATGCACTCTTCTTTTTGTGAGCACACTGCATTAAAAACACATATTTTAATACAATACTCTCATTTGGCTAAAGCATGACCACTGACCCAACTGTTTTTTTTTAAAACAGGCATTATAGAACTTCAAACAAATCAGGGACTCAAGGCACTCAATCAATTAGTTTTAAGATTACACGTTTGATAATTTTAAAAAGGACATAACTTGAAACAATTTCAATGTAAAAACAAAATCTGCCCTACTACACAGCTCACAAAACACATTGAATTGAGATCCAGATTCAAACAAGGCAAAACAGTTACTTAAAAGGATTTTCTGAGCCAGTACTTGTAATAAACCAAAATTGTTAAACATCAAACACTCTCAGCATGGCACAATTTACATTGAAACTCCTCCCCCTCCTCAACCCAAGTATTAATACAACCTTAATTTCAGCTTTTTCTCTTTTTTTGCATCCTCTCGCTGAAATTACACCTATAATAAAAGAGATAAACCCTCACAGCAGACCATATGGAGCCTCAATCCAAGCCACTCTTTTCCCTCAGAACAAGGACTCAGAGCCTCAAATTTCGCCAATAGTAGATTTTAACCCCTTTCGCACTTTACTCTTCATAGGGGCTCAAACCTCACTTAAACGCAGAGCACTCGAACCTCAAACACAGCTCAAAGCTCAGCACAGTGCGAAGGACTTGAACCTCAAATCAACCCACCCGGTAGACTTGAACCCCAGTACCGCGCAGAGGACTCGAACCTCAATCAAACGCGCCCCACTCCGCCTCCCCCTCCCCCCCCCCACCTTCGCCCAATGCAGCGCAGAGGACTCAAACTTCTGCCAGCCAGCATGCTTGCGAAACTGTCTCTCTCGACTGAACTAATTACCGTTTGAGGAATCTGTAGAATAGACAGCAATTGATTGAGGGGTTTGTCTCCGGCACACAGGAATATCGAGAGGGACCAAGATTTAAAATCTTACCTTGTGGGCTTGTCCATCTCGAGACACCAATGTTCCAGGCAGCCACTGACACTGTCTGATCGTAACTATCTGTTTGGAACCTGACAACTACACCAATATTGTTATCCTGTTCTTTCCCCACCCCCACCCAGTCAAAGCAAAGTGCTCAGAGGCATGGTATGGTTTTACCTCCATCTTTATTCCGGGCTTGAAAGAAGAAAGAATGATCGCTCATGTACACAGAGACATGAGTTCTTGGTCTTCTCTGGAACAGCAGTTTCCAATTAACTATATAGTCATTTTACAGGGAGAAGCATCCAGATAAGGGAACATACTTATTAATTGGGTGACCATTACAATCAATGAGTATCGATAGCAGAGACCCAAAGTCCTTTACTGTTATACAATGAATGTTCTTAACCTTGTTAACTGAATTTATACAATGGTTACATTTCCCCTGGTTAGCTGACCTTGCATACTGAATGCTTATAATATTGTAAAATGGCTATATATAAAGTCTGCTTTTCCACCTTGTTAACCCATTACCCTTGCCTCCAGCACCCCACTGTTAACTAAGTTTTTAATCTGATCGGAGTTGTGCTCAGCTGAACATCTTGTTTCACAAAACTCAGATCTTAACTCTTTTCCTGCCTGCTTATACCCTATACACATTCTCAGAAGGACAGACTTTGCTTTCTCTCCATAGAATCTGCCAGACCTGCTAAGTTTTTCAAGCATTTTCTGCTTTTGTTTCCATAGAAAGATGCCAGATTCAGGACTGAAAAGGAGATAGTCTTGTGGAGGCAGACAGTAGGACTGAAATATTAAAATGAATGCTTTGCATCTGTCTCCATTAAATAGGATACTGCCAACATGGCAAGGACACATATAACACCACTACTGGATTTGATACTTTAAAGTTTGGCAGTAGTCAAAATAGAAAAGTAATCAAGTCTAGATGAGCTGCACCCTCATGTTGCTGAGGTAAGGATGGAGACTATTGCCAGGACCTATACCATTTTTCAACCTTTGTTTATATATGGAAATGTGTCAAAGAATTGTAGAATTGTAAGTGTTTGAATAATGAACTATTTCATAGGGCCTTGCTTTTGACCCTTCTCTCTAACTGCCCCCAGTTTCTCAAAAATATCTACATTCATTTGACTCTAGCCTTTTGAGCATTAACAATTTTAATCACATCAGCTTGCATTGCCATGCTTTCAGTTCTCTGGACCCAAAAACTCAAATTCTCTTCTGACACCTCTGCCTCTCATTTCATTTCATCCTTTAAAATACTCTTTGAAAGACATTCTTTAAAACTTACCCTTTTTAGTCATCTTACCTAATAGTTAGTGTTCATAGCTCATAAATTATTATTTTACTTAAACATGTGAAGCACCTTGGAATGTTTTATTATATTTGTATAGCACCTTTAACAACTGTTCATGTTGGTAATAAGAAATTGCTTCCATTGGCAGGAGGATAATTGAGAATATTTTGGATAACTCTAGAAAAAACCATCAGTAAGGGTCAAACAGACTCTCAGATATGACACAGGAAAGACTAACTTCCCCTCTTCTCAAAACTCGCTACTAATTCCCCCTTTAATGCCTGCCTTCTCACCATTCAAGGCGCTAATAACCAACTGGAGAAACTAGTAATCATTTCAACATATTACTGTGTTCTCTGTGCCCCTCTGAGCCAGCAGACCTGGGCTCTAGTCCTACCTGCTGTAATTACACCTCTGAACAGGATGATTTGAAATTATTTTTAAAAGATTGTGTACTTGTGGTTTTAGATTCAGTCACTTGATACTTCAATTCAAATTCCCATTAGGATATCTCTGATGGCCAACTCCTACACAGTTCCAGTGAAGCTCAATACAAGCTCGCCAACCACCTCATCTTTCCTTCAACACTTAAAGACTAAAGTTGTGTTAGGCCAGAATGCTATAAAGTAACAGTCCAACTTTCTCAAGCCAGAAGGTGCTGGTAATTGAGCCACATGAGAGCCATTAGCGATCTAGTGGTTTGGATGGCACTTGGAAATGCCCCTACTTAATAATATCCAAATCTGAATAATCATATTTCTTTGAAGTCTTAGTAAAACCAAGGTCTTTTTCTTTGGTTCCTGCCACAAACTATTTCTCACCACTGACTCCATCTCCCTGGCATCGGACAAGTATAACTAGACTTGCTTTATTTCTTCATAGAATGTGGATGCCAATGGGAAGACAAGCATTTATCCCCAGTGTCATCACAAACAGTGGTGAGTCACCTGGTTTAATTGTTACAATCCATGATACACCTGCAGTATAGTTAGGGAAGGATTTCCAGAATTTTCACCCAGCAATAGTGAGGGGAGTAATGATTTAGTTTCAAGCTAGCATAGAGTATGGCTTGGAGGGAAACTTGCAGTTGATGGTGCTCAAATTGATTTGCTGTCCTTTTCCTTGTGATAGAGATCATAAATTTCACACATATATACAAATACATATCTATTAGTCCCAGAAAACTCTAGTGATGCTACTTCATTAGAGAAGAGAAATGACTGGTGGTGAACCTAACCCAGGATGAGAAGGTGGGACCTTCATGATAACCTCAGCCAGTACAGAAATTGAAGCCATGTTGTCGGTGCCACTTTGGATCACAAACCAACCATCTAGCCAAATGAGCTAAGTGGCCCGCTAACCCAAAAATACAAATAAAGAGCATGTGCAGTTCAACTTCTTAAGCCTGCTCCATCGTTCAAATAAAATCACAGTTAACATGACTCCATATTTTCATCTACTAATATCCTTTCACCTCCTTGCTTAATCAAGAATTTATCTATATGCACCTTATAAATATTCAAGACTCTGCTCCCACAATATGAAGAAATAACATGTCAAAGACTTAACCTCAAAAATAAATTCTGCTTTGTCTTAAATCAGCAACCTTCATTTTTAAACAATGACCTCTTAGTTCTAAATTTTCTCAAAAAAATCTATATACCCCATTAAGAATCCTCAATCTTTGTGTGTCAATCAAGTTGCCTCACTCTTCTAAACTCAAATACATACAAACCTAACACGTCCAACCTTTCTTTACAAGACAACTGCACAGTCCAGATGTGAGTCTAGTGAACTGTCTCTGAACCTTCAGGACATATTGCTACCACTGGAGGGAGAGATAGTTGAAGGTGATTGTTGGGCTGTCAATTAACCAGGATGCTTTGTCTTGGATAGTATCAAGCATCATGTGTATTGTTGGAGTTAAACTCATCTAGGCAAGTAGGGAATATTCCATCACCCTCCTGATGTGTGCCTTTGTGTCATCAGGAGGCAGGTTATTCAAAGCAGAATTCCCAGTCTCTGAACTGTTTCTATAGGCAGATTATTTGTATGGCTGATGCATAAAAGTCAATATTGAACCTCAGGTGGTGATTTTGTAGTATTCCACATGGTATGCTGTTGAGCAACAAGAGATGGTTAAATTCGCCCTTGTCAGAGATGATCATTCCCTGACATTGTGGGTATGAAATTTGCTAGCTATTTAGACTGGGCCTTCACCTTTTCAGGCCTTGTTTGCAACAAAAAAAAAATTCCTTTTCAACTCAAAGATGAGCTACAAACAATATAATCCATTCCATCATCCACGTTGTCTAACATTGCCTCTCTCTACCTGTGCCCCCAACTCATCTGCTGATACTCATCCTCACAACTAAATGCATCCCTAAATATCCATACAGTCTACATAAAATTTAGCCCTTGCATGACTCTGCCAATCTCCAGACCTTCAACATATTATCATCACTCCTATTCTTGTTCTAGGAGGCAATTTTAAAATTCTCTTTCTTGTCCACCAATCCATCAATGACTTCAGTCCTGCTTATTTCTATATTCTCTTCTAGTCACAATATCTTCCTAACAATGCTCGTCCAAGTGTGGCCTCTTAGGCATTCCCAATTTTAATCACTCCATGGTTCTTTCATCTGCCTAGGTTCTAGATGCTCTCTCTACCTTGCTATCCATTTACCTTCCTTTACAGCACTACTTAAAACTTTCCATATTTAACCAAATTTTTGTTACTTGCCATAATATCCCATGGAATGCAGGATATCATTTTGTTTGAAAATTATTATGTGAATAGCAGTGAAATATCTTACTATATTAAATATGATCAATGAAAGTTGATATTTGATGGTGTTTCAGAAACTTCACAATAAGATCCCTTTCCCTAAAGGCTAATGAATTTTTTTTTGAAAGTATGTGGTAACTTCATGGTTGTTTTATTTAATACATCATAGGAAGTAGACATCACTACCTGGGTCACCATTTATTACCCAGCCAAAATTGCCCTTGAGGAGGTGATGGCGAGTTGCTTTCTTGAACCACTGCAGTCCAAGTGCAGGTATATCCACAATGCTGTTAGGAAGGGAGCTGCAGAGTTTTGAGCCAGCTACACTGAAGGAAACATGTAACATTCCCAAGTGGGGATAGTAAGTGGTTTGGAGAGGAACTTGCAGGCGATTGTGTTTCCAAGTACCTGCTGCCCTTGTCCTACATGGGCATGAGTTTAGAAGTTGTTGGCGAATGAGTCTTGGTAAATTTCTCCAGTGCATATTGTAGATGGGTTTCAGTAAGTTTAAAAGCAAATTCAATTCTCAAAATGCCAATGTGTAAAATTTAAGGTTGCACTGTCTGGATTACTAATGCAGGTCTTTCTACACCATCCTGTCTTGGAAGTATATCACCATTCTCTCCCCGTTGCTAGGTCAAAATCCTGACTCTTCCTTCCTAAAAAGTACTGTGCAGCACATCAGCTGCAGTGTTCAAGGTGACACTATTGAATAAAAAAAATGAAGCAAAGTAAGATACATCAGTTATAACTAAGCAACTGAATTAGAATTGGATGACACAGCCAAAAGGTAAAACAGATACAGTGACGACCTATGAGCTGCATATTAATACAGTTCTAGACAGAATGGAATTCCAGCCAGTATGGCTGTACTCCAGGGCCTCATAACGTGAGTATTATGATTAAAATTCAAAAAACAAATTCCAAAAATGGCAGTTTGCACAGCAGTTTTCACTGGGCTGGACAAGAACAATCAAAATGGTCTACTTTCACACAAGTTGGATACTTGCACCTCACACCTGAAAGGGCATGGGTAACACACCAAACATTTCTTGTGGTGACTAATGGAAAATATTTACTGGAACAAATTAAGTTCTGGACAAGTTGCTAAATTAACACTGCAAGTACACGTGACTTTTTTTTGGTTATTAAAAAAGACGAGGCAAAATCTAAGTTTTTCTTTGACCAAGAATGGCACATGGTAACATCTCAATGCACACCACACAGTGGGGTGGAGGGGGGTGCCTCCTTAGTGCAACTGCCTGGATGCTAGCCAGAGTCTAAATTGCAGTACAGATTTAATAACTAAAAGACATCTCATTTCGCAGATTCAAATGCAAATTCATGTGAATTGTGCATCCGGATTAAGTTAAGAGAATTAACAAGATTGTCCACTGAAAGAACTCCATTGATATCCATGTTAATAGTGTAATTTAGATGTCAAACTGTGACACCACAACAAATAACACTCACTGAAGTGTTACACTGCAAGCTTCCTGGAATCTTTCCAATGTAAAAAAACTTCTAGTTGATCAGCAGTTTTTCCGCAAATTGCTAAAGACACAGTCTGTCCCACATCTCCAAGTGCACTAGTCAGTAAACGAACTAACTAACAAACAAACAAAACAAACAAACGTCACTAACTTAAATGAAGTTACAGAAAAAGATAACAGTAACCCGGTAAACAACTCAAAGAATTAAATTTACACAGTAAAGAAAGGGCAGTCTAATGTATCAAGATGGTTATGCTCACTGTTACATTTGCTATCTTCTGGCTTCAAACAGCAAACCAAAAGTTACTTAAAAATAAAGTACCAAGGAAAGAAGGGGAGGAATAACAGAAAAAGAGAGTAAAGTTAAAAATCTGAGCACTGCGCCTTCATCAGGAAACTAGTGCTTCCAATTAAACCTGTTGGACTATAACCTGGTGTTGTGCGATTTTTAACTTTGTACACCCCAGTCCAACAGTGGCATCTCCAAATCAGAAAAAAAAAGACATTTTCTCTTGGAACAACATTCTGGTCCACAAAGAGTTCAGTCTCTTCTGGACTTCAAAATATTTCTTCTATTCTCCATTTTAATGGAAGCCCACACCTTCCAAGAAAGTGCTTTGCTGACCTTCTATTGGTGGACAGAAGAATAAGTCACTTGATATCTACCAGTTACTAACTGATACAGAATCAGAGGTTTAGGAAAATTACTGTCCTGAATTCCCACTTCATCTTTATTGGTACAGAATTGATTAGCGCATTTAATGTACATTGTTACGGAGTCATCCTTACTTCAAAAAGGGAAAAAGAGTTTGCATCTCAAATGCAGCAGCCATTTAGCATATAGCAAGATCCCACAAAAATATTGATAAAACAAGTTTTTGTTTCAACCCCAGGATCACTAGCTGAGGAAACAGCATTGAGATTTGACTTAATTTGAAATGAAATAGCAATCTTTAAACTCGATCTAAACTACCAGAAGCAGAAAGCATCTACTTTCATCTCACTTTTGACAATATAGCATTTCTTCAGGCTATACCACAAGGTCAGCTTGAATTGTATGCTCAAGTGCACACAATCTAACAGCTGACTTTTCTTTCCAAAACTTTTATTAGCAAAAAGAAAATCACATAATTAACTCAGTTCCTTCTAATACTGAAGTCATTTGCTAAATTTAGGATTACAGTCAATATTTATAATAATATTACACAAAATTATTCTAGGTTCCAGTCCTTTGGATTACAATACAAGACATAGTTCAGACAGAGGCCTTAACTCCAAAGTGAACATATTACCAACACAATCATACTCATAATTCTACTCATATTACCAACACAATCATACTCATAATTCTACTCGAGGCATTTCCATTCTGACATTGACTCATTTCCAACTTCCTGAAAGTTGATCTATTAAGTCAGTTTGATATACTTTTAAAATGATACATGGAAAGTCCCATTGTAGACTATTAAAAGCTGCATAAATCCAACAGACTTTGAAATCAGAATTTAGCATTTTCAATCTAACATTTAAGACCAAAATTACTCTGGTCAAAGTTCAGCAACTGCATTAAGTTAGCATGTAATCGTTGAAGGTTAAACAATTATTAAAAATATTCTTGTAAAGAAGCAATGTCCCAACTTTAGAACCATTGAACAGTCCTGGTGTTGTATATGCTGAATAGCCTTATTATTCAGTAGTTAGGGCTGGCAGAAAAATCCTTACCCAAAACTTTAAAAAAATGCCCTTGTATCAGACAACATGAGAAACTTCCACAGAGTCTCCAGTGAACAAAGAGTGTGTTGTTGCCATACAGACTTGCTTCTCACCAGGCATATGTAAATGAGCATTTTGCCACCAGAAACAGTAGTTATAATTGCAGATATTTTAAAGTTTTGAATAACAGCATACACAACATGTAAATTGCATACACTTAATAATGCATACTTTATACAGAGAAAGAAATGAAAATATAGCGTGCTTATAACAGCCACATACTAAAAGTCTGAGAGGCCATTGCTTATACACAACCAAGCTGCCTGCAATTTAACTCATTTAACTAAACTGCGAAGCAGAAGCATTAAGATGTTCTTCCTCTTTAAGGTCAAGGAAAGTGTTGAATTCCAAGACTTAGATTTGCTGTAATTTGTTCATTTGCAGCCGGGTCAGACTTCTCTATCCAGCAATCATCTCAGTATATGTCTCCTACAGTTAAAGGCCTGTGGGGAATCTACAAATGTTAAACTGCTGGATTTTCTCTTACATATAAAATTAGATTAACAAGGAAAGCTCTTTTCATAGAGTCTGTCTTGTTGCTGTTAACAGTGTTTACTTAACGCCAGTAACAGCCGCCAAATGACCAGTGAAACTACATGTGCTCTACAGTGTGTTTCTGGTGATGTCATGCCTTCACATAAACGTTTCCAGTAACTGTAGCAATGTCATGACATAATTCCTGCACACATCTGCCAAGCCCACATGTGCACCAAATGTTAGGCCTCCAGCACAGCTAGTTTAGAGGAAATCTGGTTACACATTATTCACACTAAGTGTGATGGTCATTGAACTCACTCTCCTGAAATATAAGTTGTGATGTAAGATTCCACATTTACTAACAATTTTATTCAATATTAATGTGCCAAGACTCTAATGGGAAATGCACCCCATTCGATCAAATGACATTTTCTCAATGTTGTCCCCTGGGATTTCATTAAAACATAACATTGGCATATGAAGTTTTTAGTAAAACACCAAGCAGCACAGTTAGCTTTATTGTTTCAAATACTGTGTACAAAGAGTATATTTATAGTGCTGGAATATGGCATTGCATTATTTACAGATATGTAAACAGCAGTGATAATAATGGAAACAATTTCAAAGAATGAATTCAAAGTATACAGACAGATTAATGGCTTAAGCATATATTTTCCCTGCAGATTATTAGGTCCAGTATGCTAAAACTGCATAACAACCATTTGAGGCAAAGATGGAGATCATTGTGAAAATTATCTGAAATAAAAGGTAATTTGAATGAAAATGACTTGTCTCACTTCCAATGTCAATACTGTATATGTACTGTGAACTTCTCATTTGCTATTCTCCCAACCACTTCCCATTAGAGCCATTACGGTTACAGAAAAGAAAGCACATCTCCTGAAGTTTACCCAGATGTCCTCCTTCGTATGCAGACTGAAACACTTTGGAGTACAGGAAAGAGAAGAATTCTCTAGCCTGTCCATGCACAAGTGCAATTTCTGTTGGAGTTATGCAGACAGTGATCAGGGGAGGGAAACCCAACCAAATTTACAGAGCTGTCAAGTTGTGCCTTTGATAAAGGCGGCAAAACAGTAAAGAGATAAAATCTGGTATATTCTTTTGCTTTTCCATTTGTCCTTAGAAAGTGAACCTCACTCAAGCTCACTGTTTATTGGTCATCTCCATCTCCCCTTAAATCCAACATTTTGCTTCACCATTTCAGAAGCCGTTAAAAGGTAAACCATGTTACTGTTGGTCTAGACTTATGCTGGCCATACTGGATAAGGAAGCTAGATTTCCTCTCCTGAAACAATTGTGAATCAGATGGGTTTTTAAAACAGTTTCAGGATGGTTATCATTTTATGTCACAATAATTAATTATATTAGTTGTCTATCTTCACTGATGGCAGTCTGTGGATCAGGAAGCTGAGGATCCAGTTGCAGAGAGCAGAGCCAAGACCTAGGAGGAGTTGTAGTCAATGAGTAGGAGCCCGATTTAGGTATCCTTGTTATCCTGTTGTTCCATGGAGGAGTGTAGGGCTAGGGAGAGATTTCAGCTTGTGGAAGGGAGAGGTTGAAAATGCTAGTGAATACCTCTGCCAGCTGGTCCACACAGGATCTAAGTGCATGGCTGGGACCTCTGTCTGGACCCATACTTTTTCTGAGGTTGACTCTCAAGAAGACCAATCTGATGTCTACAGTGGTGATGGAGAGAACATGTGCATCCGGGGCTGTTGGGGCAGGTGACACCACGCCGCTAGCACTTTGCTCAAACAGAGTAATGCCTGCCGAAGTGCTCCCTCTCTGGAATGGCCTAACGTTAATTTTTAAGGCTATGCCCCCAGTTCTAGAATCCACAAACAGTGGGAAGAGTTTATCTTTACCTACTTTGTTTTTTTTGTATTAAATATCTTGAAGAGTTCAATTAGATCACCTCTCAAACTTCTAAACTCAAGAGAAAACAGATCAAGTTTATATAATTTATCCTCAGACATTAGCCCCTTGAAGTTCAGGTATCATTCATATAACCTACATTTTACAACCCTGCCTGACCCCCCTTTCCCAAGGCCAATATATCATTCTTAAGATGTGTTGTCCCGATCTGTATAGACTGAGGTTCTGTATAATCACAGCATAACGTCTGAATTATTATATTCCAGTCTTCTAGATATAAAGGTCAATATTCTATGAGCTTTATTTTCTTTATCTGCTTGTGACATTTTAAAGGTCTATGCACTGGAACTCCCAGTTTCTCTTTGGATTCTGCTATATCCACTGTAAATCCACTGTATTTAACTTCCCTGATCTGTTCTTTTTTAGTCCAAAATGAATAACCTCTCACTTGCTTACATTGAAATCTGCCACAGCTTTGCTCATTGACTTAGTCTATCAATATCCCTTTTTAACCTTAGGCTATCTACAATGCTGCCTAACTTTATTTCATCAGCAAATGTGGGTACATGACTTACAAGAGGAGAAAGTGAGGTCTGCAGATGCTGGAGATCAGAGCTGGAAATGTGTTGCTGGAAAAGCGCAGCAGGTCAGGCAGCATCCAGGGAACAGGAGAATCGACGTTTCGGGCATAAGCCCTTCTTCAGGAATGAGGAAAGTTTGTCCAGCAGGTTAAGATAAAAGGTAGGGAGGAGGGACTTGGGGGAGGGCGTCGGAAATGTGATAGGTGGAAAGAGGTCAAGGTGAGGGTGATAGGTCAGACTGGGGTGGGGGCGGAGAGGTCGGGAAGAAGATTGCAGGTTAGGAAGGCGGTGCTGAATTTGATGGATTTGACTGAGACAGGGTGGGGGGAGGGGAAATGAGGAAAGTGGTGATATCCGAGTTCATCCCTTGTGGTTGGAGGGTTCCTAGCCAGAAGATGAGACTCCTCCATCGTCAGACCACAACATATGCAGGTCTTTGGACTCCTCCATCGTCAGACCACAACAAAACGACGGTTGGAGGAAGAACGCCTCATCTTCCGGCTAGGAACCCTCCAACCACAAGGGATGAACTCGGATATCACCACTTTCCTCATTTCCCCTCCCCCCACCCTGTCTCAGTCAAATCCATCAAATTCAGCACCGCCTTCCTAACCTGCAATCTTCTTCCCGACCTCTCCGCCCCCACCCCAGTCTGACCTATCACCCTCACCTTGACCTCTTTCCACCTATCACATTTCCGACGCCCCTCCCCCAAGTCCCTCCTCCCTACCTTTTATCTTAACCTGCTGGACAAACTTTCCTCAGACATGACTTACAATGCCATTAGGAGGAAGTGAGAACTGCAGATGCTGGAGAGTCAGTAGAAAACCATGGCATTGGAAAAGCACAGCAGCCAAGGAGCCAGAGAGTCAATATTCCTGATTAAGGCCTTTTTCTATGCTGTACATCTTTATGACTGCTGCCTGAAGACCAGAAGCTGCATACCAGGTTTTACATTTTTGTCAATTACATTATTTCAGACTGGATACACTGGAGGCATTGCTGAGTCCATTGTCCAGCAGCTTGCTGCAGCCATTATCTCCAAACTACAAAATGATTGCAGGAGAGCAAACTGACTGAGGACACCAAACTGACAGATTAAGTTGACACATTCAGCACACTTCTTGATAGATACAAGACTCAAACAACA
Source organism: Chiloscyllium plagiosum (assembly GCF_037043375.1). Classification (NCBI taxonomy): domain Eukaryota; kingdom Metazoa; phylum Chordata; class Chondrichthyes; order Orectolobiformes; family Hemiscylliidae; genus Chiloscyllium; species Chiloscyllium plagiosum. The sequence goes on from NW_028270139.1 coordinate 110,725,638, forward strand.
TAGCAGGCATTAGAAAAGGCCAGTTTCCACCTTTGCTGCCTCACAACATATCCTTGTCATCTGTTAGCAATATAAAAATCACAAACTTGAGATCCTGAAGTAGGCTAACTCAATCAACATACATTTGCTGCTAAGCCAATGACAGCCACAAAGGTTCAACTACATTAATTTATGGACAACTGCCTTATTCGCAAAGACTTCTTGTACATTGAACTAGCCACCAGGTTAAAAGCTCCTGCATATCCACACTCTCTACGAACAGGCTTTAATGTGTCAGATATTGACACTAATATTGGAAGACAGAAATTGATCTCGTCCCCCTGGATGCTGACTGTTTAGAAACCATTGGAACAGATAAGCAGATGCATGATTTAGAACAGAAGACTCCAGAAACTTCCTAGAGGGTTAAAGGCATTAGAACTACCTTTGTGTATATGAAAGGTCCTTAGTTGGTAGGATTAGGGAAAACCCTAAGGCTTTCTATAGGTATGTCAGGAATAAAAGAATGACTAGGGTAGGAATAGGTCCAGTCAAGGATAGTAGTGGGAAGTTGCGTGTGGAGGCTGAAGAGATTGGGGAGACACTGAATGAATACTTTTCGTCAGTATTCAATCAGGAACAGGACATTGTTGTCAATGTGAGTACTGAGTCACAATTAGGTAGAATGGATGGCTTTGAGGTATGTAGAGAAGAGGTGTTGGAAATTCTGGAAAGGGTGAAAATAGATAAGTCCCCTGGGCCTGATGGCATTTATCCTAGGATTCTCTGGGAAGCAAGGGAGGAGATTGCAGAGCCATTGGCCTTGATTTTTATGTCCTCGTTGTCTACAGGAGTAGTGCCAGAAGATTGGAGGCTAGCAAATGTGGTTCCCTTGTTCAAGAAGGGGAGTAGGGATAACCCTAGTAACTATAGGCCGGTGAGTCTCACTTCTATTGTGGGCAAAATCTTAGAGAGAATTGTAAGGGATAGGATTTATGAACATCTGGATAGGAATAATGTGATCAAGGATAGTCAGCATGGTTTTGTGAAGGGCAGGTCGTGCCTCACAAACCTTATTGAATTCTTTGAGAAGGTGACTAAGGAGGTGGACGAGGGGAAAGTAGTAGATGTGGTGTATATGGATTTTAGTAAGGCATTTGATAAGGTTCCCCATGGTAGACTACTGCAAAAAATACGGAGGTATGGCATTGAGGGTGAGTTGGAGGTTTGGATTAGGAGTTGGCTGGCTGAAAGACAGAGGGTAGTAGTTGATGGCAAAGGTTCATCTTGGAGTGCCATCACTAGCAGTGTTCCGCAAGGATCTGTTTTGGGACCATTGCTGTTTGTCATTTTTATAAATGACCTGGAGGAGGGGTTAGAAGGTTTGGTGAGCAAGTTTGCGGATGATACGAAAATCGGAGGAGTTGTAGACAGTGAGGAAGGACGTGGCAGGTTACAGCGGGATATAGATAAGCTGCAGAACTGGGCAGAAAGGTGGCAAATGGAGTTCAATGTAGCTAAGTGTGAGGTGATTCACTTTGGTAAGAGTAATAAAAAGATGGGGTACTGGGCTAACGGTCAGATACTTGGTAGTGTGGATGAGCAGAGGGATCTTGGTGTCCAGGTACACAAATCTTTGAAAGTTGCCACCCAGGTAAATAGTGCGGTGAAGAAGGCATATGGCGTACTGGCTTTTATTGGTAGAGGAATTGGGTTCCGGAGTACTGAGGTCATGTTGCAGTTGTATAAGACTCTGGTGCGGCCGCATCTGGAGTATTGTGTGCAGTTTTGGTCGCCATACTATAGGAAGGATGTGGAGGCACTGGAACGGGTGCAGAGGAGGTTTACCAGGATGTTGCCTGGTATGGTAGAAAGATCGTATGAGGAAAGGCTGAGGCACTTGGGGTTGTTTTCATTGGAGAAAAGAAGGTTTAGGGGTGACTTGATAGAGGTGTATAAGATGATTAGGGGTTTAGATAGGGTCGACAGTGAGAATCTTTTTCCACGTATGGAGTCAGCTATTACAAGGGGGCATAGCTTTAAATTAAGGGGGGGGGTAGGTATAGGACAGATGTTAGGGGTACGTTCTTTACTCAGCGAGTCGTGAGTTCATGGAATGCCCTGCCAGTAGCAGTGGTGGACTCTCCCTCATTATGGGCATTTAAGTGGGCATTGGATAGGCATATGGAGGATAGTGGGCTAGTGTAGGTTAGGTGGGCTTGGATCGGCGCAACATCGAGGGCCGAAGGGCCTGTACTGCACTGTATTCTTCTATGTTCTATTTGTGAGTGAGACTGAAACTGTGTCAACTTTCAAAATTAGACTGGATGTTTGGATCAGAAAAATAAGGAGTTGAACGAGATGGGTAAATGCGATTAAAACTATTTGTTCACATGAAGAATAAACATTAACACAATGTAATTAAGCCACACATGCTGTATATTTTTATATGTTATCACAAACCATTATATGATACAATTTTATTTTTCTAGCAGTCTTTAGTGACACAAATGCTTTGAAAGTCCATAAATTATATCTGTATTCCTTTTATCAAAAGGTTTTCAAATAATTACTACATTGGTCAAACAGAATTGCACACCATTTGTCCTTAACAAGTCCATGCATTTTTCCAATTATTAATTTTTATCTTAGATTATCCCCTTAATTCCTTCCAATTTGTAACTTTTATAACAAAGGAAACCTCAAAAAACTGAGTTAAAAATCACAACACTAGATTATAGTCCAACAGGTTTATTTAGAAGCACTAGCTTTCGAAGGACTTCGAAAGCAAGTATTTCCAAATAAACCTGTTGGACTATAACCTGGTGTTGTGCGGTTTTTAAATTTGTCCACCACAGTCCAACACCAGCACCTCCAAATCAAAGAAAACTGGAGGTCATTTGCATTGCAGCTACCAACATAAGTGAGTGTTTATCAATTGCAACAGGAACATAGGCTTCTTTAGTTTCATCTTTTGTATTCCATATAAATAGAAAATACCAATATGAAACAGTTACTGTCTTATATATCACTGCCTTTAAAATCTAATCTGGACAAAAAGGGGCTTAAAAAAAAAAGAACCTCAAAAAAAATCAATGTCAGCCTGTGGGATAGACCTTGTCCCAATACTCTCAATACAACATTAGAAGCTTGGGTATTTCTTGTAAATTTGTATTAATTTCTTAGCTTGGCTTGCTTCAAACTGAAGGCCTGGAAGTTTGGAAAGAGACGCTTTTAAGTTCCATCATTAGTGGATAATTTCTTAAATAAGAACACCAAGGTGTGCAAATGGGGACTAATGGTATTATCACTAAACTATTAATCCAGAAACTCAGCTAATGTTCTGGTGCTCGGGGTTTGAATTCCTCAATGGGAGATGGTGGAATTTGAATTTAAAATTGATGACCATGAAAACATTGTCAACTGTCAGAAAAACCCATCTGGCTCACTAAGGTCCTTATTGAAATGAAACTGCAGATGCTGGAATCCAAAGTGGACAGGCAGGAAGCTGGAAGAACACAGCTAGCCAGGATCAGTTGGTGGAGAAGTCGATGTTTCGGTTGTAACCTTTCTTCAGGAAAAGTATGGCCTATATTTTACTCCAGATCCACAACTATTTGGTTAACTCTCTATTGCCCTATGAAATGGCCTAGCAAGCCATTCAGTTTTGCCAATTGCTACAAAGTTTCAACAACCAAAAAAAAAATAGACTGACCACCTACGTACTGGAAAAAGCAGAAACAGCCTTGTCATAGAGTCATAGAGATGTACAGCATGGAAACAGACCCTTCGGTCCAACACGTCAATGCCGACCAGATATCCCAACCCAATCGAGTCCCACCTGCCAGCACCCGGCCCATATCCTTCCAAACCCTTCCTATTCATAAACCCATCTAAATGTCTTTTAATGTTGCAATTGTCAACCTTGCAACGTCTTCCTTGTTAAGGTCTGGGGGCTAGTGACAAAATTGGGAGAGTTGTCTCAGACTAATTCAGCAACAGCCTTACATTGTCTGTAGGTATGATTCTGTAAGTATGACAAATACCACCATTACCAACCCTGGATATGTCCTGTCTCACTACTAGGACAGACCCAGCAGAGGTGATAGAATGTGACATAAAGTCATAAGGGAGTTGTCCCGAGTGTCCTTAACAGAGAATCGACGTTTCTGAAGAAGGGCTAATGCCTGAAACGTCGATTCTCCTGTTCCCTAGATGCTGCCTGACCTGCTGCGCTTTTCCAGCAACACATTTCCATCTCTGATCTCCAGCATCTGCAGACCTCACTTTGTCCTTAACAGAGAGTCTGGATCCCACGAAGTCTCATGGCACCAAGTCAAATATGAGCAAGCAAATCTGCTGATTACCACATATCATCCTCCGTCAGCTGATGAATTGATACTCCATGTTGAGCAACACTTGGAGGAAGCACTGCAAATCAAAATGCCTCAGAATATATTCTGCATGGGGGATTTCAATGTCCACCACCAAGCGTGGTTTGGCAGTAGCACTACTGATTGATCTGTTTGGGTCCTAAAGGACGTAGTTTGATTAGATTAGATTAGATTAGATTACAGTGTGGAAACAGGCCCTTCGGCCCAACAAGTCCACACCGACCCGCCGAAGCGCAACCCACCCATACCCCTACATTTGCCCCTTATCTAACACTACGGGCAATTTAGCAAGGCCAATCCACCTGACCTGCACATCTTTGGATTGTGGGAGGAAACCGGAGCACCCGGAGGAAACCCACGCAGACACGGGGAGAACGTGCAAACTCCACACAGTCAGTCGCCTGAGGCGGGAATTGAACCCGGGTCTCTGGCGCTGCGAGGCAGCAGTGCTAACCACTGCTAGACTAGTTCTGTAGCAGATGGTGAGGGAAATCAACAAAGAGAAAAATATGCTTGATCTCATACCTACCAATCTGCCAACTGCAGATGCATCTGTCTATGACAGTATCAGTAAGAGTAGCCACCGCACACAGCCCTTGCGGAGATGAAATGGTGTCTTCACATTGAGAATAACCTCCATGTTGTGTGGCACCTTTACTGTAGTGAATGGGACAGACTTTGAACAGATCTAGCAACTCAAGACTGGGCATCCATAATGCATTGTGAGCCACCAACCGAAGAATTGTACTCCAGCACAATCTGCAGCCTCATGGCTTGGCATATCCACCACTCAACCATTACCATCAAGCCAAGGGATCTACACTGGTTCAAAGAAGAGTAGAGAAGGGCATGCCAGGAGTAGCTCCAGGCACGCCACAAAGTGTGGTGTCAACCTGTCAACCAAACAGGACTACTTGAATAAGTGAAAGTGAGCACTACAGATGCTGGAGCTTGGAGTCAAGGTTACAGTGGTGCTGGAAACGCACAGGTCAGGCAGCGTCCAAAGAGCAGGAAAATCAATGTTTCGGGCAGGAGCCCATCAGCAGGCATCATCAGGACTACTTGCTGCTTGTGCTGTTTGGCATTCAAGTCAGAGATAAGCAATCTCACAACCAACAGATCAGATCTAAGCTCCACAGTCCTATGATATCCTGTCATGAATAGTGCTGGACAATTAAGCAACTCACTGGGGAAGCAGCTCTACAAATATTCCCATCCTCAATGAAGGAAGAGTCCAGCACATCAGTGCAAAAGATAAGGCTAAAGCATTCATAGCAATCTTCAGCCAGAAGTGCCACATCAATAATCGATCTCAGCCTCCTGTGGTAGTACCCAGGACTACTGATGTCTGTTCAGCCAAATCGATTCACTCCACACGATATCAACAAATGGTTTAAGACACTGGACAATGCAAAGACCACAGGTCCAGACATCATTCTGGCAATAGTACAGAGGATTTGTGCTCCAGAACATGCTACTGCCTTAGCCAAGCTGTTCCAGTGCAATTATACAACACTGGCATCTACCCAACAATGTGAAAAACTATCCAGGTATGTCCTGTATGTAAAAAGTAGGACAAATCCAACCAGGCAAATTACTGCCAATCATTCTACTCTCCATCAGTAAAGTGATGGAAGGTGTCATCAACAATGCCAGCCAGCAGCACCTGCTCAGCAATAATCTGGTTAGTGAAGCCCAGGTTCTACCAGGGCCACTCAGCTCACCTCACTACAGCCTCGGTTCAAACATGGACAAAAGAGCTGCATTCCAGAGGTATGATGAGTTTGACAGCCCTTGACATCAAGGCAGGATTCAACCAAGTGTGGCATCAAGGAGCCCTAGCAAAACTGAAATCAATAGGTATCATAGGTAAAACACTCCATTGGGCTGGAGTCAGACCAGGCACATTAGGAAGATGGTAGTGGTTGATAGAGGTAAGTCATCACAGCTCCAGGACATTTCTGCAGGAGTTCCTCAGTGTAGTGTTCTAGGCCTAAGCATCTTCCGTTGCTTCGGTGACCTTCTCTCCTTCATAAAGTCAAAAAAGTGGGGATATTCGCCAATGATTGCATGATGCTCAGCACCATTTGTACAACTTGGACTCTGAAGCAGTCCGTGCAACATAAATACAATGGCTACAAGAGCAGGCTAGAGGCTAGGAACACTAGCAAGTAACTCACTCCTGACGCCCCAAACCCTGTCCATCATCTACAAGGCACAAGTCAGGAATGCGATGGAATACTCCCACCAGCTACAACAACACAAAGCTTGACACCATCCAAAACAAAGCAGTCTGCTTGAATGGCACCACATCAACAAACATCCACATCCTCCACCACCAACCCTCAGTAGCAGTGTGTACTATCTACAAGATGCACAGCAAAAATTTACTAAAGACTCTGACACAGCACCTTCCGAACCCACGACCACTTCCATCTCAAATGACAAGGGCAGCAAATACATGGGAACACCACCACCTACAAGTTCCCCTCTAAGTCACTCACCATGTTGACGTGGAAATAGATCGCTATTCCTTCATTGTCACTGGGATCAAAATCCTGGAATTCCCTCCTTAACAACATTATGGGCCAACCTACAGCAGATGGATTGCAGCAGTTCAAGGCAGCAACTCACCACCAGCTTTTTAAGGCGACTAGCAATGGGCAACAAATGCTGACCAGTATTAACTATGTATTTGCATTTAAATGTTTTATCTATAACTTCTGATCAATAATCTGATTTATTTATTTATTGTTATTAACTCCAATAATTTTCAAAGTTTTGCTCCACTTTGCCAATACCAGTAAGTCACAGGATCAAATGTCTATCTTCACTTAAATTCATTTGCAGTTACAATCCATTATTCCAATTGAGAGAGTTAGATGAGAAAGGATGGGAAATGCATTGCCACAAATGTAAGCATTCAGCATCACAATACAACCCAGTAAATAAAAGCTATGTAAATGAACTAATTTGCAGTCATTACCCAATCTGTAATGGACTAGCATGGACATGTTACATTCCTTCAAAAGCTGTACAAAAGTGCAACATTAAATTTCATTATAACAGCCAAGTTCAAATGCAAAACAAGATTACCACCCGCTGTACCAATAAAGTTCCCACAACTGTTTTTAAAATGTAATAAATTCCTACAATTCTAGCATAGAAATCTTTGGATTAATAATTAAAACAAAGCGAATTGCCATTCTGAATATTCAAAAATAAAAACAAACTGTTAATACTATATCTCTTATAGAGACATATTTTACATTGTTGCAGAAGCATTACATAATTGCACTTTATTATCATGGTCCTATACATCAAGTTTCCCAACATTAATCTTACCCGAGAGATTCCAAACAGAACATAAAAATCAGAGGAAATCTCACCACAGGTCACAAACAAGGGGAGATTTGGCAGACCTGGCAACGTTGTCAGCTGTGCAGCCTTTTTAGCCAGTGCTGCAATTTAGATGCAAAATTAAACATGCTTTACAGGAAGATTTGCACAAGAATAATCAGTAACTATGTTCCTTTACACATTCTTTTTTATTCATTTTGACATATTGGTCACAGGACAAAGTACAGTATTAGGAAGGGTTTTCCAAAACACTTTTTCACCATTTGGAATAAAAAAATTATTATTTTTTCCTCCGACGGAAAATTAAGTTAGACTAACATGCATTTAAATAAACCATATGCAGACATTCGCAGAGAAAGAGGATCCCAATTCGTGATAAATTCCAGCGTCAAAAAGTATGAGATAATGGCCTTAGTCTGGAGTACATAGACCATCACCATTTGTTTTCGACTTTTATTTTACAAAATATATAGTTTAATCTTTGGGAAGGAAGAAGGGCGTAAAGGTTTCCTGAAGCTGAAGAATGTCTCCTTCAGTTACACCACCTACCTCAGCACACCCTTCAATTTAAACCATTTTGTAAAAACATTTTTAAACTCACCCCGCAGGCTACAAAGAACTGAAAGAGATAAATGTCATCAAATTTGATCACTAGTAGTAACCACCTACATGTCCCAGGAAGAGTCCAACAAAATATACAACTTGCTTTTCTTTACAGGTTTTGTTCTAAACCAAAATCAAATGAATTACTTCGGAAAGAGATAAGACTTTTGAACGGATTGTCTTTTCTTTTCAGCCCCAGTCCTTCCCCTTTAACGGAACCAATCGCTTGCCTGGACCCAGTGAAGGGGTTTCCGGGTGTGACGGCTTCTGAAGTTTCAGCACAGACAAGAGAGTTGATGACAGCAAGGTAACGGCTGCAGGAAGCAAGGAAGGAGGAGGGAAAGGCGATTCCGGCCGCCCCGACCCGACCTCCACCAGCCCCAGTAAGGAAACGGGGAGCGATCAAGAGGGCGAACGAGTGCCTCAAAGCGACTGCTTTCAGTCGGCACATCCCCACACCGCATCCTCCCCGCTTCTCTCTCTCCTGTTGCTCCAGGAAGGATACCATTACTGCATTTGGACAAAGTACCAACTGACTTACCCCTCCCCAACTCTTGTCAATCGGTCCCTTTTTCCCAGGCTGGCTCCAAGTTTCTCCACGAGTTGTTCTCCTCACTGAGTCAGTCACTCACTCCCAGCTCATGTTGCTGCCCAGAGGCTGCTGCAGGGAGGGGAAAGGAAGCCGGGAGCCGTGCGCGCGAATGCCCCGCCCTCCCAGGCTGGCGTCACGCGGCGGGCGGAACACCAGTCCTTTGTGATGTCAGCGCTGCCGCCGCTCGGCCCGGCCGATTTGTCAATGAGTTCGGCCTCCCGCCACGGAGCGAGCAGTCTGCAACTTTGTTGCAAAACGTTACAGTGCCCTGCCCATTTGGCAACTATGTTTCTGTGTCAAGCTGCAGCGTTCACCTCGCATTTTGGAAAACTTTGTATCCACAATTTCTGCGATTCCATTCGGACGTGGGTCGACACACTGCCTTCGCCATGATAACTTCTGCAACACGGTGACATTGTTGAAATTGCTTGGTCTGCAGAATAAAAGTTTGCGGAATAACGTGGACCGATCCTTTTAATTCAAATTGCTGCTAAGAGTGCTTTTTAAACGAAAATCATTGCAATTTTTTCTTCATGAACAGCAAAACATTAATAATTGTGGAGTAATTTTACTTGCTTCTCAGAACCACTTTGTATAAAGATCATTTAGCTCATTGGGATAACAATAAATCCGCAGCTTGGATACTTCACAGTTAATCTGATATTTCTCAACTCTATCTAACCACAGCCTTCTTGCTTCATTTTACAAGGGAGGGGTAGTTTCTTAACTCTTTCCTGAATATCCGTTGTGTACAATCAGCTAACCTACCCTTTGCCACGTATTATCACCTCCAGGGCACAAATTGGAGCCCAAAACGCCTGCTTCCATGTTAAGCAGAGGTAGTTGAAAGATTTCCAATACCCTAGTTCTGCAAGAGATTAGAGGAATTTAAATATTATAATAAGGCTACCTGCCTCATACTTTTCCTGTGTTTCACTTTGTCCAGTAAGATTTCCATTGAACTCGGGAACCGCAAGTAAAGAAAGGCAAGACTGACCTAATGGAATAATTCCTTTTCAGCACTGCTCGGGATCTAAGAAGAAGAACAGTATCCTAACCCATCAAAAACCTGTAAACCACCGTAAAATTGGAATCCATAATAAGCTGACCCATTCGCTCTCCCACCATTAGACTCCTCCCTCACGTGTTTTCCCCACTGACAAAGTCAGTATCCAAAATTCTCCTTATGCCTTCTCAATACCAGCTCCTCTTCCGATATTAAATCGATAGGTGCAGTGCTGACTGAAACGTAGCCAGCTATCGTTTCAAGCACAATTTGTTTTTAGAAAATCACTTCTTGTCAGATTCAGCAGGAATTGTGTTAAAACCTACTTCCAGGTCTTCCAACAATTAAAATGTCTTTCCCTCATCCGTCCATGCAACACTCCCTTCCTAATGTTACATTCTAGTTTCCAGTCTTTTGTCAAGTTGGTTTAACACTCTTTAGCATCATTAAATAACTGACCCGGTTTCAAGGCAACTATTTCTAATGTCTGACTACTCTGACTTCATAATGTCTTTCTGTTGTTCCCCTTTGAGCTTGGACTAGTGGGAATGAGATTGTACAGCAAATTACAATTGTACAGCAAGTCCATTCTTCAAATTGCATAGTTGGAATTAGATTAAACTGTATATATGGAATTGCCTGGCATTTGTGTGGCATGAATGTTACTTGCCACTTGTCAATCCAAACTTGGTTATTCCACATATTGCTGCAATTGGACATGGACTGATTCAGGTTTAAGAACATCACAGAAAAAGACCAAGTATTGGTATGATAATTATAAGAAAAACATGCTGTAAATATGTATGTTATATATATACTGCAAAATTATTAATAAAAACAAAAATTGCTGGAGAAACCCAGCATTCTGGCAGATAGAATCACAGAGTCATCCAGCATAGAAACAGATCTCGTCTATAATGACCACATTTCCCAAACTGAACTAATCCCATATGTTTGTATTTGGCCCATATCTTCTAAGTATTATGTGCCTATCCAAATGTCTTTTTCATGATGTAACTCTACCTGCATCTACCACTTCCTCTGTCAGTTTATTCCACATACAAACCACACTATCTGTGAAAAATGTGCTTCCAGGTCCCTTTTAAATCTTTGTTCCCACCTTAAAATTATGCCTTCTAGTTTTGAACTCTCCCACCCTGGAGAAGATATCTTTGCTATTCATCTTTATCTCTGCCCTTCATGATTTTATAAACCTCACCCATCAACCTACTATGCTCCAGGGAAAAAAACTTCCAGATTTTCCGGCCTCCCCTTACAACTAAAACCCTCAATTTTTTCCTACACCCTTTCCAATATAATAATATCCTTACTATAGCAGGGGAACTAGAACTGTACACAGTACTCCAAAAGTGGCTTCATGAATGCCTTGTATAACAACAACATGATGTTCCAACTCCCATACTCAATACTGTGACCAATGAAGGCAAGCATGCCAAATGCTTTCTTCATCATCTTGTCTACTTATGATGCAACTTTCAAGTGACTATGTACCTGAACCCATAAGTATTTCTGTTCGACAACACTCCCAAGGACCCTACTATTAAAGGTGTAAGTGCTGCCCTTGTTTGTCATATCAAAGTGCGTAACTTGCATTTATTTAAACTCTATCTGCTACTTATTGGCCCATTGGCCAAGTTGATCAAGATCTCATTGCACTCTCGGATGACTTTTTTCACTTTCACTATGCCACCAATTTTGGTGTAATCTGCAAACTTTCTAACCATGATTCTTATGTTCTCATCCAAAAAGAAAACAGAGTTAATGTTTTGAATTTACTGACCCTTTTTCAGAAACAAAATTATTATTTGATTTATGATTCTGAAGCTTAATGTTCTGAAATTAGTATGTTTTTATTTTGTTTCCACCTTGCAACCACTTGCAACCACAAGTGGAAATAGTTTTCTTCACATTCATCCTATTGGTTCCTTTTATAATTTTAAATATGTAAATATATTTTCTGAAATCCTCTCAGAAACAAAATTATTATTTGATTTATGATTCTGAAGCTTAATGTTCTGAAATTAGTATGTTTTTATTTTGTTTCTGAGAGGATTTCAGAAAATATATTTACATATTTAAAATTATAAAAGGAACCAATAGGATGAATGTGAAGAAAACTATTTCCACTTGTGGTTGCAAGTGGTTGCAAGGTGGAAACAGGAAGTTAAGGTGGGAGGAGTTCCTGTTGTAGGTAAATACTAACACATCATCTGGATTTAATGGCACTTTACTTTGCCATATATATAACTATGCAATCTGAAGAATGGACTTGCTATACAATTATAATATTTGATCTCTCATTCCTCTGGTCCAAGCTCAAAGAGAAACAACAGCAAAAGAAAACATTATGAAGTCAGAGCTGTCAGAGATTGGAAATGGTTGCTTTGAAACCAGGTCAGTTTGTTAATGGTGCTTAAGGTGTTTAAACCAACTTGACAAAGGGCAGGAAACTGGATGTAAAAATAGGAAGAATTTTTTTTTAATTTGTTTGTAGGATGTCAGCATTGCTGACTGGCTAGCATTCATTAACTGTCCCTAGTTGCTCTTGAGAAGGCGGTGATGAGCTGCTTTCTTGAACCTGCTGGGGGATGACCCACAGTGCCATTAGGGAGGAAATTCTATCATTTTGACACAGGAACAATGAAGGAATGATGATATATTTCCAAGTCAAGATGGTGAGTGTTTGGAGGAGAACTTGAAGATGGTGCTGTTCCATGTATTTGCTGCACCTGATTTTCTAGATGGAAGTGGTCATGGATTGGAAGGTGATGTCTGAGGATCTTTGGTGAATTTCTGCATTGCATCTTGTAGATGGTACACACTGCTGCTACTGAGCGTTGATGGTGAAGGAAGTGGATGCTCTGGGGCAGCACAGTGGCTCAGTGGTTAGCACTGCTGCCTCACAGTGCCAGGGACCTGGGTTTGATTCCAGCCTCAGGTCACTGTCTGTGTGGAGTTTGCACATTCTCCCCTTGCCTGCATGGGTTTCCTCCAGGTGCTCTGGTTTCGTCCCACAAACCAAGGATGTTCAGGTTAGGTGAATTGGCCATGGGAAATTGCCCATAATGTTCAGGGATATGTAGGTTAGGTGCATTAGTCAGAGATTAATACAGGATAGGGGAATGGGTCTGCGTAGGTTACTCTTCGGAGGGTCAGTGTGGACTTGTTGAGCCAAAGGGCCTGTTTCCACACTGTAGGGATTCTGTGATTCAGTGGTGCCAATCAAGTGGGCTGCTTTGTCCCAGATGGTATCAAGCTTCTTGAGTGTTTTTGGAGCTGCACCCATCCAGACAAGTATTTCACCACACTCCTGAGTTTTGCCTTAGAGTCATAGAGTCTTAGAGATGTACAGCATGGAAACAGATCCTTCGGTCCAACCCGTCCATGCCGACCAGACATCCCAATCCAATCTAGTCCCACCTGCCAGCACCCGGCCCAAATCCCTCCAAACCCTTCCTAATCATATGCCCATCCAAATGCCTCTTAAATGTTGCAATTGTACCAGACTCCACCACATCCTCTGGCAGCTCATTCCATACACGGACCACCCTCTGCGTGAAAAATTTGCCCCCTAGGTCTCTTTTATATCTTTCCCCTCTCACCCTAAATCTATGCCCTCTAGTTCTGGACTCCGCGACCTCAGGGAAAAGACTTTGTCTATTTTTCCTATCCATGCCCCTCATAATTTTGTAAACCTCTATAAGGTCACCCCTCAGCCTCCAACGCTCCAGGGAAAATAGCCCCAGCCTGTTCAGCTTCTCCCTGTAGCTCAGATCCCCCAACCCTGGCAACATCCTTGTAAATCTTTTCTGAACCCTTTCAAGTTTCACAACATCTTTCCGATAGGAAGGAGACTAGAATTGCACGCAATATTCCAACAGTGGCCTAACCAATGTCCTGTACACCCGCAACATGACCTCCCAACTCCTGTACTCAATACTCTGACCAATAAAGGAAAGCATACCAAATGCCTCCTTCACTATCCTATCTACCTGCGATTCCACTTTCAAGGAGCTATGAACCTGCACTCCAAGGTCTCTTTGTTCAGCAACACTCCCTAGGACCTTACCATTAAGTGTATAAGTCCTGCTAAGATTTGATTTCCCAAAATGCAGTACCTCACATTTATCTGAATTAAACTTCATCTACCACTTCTCAGTCCATTGGCTCATCTGGTCCAGATCCTGTTGTAATCTGAGGTAACCCTCTTTGCTGTCCACTACACCTCCAATTTTGGTGTCACCTGCAAACTTACTAACTGTACTTCTTATGCTCGCATCCAAATCATTTATGTAAATGACAAAAAGTAGAGGACCCAGATCCTTGTGGCACTCCACTGGTCACAGGCCTCCAGTCTGAAAAACAACCCTCCACCACCACCCTCTGTCTTCTATCTTTGAGCCAATTCTGTATCCAAATGGCTAGTTCTCCCTGTATTCCATGAGATCTAACCTTGTAGATGATGGACAGGCTATTGAGAGTCAAGAGATGTGTTACTCAAATCCTAAATAAATTAATGCTTAAGCAACAAAAATGAAGTCTTTTCATCGGATTGAGCCCAGCATTTCTTCTCATTTTCTGTCTATCTGTGCAGATTCCAGAACTAGATGTCAATGCCATGTTCAGCACTCTGATAGCAATCACCCTGCATAAAACCTTGCAGCAGCTGTATAGACATGCTGTCACACAATTTAGAGGGAATGTTGATTGAACCTGTAGTTCACATCTTGACTGAGGAATATTTTGTCTGTCACTCCCTCCCACCATGTAGCTTCTCAGTGACCAAGACACCCTTTCTCTAAAGAGGGTCTTCAGCTTCCTTCCCCACTCAGTGCCGTCCCTCAAGGTGATGACCCGTACAGATCAAAATTATGCAATGATATAATTTCAGCAGCTAAAATAATCTCTGAAAAGTTGTATATTTTGATATCCCAAGTAAAAATATTCCAAAAGGCATAGAGATTGGCATTTATGCATGAAGTTGATCCACAACCAAAACATACAAAATATAAAAGACAAACCAACTGGAGAAGTAGTAAAAAGACCAAAAGATGCAACATGGATAACCAGTACAGATAAGGAAACAAGAAGCAACATAGTTCAAGATGTGGAACAAGACCAGTTTGTATTAGCAAATAAGATTCAGTGTTACGCAATTTAGATACGTACTAATGTAGTCTTGTGAGAGGTTGATGGTCAACTCCTACTTAAAAAGTATTACTCTGTTCTCTTCTTCCTGTATCTAATTAATTAACCAATTCACACACTCGTTATGTATCACTACTATTTGTAATAATGATGATTTCGAAGTGAATGTCATGAAGTTTATGTATGAGACAAAAATTGATGGGAAGGCAAGTAGTGAGGATGACACAAATATTCTGTAGAGGACTATTCTTGAGATTTCTGAAGAGTTACATTTTGATTTTCAAGGATTATTATTTTGGTTGTCAGGGCTCATTTTTCATATTCCTGCCTGGTAAAGCTTCCATCTCCCACAGCATCACTGTGCCCCTGACTTCACTCCCTTTTCTGACATGACAGCCTGTGAGTGATTTTTAAAAATGCAGGAACAAAACCACCTGAGATTGGAGGAGTGGTTCTTCACAGAATTTCTCACCCCGATGAGTGGGGCAACTTTCTGCTGATCGATCATTCCTGTGATTGAATTTTTCAGGGTGGTTTGGGGACAAATTTGCTCCATGTGTTTTGAATATGATGGGTAAAGTTTAAGACACAATAATCAGAGAAAAAAAAGGCTGCTGGAGAAACTTGAGTTAATTAAGGAAACCAGCACTTATTTGTAAAAGGCAAATTATGGTTGACAGACTAAATTGCTTCTTTTTGTTGAAGGAACATAGAAAGCTTATTAATTAAATGCAAAGGACGTTGTTTTCATGAATTTTAAGGTAGCATTTTGTAAAAGACCACATAAAAAGGCTGATTTGATAAACAAGAAGTCATGAAATAGAGTTGGTGTCCAATCGGGAAAAAAGTTTAGAGGACAGCAAGGTGTCCTCAGACTGGAGAATGGTAGACAGATGTGCTCCCTACAGGTGAATGCAAAAACCACAGTTTTGTTTTGCTACATATAGAGAGGCATAGAGAACAAAAGAAAGGATGTAATAGTGGCCTTACAGAACTCCATAAACTTCTAACAAGAGTAGACAGGTTAATAGACAGGTAGGCAGGAAGAATGCTTCTGATGACCAGGGAGTCCAGAACTCAGAGGCACAGTCCAAGGATACAAAGTAGGCCATTTAGGACTGAGGTAAGGAGAAATCTCTTCAGCCAGAGAGTGGTGAGCCTGTGGAATTCTCTGTTACAGAAAACAATTGACACCAATACATTGGATGTTTTCAAGAAATAGTTAAATATGGTTATTCGGGCTAAAGCGATTAAGGAGTATAGAGAGAAATGGGGTACCGAGTTGGATGATCAACCACAATCACATTGAATGATCAAAGGGCCAAATGGCCTAATCTTGCTGCTATGTTTTACCTTTCCATGTTCAATTTAAATGGATTCCTAGTTCAGCCTCAGCAGGAGTATTCAGTTTTCTTCCCTTCTGCAGGTCACACTTAAGGCAGGATGTGAAGATATTAGAAAATGTGCAGGCAAGATTCACAAGAATGGTTCTAGGGATGGGAAACTTCAGTTGTGTAGATTAATAGGAAAAATTGGGACCAATTTCCTGGTTGAATAAAATATTAATTTAACTTGGTGGAGGTGTTCCAAATCATGAGACAAATCTGAACAGAGTAGATAGGAGGTGGTGATCACATAGATGAAGGATTGAGAACAGATGGGCACAGATTTAAGTTAATTGGTGAACAAAGCATAAGGAAAAGCTTTTTCACACAGCGAATGGTTGGAATCTAAAAAGCACTACCAGAGTATAGTAGAGGCAGATTCAATTCAGGCATTCAAGAGAGAATTGCATTATTATCCATCAAGGAGGCTACTGGGAGAAGCTGGGAAGTACTATTGGTGATCTGCTCCTTCACAGAGCCAGCATATCTCTGATCCACTTAAAGTATGCTTCTGAAATTCAATGCTGAACCTCTGGCTGCACTGTCAACTATTATTTTTAAGATGCAGCAATGAAACTGTGTGCTCATGGGAACATATCCAGCTCATGGACTGAACCAGGCTTCACCTCTGGGGTGTCTGCTCGCTGTCATAGCACACTGACTCTGAACCAGTCTGAGTTCCTGGTCAATGGTAACTCCTAGGATGTTGACAGCCATTGAATATCAAGGGGCAGTGATTAGATTGCCAGTTATTGGAGATAGCCATTGCATTGTATTTGTGTGGCATGAATTTTACTTGCTACCTGTCAGCCTGGGCCTGCAATATTGTCCATGTCTTGTTCAACATGGATTGCTTTAGTATCTGAGGAGTTGTGAATAGTGCTGATCATTGTGCACTCACCAGTAGATATCTCCACTTCTGACAATAGACAATAGACAATAGGTGCAGGAGTAGGCCATTCTGCCCTTCGAGCCTGCACCACCATTCAATATGATCATGGCTGATCATCCTTAATCAGTATCCTGTTCCTGCCTTATTTCCATAACCCTTGATTCCACAATCCTTGAGAGCTCTATCCAACTCTTTCTTAAATGAATCCAGAGACTGGGCCTCCACTGCCCTCTGGGGCAGAGCATTCCACACAGCCACCACTCTCAGGGTGAAGAAGTTTCTCCTCATCTCTGTCCTAAATCATCTACCCCGTATTTTTAAGCTGTGTCCTCTGGTTTGGCACTCACCCATCAGCGGAAACATGTTTCCTGCCTCCAGAGAGTCCAATGCTTTAATAATCTTATATATCTCAATCAGATCCCCTCTCAGTCTTCTAAACTCAAGGGTATACAAACCCAGTCGCTCCAGTCTTTCAGTGTAAGGTAATCCCGCCATTCCAGGAATTGACCTCGTGAACCTGCGCTGCACTCCCTCAATAGCCAGAATGTCTTTCCTCAAATTTGGAGACCAGAACTGCACACAATGCTCCAGGTGTTGTCTCACCAGGGCCCTATACAGCTGCAGAAGAACCGCTTTGCTTCTATACTCAATCCCTTTTGTTATGAAGGCCAGCATGCTATTAGCCTTCTTCACTACCTGCTGTACCTGCATGCTTACCTTCATTGACTGGTGTGCAAGAACACCCAGATCCCTCTGTACTGCCCCTTTACCTAAATTGATTCCATTTAGGTAGTAATCTGCCTTCCTGTTCTTGCCACCAAAGTGAATAACCATACATTTATCCACATTAAACTGCATCTGCCATGCATCTGCCCACTCACCTAACTTGTCCAGGTCACCCTGTAATCTCCTAACATCCTCATCACATTTCACCCTGCCACCCAGCTTAGTATCATCAGCAAATTTGCTAACGTTATTACCATCTTCTATATTGTAAAATGCTGCGGTCCCAGTACTGATCCCTGCGGTACCCCACTGGTCACTGCCTGCCATTCCGAAATGGAGCCGTTCATCACTATTCTTTGTTTCCCATCAGCCAACCAACTTTCAATCCAAGTTAGTACATTGCCCCTAATACCATGCGCCCTAATTTTGCTCACTAACCTCCTATGTGGGACTTTATCATAAGCTTTCGGAAAGTCCAGGTTCACTACATCTACTGGATCTCCCTCGTCCATCTTCAGAGTTACTCTACTGGATCTCCCTCGTCCATCTTCTGACTTTATGATGGAGCAAAGGTCATTGATGAAGCAGCTGCACATGATTGGGGTTAGGACACTACCTCGAAGAACTCCTCAGAGATGTCCTGGAGTTGAGCTGACTGACCTCCAATAACCACAACTATCTTCCTATGTGCCAGGTATTTCTCTAACCAGTGGAGAATTTCCGATTGATTCCAAATGATTCCAGTTTAGGTAGGGCTCCTTGATGCCAAACTCTGTTGATTGTGGCCTTGATGTCAAGTGCTGTCACTTTCACCTCACCTGTGGAATTCAGCTCTTTTTTTGTCCATTTTGTACAAGGCTATATTGAGGTCAAGAGCTGAGTGGCCCTGATGAAACCCAACCAGGCATCACTGAGCAGGTTATTACTGAGCAGGTGCTGCTGGATAGTATTGTTGAATGACACCTTCCATCACTTTACTGACAATCTAGAATACAACGCTGCGGTGGTAATTGCCAGGTTGGAGCTCTCTTGCCTTTTGTGTACAGAAGATATCTGGGCAGGTAGTTACCCGTGTTGTAACTGTACTGGAACAGTTTGGCTAGGAGAACAGCAAGTTCTGGAGTGGAAGTCTTCAGCACTATTGCACGAGACTTTGCACTATCGAGTTGTCTGAAGACTAGTATCTGTGATGCTGGGGACCTATGGAGGAGGTTGAGATGGATCATCCATTCAACATTGCTAGCTGAAGATTGTTGCGAATGCTTCATCCTTATCTTTTGCACTGATGTGCTGGGCTCTTTGATCATTGAAGATGGAGATATTTGTGGAGCCTACTCCTCCAGTGAGTTGTTTAATTGTCCACCACCATTCATGATAGGAGGTGGCAGGACTGCAGAGCTCAGATCTGATCCGTTGGTTGTGGGATCATTTAGCTCTGTCACTTGCTACCCTTCTGCACTCACCATTGAATTAGGGTTGATTACCTGGCTTGATGATAATGATTGAGTAGGGGATAGGCAGGGCCATGAGGTTGCACATTGTGTCGGAGTGCTGCCGCTGCTATTGATGGCCCACAGTGCCTCTTGGAAGCAAAGTCTTGATTTGCTAGATTAGTTCAAAATCTGTCCCATTTATCACAGTAATAGAGCCATCTAACAAGATGGAGATTATTCTCAATGTGAAGGCGGGACTTCATCTCCACAAAGACTGTGCAGTGGTCTCTCTTACTGACACTGTCATGGACAGATGTACCTGCTGCAGACAGGTTAGTAAGGATGAGTCAACAGGAATTGGAGGAAAACTCTCCACTGTTTAGAGTCATTATTCTAGCACATAGGAAGATGGTTGTGGTCAGTCATCTCAGCTCCAGGACATCTCAGTAGGAATTCCTCAAAGTAGTGTCTAAGGCCCAATTATCTTCAGCTGCCTCATCAATGACCTCCCCTCCACCATAAGGTTAGAAGTAGGAATATTTGCTAAATATTGCACAAAGTTCAGCACCATTTGCGACTTTTCAGATAACTGAAGCAGTCCACGTTCAAATGCAACAAGATGTGGTCAATACCCAGACCTGGGCTGACAAGTGGCAAGCAACATTCACGCCACAAAAGTTCCAGGCTATGACCATCACCAATAAGAGACAATCTAATGCCACTCCTTGACATTCAATGTTGTTACTATCACTGAATATCCCACTATCAACACCCCAGCTGATACCATTGACCAGAAACTGGACTCTCCATATAAATACAGTGGCTACAAGAGCAGGTCAGAGGCTAGGAATACTGTGGCAAGTAACTCACCTCCTGACTCCTCAAAGTCTGTCGATCATCTACAAGGCACAAGTCAGGAATGTGACAGAATACTCCCCATTTGTCTGGATGGATGCAGCTTGATCAACACTCAAGAAGCTTGATATCATCCAGGGCAAAGCAGCTCAGTTAAATGGCAACACATCCACACACACAACCACCAGCACTTAGTAGCAGCAGTGCATATGTCTCTCAGATGCACTGCAGAAATTCACCAAAAATTCTTAGACAGTATCTTCCAAACCCATGACTACTTCCATTGAAAAGGACAAGGGCAGCAGACATATGGGAACAACAACACCTGCAAGTTCCCCTCTAAGCCACACACCACCTTGATTTGAAAAAAAACTGTCATTGGATCAAAATCCTGAAATTCCCTCCCTCAGGGCACAAGAACTGCAGTAGTTCAAGAAGTTAAAAGTCACACAATACCAGGTTATAGTCCAACAGGTTTATTTGGAAGTAAAGGAGCCGTGCTCCAAAGCTTGTATTTTCAAATAAACCTGTTGGACTATACCTAGTGTTGTGCGACTTAACTTTGTCCACCTCAGTCCAACACCAGACCTCCACAACATGGTTCAAGAAGGCAGCTCACCACCACCTTCCGAAGAGCAACTAGGTATGAGCAATAAATGCTGGCCAGCCAGCAATGCCTAAGTCCTACAGATGAATAGTAAGGTCAAGTCTGTTTTTTCCCTCTTGTTGGTTCCTTGTCTGGACTGCAGAGAGGGTAGCAGCTCTGTCCTTTAGGACCTAAGCAGCACGATCAGTAGTGCTGCTCCCGAGCCACTTTTGGTGGTGGACATTGAAATCCCCTACTGACTACATGCTGTGTGCTTACTGACCTCAAGTAATTGCTCCAAATGTAGCTCAACATGAAGGAGTATTGATTCATTCTTAAGGAGGATGGAACATGGTAATCAGCAAGAGGTTTCCTTGCTCCTATCTGACTTGATGCCATGAGACTTCTTGGGATCCAGAATCAATGTTGAGGACTCCCAGGGCAATACCCTCCCGACTTTGTGCCACTATGACGCCACCTCTGCTAGGTCTTTCTTGCTGATGGGACAGGACATATCCAGGGATGGTGATGATGTTTGTGATATTGTCTGTAAGGTATGATTCCATGACTATGACTGTGTCAGGCTGTTGCTGAACTAGTCCACTAGCCAGCTGTCCCAATTTTGGCACTAGACTTAGGATGTTAATAAGGAGGACTTTGCAGGATCGACAGGGCTTGTGCAGGTTGTCCTGATACATATCAACTTTTTAAAGATAACATAGGTACAAAAGGGCTGCCAGTGAATTCCAAAATAACTAGTGAGTAATGAGTTGTTTTAGGAATGGCATGTGTTAAGGGGAATTCCAAAATCAGACATGACAGACACCATAGGGAAATGATAGGTAATTAATGAGGTGAGTTTGGTAAGATACCTTCACTAAAGAGGAGCAAGAGGATGGAGTCAAAGATATTTTACCATATTTGAAAAGGTGGCTAGAGTGATTAACTGGGCTAAAGATATATGTTACGGAGTGTTATGACAAATGTGGCTATCACCATGATTGCCAGTTTATCAGAAGAACAATCTATAGAGTATAAAACTGTCAAAGAGGCAGTACTTAATGCTTATGAGTTTACACCTGAAGTTTATCCATTAAAATGTAGAGCTACAAGAAAGAAACTTAATAAATAATTTTTGAATTTGCAATGAAGAAACAAATGCTATGGGATCAGTGGTTTAAATCTCTCAAGTTATAGAACAAAAAATTGAGAATGTAAAGGAAACTATGATCATGGAAAAATTCAGAAATAGCATTCCTGCAAATTTAAAAATACTTATTTAGATGAGCATCAAGTATTCAAGATTCAAGAGAAGAATCAATTTTGACAGCTACCTATAATACATCAAAGAGACAATTTCGGGTAGGTAGACATTCATGTAGAAACCCAAACGGAATTGGCTCTTGTCAGCCGTGTGTTTATTGTGAATTATGATTAATGATGATGCCGTTGAGCTAAATCTTAGTGGTGAACATCTGTGCTTTAACTTGCAATGGCTTCTCTTCCCACCAGTGCATCATTATCTCTGAAAGATCCCAACGGTCAATTTTTGGATGCCACCTTTTTTCTCATCTACACACATTCTCCTTGCCTTTCAGCAATACCATCTGGACAAACCTTTGAGATTCTACTTGTAACCAAATAAAACATTATTTACCTCATCA
This sequence comes from Chiloscyllium plagiosum, assembly GCF_037043375.1. Classification (NCBI taxonomy): domain Eukaryota; kingdom Metazoa; phylum Chordata; class Chondrichthyes; order Orectolobiformes; family Hemiscylliidae; genus Chiloscyllium; species Chiloscyllium plagiosum. Next base: position 110,748,282 of record NW_028270139.1, read on the forward strand.
CTATCTTCCTCAACCCCTGATCATTTCTGATTTATCACACTACTTGTCCAATATCTAATGTCATATGAAAATTTTCAACCAACTAAGCAAAGGGGAGACTGAAGCAATTGTCTTTGATTGCAACTACCAGCATTGTTCGTTAGCCAGTTACTCCATTCCTCTCCCTGTCAAATGTTTAAGAAACAGACTATTTGCAACTTTGACATTTGATCCCAGATGAATTTCTGAGAACATAACTATTCATTGACACCAGTTACTTGCACCCCCATAACACTGCTTCATTCATTTCCTGCATCAACTAATCTGCAATTGAAATGATCGTCCATATCTTTACAACTTTTGGAATTAGACCATAATATGTAGAAACCGAAGTAGGCCATTAAGGCCAACAAATCTGCTCTGTCATTCAATGAGATCTTGGCTGATCTGATAATCCTCAACTCCAATTTCCTGCCTTTTTGCCACAATCCTTAATTCCCTTATTGATTAAAAATCTGTTTATTGCAGCCTTGAATATACTCAATGACCCATGCTCAAAGATATCCACAGATTCATTGCCCTTTGAGAGAAGAAATTCCTCCTCATTTCTGTCCTAAATGAAATTCTGAGATGATGCCCTCTGGACTTAGATCTCCCACAAAGGGAAGCAATCTCTCTGCATCCACTCTGTCAAGTTCCATAAGAATTTTGCATGTTTCAATAAGGTCACCTCTCGTTCTTTTGTGTTCAATAAGTACAAGACCAACCTACTCAACGTCTTCTTATAAGACAATCCCTCCATACCTGTTAACAGCCTAGTGAACCTTCCCTGGAATGTCTTCAATGCCTTAATATTCCATTAAATATAATAAACTAAAACTGTTCTGAAGGAATGACTTGGAGGTGCCAGTTTTGGACTGGGGTATACAAAGTTAAAAAAAACACACAACACCAGGTTATAGTCCAACAGGATTATTTGGAAGCACAAGCTTTCAGAGCACTGCTCCTTCATCAGGTGGTTGTGTATAAGATCGTAAGACACAGAATTTATAGCAAAGGTTTATAATGTGATGTAACTGAAATTATATAGTGAAAAAGATCTGAATTGTTTTTAAGTCTCTCATCTTTTAGAATAACCATGTTGGTTTCAGTTCTTTCATATGTAAATCCCAAAGGTTTTTTAAAGTTACATTCTCAGCTGAACTTTAACAATAGGTGCCATATTGACCCAGATAATGCATTGAAGGTGTGAGGTGCCCTGTGTGAGGCTACCTATGCTCCAATGTTCAGACTGATTCTATTTCTAAAAAAAGGGATCTTACATGGATTCATGCAGTTTTTGATCAAAATAAAATGTAATTCTGCAAGTACGAATTCACCCCACAAAAGTATGTTTGTGTGTATGTGTGTGAGTGTGAGTGTAACGGGGTATAAGTCTGTGAGAGGGTGCGTATGTGAGTGTGAGTGTGTGTGTGAGCATGTAAGAGTAAGCTTGTGCCTGCATAAGTGTGTGTGTGTATATGTATGTGTGTGTGTGTAGCGCATTAGGGTCACCTATAGTGTGACATGAACCCAAGGTTCTGGTTGAGTCCATCCCCATGGGTCTGCCTTGGAGGATGGTCACATTAAGGTCCGAGGTCGAATGTCCTGGACCGCTGAAGTGTTTTCTGACTGGGAGGGAATACTCCTGTCTGTTGATTGTTGTGCGGTGTCCATTCATCTGTTGCTGTAGCCTCTACTCAGTCTTGCCAATGTACCATGCCTCAGGGCATCCTTGCCTGCAGCATATGATATAGACAATGTTGATCAAGTCACATAACTACCTGCTACATACATAGTGGGAGGTATCCCCACGTGTAATGGTGGTATCCGTGTCAACACTCTGACACGTCTTGTAGTGTCTACCATGACAAGTTTGTATGGTGTTGTCCTGAAAGCCGTGCAGTTTGCCGGCCCGTTCTGAAGGAAGGTCACTAGACCCAAAACATTAACTCTGCTTTCTCTCCACAGATGCTGCAAGACTTGCTGCACTTTTGCAGCAATTTCTGATTTTGTTTCTGGTTTCCAGCATCCATAGTTCTTTGTTTTTTTATTTGTTTTTATTCAAACTGTTCGCCATATTCCAACTGTGGTCTGACTAGTACTTTTTGTAGTAACAGCAAAATCTTCCTACTTCAATACCCATTCCCTTTGTGATCTAGGCCAATATTCCATTTGGTTTCCATATCATCTGCTGAACTTGGATGCTAGTTTTCTGTGATTGAGGGATGATCACTCCTAAATCCTTCTGTTCTGTAGCTTTCTCAATTTAATTTAATAATATTCACCTCCTCTATTCTTCCTGCCAAGGTGCATAACCCCATGTTTCCCCACCTTGCATTCCAACTGTCAAGTTTTTGCCTACTTGCTTAAGCTGTCTATATCGGGGATTCAAGATGGCAGTAACCCATTCAGTCTGAGTCTGCTAAGCTCTGCCCAGGACCCAGACAAAGTGGGGTACCTAGCCTCCCCTCACTTTTTAAACTACTGAAAATAGCTTTTCCCCAGCAGCTATAGTGATTTTGCACCAAACTTGCTCCCTCGCAGTAACAGATGCATCCACAGCCACCCTGGGGGACTTACCTGCAGAGGCGAGCCTTGTCTTGGAGTTTGTCAAGCTCCGAGAGAAGATCGACGTGTCGATTGAAGAGATGTGGTCCAGGTTAGTGTCGATCTTGGTCATACTGCAGAAGCATGACCAAGAGATCGAGAAATTCGAGCAGCGTGTTGGAGGGGCGGAGCTGCTGAATCTTCCGTGGGTCATGTCCAGGCTCTGGAATGTCGAGTCCTGGCTTTAGAAGAGCATATCAACAACCTCGAAAATCGAAGTCTGAAGAATATTCGGTTGCTGGGCCTTCCCACACGGGAGAAAGAAGGCCAGCCCGTTGACTTTTTGGAGCAACAGCTCCCACAACTGCTGAGTTGGAGTCTGAGTTAGGCCAGGTGCAGGTTGAGCGGGTACACCGGGTTGCTGTACGCAGGCCCGGGTCAGACTAGCGCCCCCGCCCAGTCCTAATGTGACTCCAGCACTACAGGGAAAAACAAATGTTGCTGGAGGCCTCCAGAGTTTTGGGGAAGGATCCCCAAGCCGTGGTATACAAGGGATCCAAAATAATGCTGTTCTAGGACTTCTCTCCGGTTGTGGAATGCAAGAGGAAAGCGTTTGACAAGGTAAAGAAGTGCCTGTGGGATTTAAATATTTAGTATTCCATGAGATACCCATCAACGTTGAGCTTTAGTCATGGAGGGTCTGTGTATAACTTCGAATTGCTGGAAAAAGTAAAAGAATTTTTGGATGCCCTCAAATAGACTGAAGGACTTGAACTATATGGACAAGTTCATATAGTTGAACTTATTTTACCATTTTTTTCCCCTCCTCCTCCCCCCTTTCTCTTTTCCATCCTTCTTGGGGGAGGTTCTTTCTCTTAACACTTATTTATAATTTGCTTGATTTGTCTGTTGTTGGGGGATGTTTTTGAGTTTTCCTTTAATGTTTGCTGGGATTGTAATTTTATATATTTTATTTTATGTTGCTGTTTTGTTAAGAATGCCTAGGTAATAATTTGGAGGGGGTGGGTTGGTTGCCCACTTTAATTTTTGGATTATAAGACATTGGCATTTGTTTATCTTAGTCTGTAATGCCTGGGCTGAGGGCATGGCTCTAGCTGGGAGGTGTTATGGTGGGATTATTGGATGGTAGGAATGCTCCCTGTGGACAAGGGGGAAAGTCTCCTCTTAATTACGTCTTATGTTATTATTTTTTAGGAGTAGTTCTTAGTAGTCTTGATTTAGTTGCTTTAAATTTAAATTGTTTTAAAGTTGTATTTCTAAATTTATGTGAATTGTTTACAGTCTCTACTCAATGCTTTTTGAGTGGGGTTCTTCCTCCTGGGGGGTCTTGGACTTTCTTGAACGACTATGGCTAGTCATTTGTTTAAATGATGCACCTGGAATGTCAAAGGGTTGCCAGTTAAAAGGAAAAAGATACTATCAAGTCTTAAAAAAGAGAGGGTTGGTGTAGCCCTTTTACAGGAGACACATCTAATTGATAAGGAGCATTTAAAGCTGCAGCAGGGAGGATTTGGTCAGGTGTTCTTTTCATTTTTCAATTTGAAAAGTAGGAGAGTTGCCATTCTTATCCAGAAGAATGCTAAGCCAGATAAAAGGTGAGTCCGGATAGGTTTATAATACTTAAAACCCGAATATATGGAGAGGAGTACGGGATTTAGAAAGTATATTGCCCCCTGGCACATCCTTTTAAATTCGTAACAGACGCATTCTCCAAGTTGATGGCCTTTGGGGTGCGTCACATAATTATAGAGGGAGATTTCAATTGTGTTATCGATCCCGAGGTGGACAGGATACCTAGGAGCTCTGCGGGTATATCTCTGAGATCTAGGCAGTTGGCTCATCTGAATAAGGAGTTGGGACTGGTAAATGTGTGGACGTGTCTTCATCCTGAGGGTAGAGATTTTACTTTTTATTCTAACCCACACAAGTGCCATACCAGAATCGATTTTTTTTGTCCCCTAGACCTTTTTGAATTTGATATTGTCTTGTAAAATAGGGAATATAGCTATTTCTGACCACACAGCAGTGTTTATGGAGATCAAGACTAGTGATGACAAGATGGTTTCCTGGCATTGGCAAATGGACCCTTTCCTATTGAAGGATAGTAAGATAGCAAGGAATTTAAAACTTTCTGGGACATCAACTCAGGTACAGCCAGTAACCCATCGGTGATATGGAAGATTGCTAAGGCATATGGGCATGGCTTGGTCATCTCACATTCTGCAACCCAAAAAGACAACAGGGAGAACAATATCATCTGCTTGAGGCTCGCCTGAAGGTAGCTGAGACAGCGTATGTTGATAGACCGTCCATTACTAAATTACAGTGGATTACAGCCCTCAGGGCTACTATGAATACCGCACTTACTCAAACAGCAAAGAGGGACATACTGTTTGTGAAGCAGAGATTATTTGAGCCGGCGATAAGCCGGGCAGGTATGTAGCATACCTTGCCAGAAAGAAAAAGGCTCCCCAATCCATTACATCTATTAGAGAAGGTGCTGGTACTTTGACTTGTGATCCTAAAATGATCAATGCAGCTTTTAGAGAGTTCGATTTGTATAAGGGAGGGCTGTGAGGATAGAGCAATAAAGATGGAGTCATTTAAAAAAAGCTGGCCCTCTCGGGCTTAACCTTGGAGCAAGTGTCACTTTTGAATGCCCCCCTGACAACCCACGAAGTGCAGGAGGTAGTGAGGCAGCTCCAGAGCAGTAAAGCGCCTGGGTGGGATGGATTTCAGGCCGAGTTCTATAAAGAATGTATAGATGAACTGGCCAGACCACTTATGGATATGTATAACTATTCATATAGTCAGGGTAGCCTCCCGCGCTCTCTGAGAGAAGCAAATATCTCTCTCATACATAAGAAAGGAAAAGCCCCAGATGACTGTATTTTGTACAGACCTATATCCTTATTGAATGTGGACTTTAAAATCCTCTCAAAAATGTTGGCATAAAGACTGGAGAGGGTTTTATCAGTTATTATAAAAGAGGATCAGACACGGTTTATTAAGGGTCGCAGATCTACTAATAATATCAGAAGAGTGTTAAACATGGTACAAGTCTGCCAGCAAGGAGCGATATACCGGGATTAGTCATCTCCCTATGTGCAGAGAAAGCATTTGACCAGGTGGAATGGCCATGTCTTTTGTATACTACGGAACGGTTTGGCATTGGAGAGGTTTTCATGTATCTGTCACTGTTGGACCTCTGGACGGTTGTGGGCATGTTTTGGATATGGTTGTCAAAGTGACCATGGCGAATTTCTGCACTGCATCTTGTAGATCATATACACTGCTGTGTGATGGAAGGAGTGAATATTTGTTGATGTGGTGCCAATCATGGTGTTAACTTCCCTTGAGTGTAGTTAGAGATGTGAGAGTGTGGTGCTGGAAATGCACAGCAGATCAGGTAGCTTCCAAGGAGCAGGAGAGTTGGCATTTTGGGCAAAGCCCTTCATCAGGAAGGGCTTTTTCCTAAAACATCAACTTTCCTGCTCCTCGGATGCTGCCTGACCTGCTGTGCTTTTCTAGGACCACAATCTCCACTCTGATCTCCAACATCTGCAGTCCTCACTTTCATGTAGGTAAAGATGCACCGATCCAGGCAAGTGCTGATTATCACAGAATTATAGAGCAAATGGATGCCATTCAGCTTTCACTGTCTCTATTATCTAATCTAGCTTTATTATCTAGTTCAAATATCATGTATTTTCCTCATATCCTTGCACACCATTATTATACAAAAAACACCGAATGTCCTTTTGAATGAGTCAGTTGTACCTACGTCCAGCACATTACCAGGTAGAGCATTCCATATCCTACTAATAAAGTTTTTTTTCCTCACATCACCCTTGCATTGTTTCCATATCACTTTAAATCAATGCCCACTTGCTCTTGTTTGTTTCACAAGCAGAACAGCTTATCCCATTGCACTGCAATCCATTACACTCCTGTCTTGTGCCTTATAAATGCTTTGGAAAGTCAGGAAGTGAGTTACTTGCTGCAGGATTCCAAGCCCCTGACCTGCTTCTGTAGCCAGTGTATGGCTAATTCAAGTTGGCAGTGGTTGGCACTGCATGCTCACACATCAAGCCATTCAAGAAGGCAGTTCACTATCATCTTTCTAAAGGCAATTGGGCATGGGCAATAAATGTTAGCATTGCCACATGAATGAATGAACTTTTAAAAAATTACACTACTGACATAAAAAGAGACATGTGATTTCTCTTTTTACTGACCATATAAATCAGTGAAGGCATCAAACTCTGTGGAAAGCTCCACACTCGACAACTTCTGTGGCCAATTAGCACCAGGATGCCTGGATTGGTCGATAGGAACATAATTATTTAATTTTATGCCTTCTTTTTTATGGCTTAGCTAGTTTAATAACAACATAACTATTTAAATAAGAACCCTTTAAAAATGGTGCATTTTGTTCTTAGCTGCTCAACCAACCCAATGTTTGTTTACTCCTTTGTACCTCAAACTGAACCACATTAAATTCACATGATGACGTAACTCTTGGATCGAAAGGTTTATTCAATGTTTAAATGCTTCTGATAAGGAGTCACTGGACCCGAAACATTAATTCTGGTATCTCTGCACAGATACTGACAGACCTGCTGAGTTTCTCTAGCAATTTTGATTTTGTTATTCAATGCTTCGTTGTACCACTCGGAATTTCCCGGACCTCCTGTTTAGAGATGAAGAAAACAGGTTGATTGATTGATGTCTTCCACAGCTTATCCGCAAATGGAAACTCACGCTATGCAAAACCAATGAGAGTCGAAGAGAGGCGGGATTTCCAGTGATGGTGCAAAGCTGCAGGAAGCGACTGGATGGATGTGCTGCGAGCTGTAGTTCTCTGGCCCGGGGATGATCTCCGGAAGTGAGCAGAGGGAGGGTGTAAGGAACTACAGCATCCAGGGAGCTGCTGCAGCGCCCGCAGTTCCGGTGACTTGATGTCATTTTTGCCTTGTTGGAATCTACTATCGGAGAGAATCATCGGCTGCCGGTGAGGAATAGGGTAAGACAGCAGCCTGAGAGGGGCACAGACCATAGGGGAAGGAAAGAGCAATTCGGGAGGGGGAAGGACAGAATAACCCGGGGAAAATCTTCAGAGTGTGCCGGTATCTGTCTGTATTGGGAAATGTAGCGAATTGTCCTCACTGGGGCAGCAAGTGGCAACGGGGTGTCATTCACTTGGTTCGCTTTTTTTTACTGTAAACAAATCGAAGTGTGTCATCTTTTCACTGGGCTGTGAAGACGCGCAGAGGTTAATTGTGTTACAATCCCTTTCCATTTTACCGATCACATAAACAGTTCTTGGTCATTTCAAGTTGATCTTCCTGCAGCAGATTGTAGTGTTCGTTCCAGGAAGTACTCCTGCTCTAAATCTAAAAGCTATGGAATAATAAATCTCTTCCTTATTTCAAGGATATTGTAATCCGCCGCGTGTGTCGTTTTGAAAGTAAGTTTTCGTGTTAATTTGCTAAACGCAGTGAAAGGCGCTGGTATGAATGTAGCTTTGAAATACTTGCGCACTTATGGATGTCAATATCTTTTTTCATCGACTTGTAACATCTATATTACACATTGCTTTACATCCGGTTAAAGAAACGAAAAGGAGTGCCACTGATTGCTGCCTTTGAAGACATTATTATTTTTTCAGCAATAATTAAGATTTAGATGTACGTTTGCATCCCAGTGCTGGTTTGGGACCTATTCATTGAAATACCATTGTCAAAATAGTAGATGATTCAATTGAACACAAACTTAGAACAAAAGTAGAAATTGCTGCAAAAGCTCAGCAGGTCTGGCAGCATCACCCTCCTCATTCCTGAAGAAGGGCTTATGCCCGAAACGTCGATTCTCCTTCTCCTTTGATGCTGCCTGACCTGCAGTGCTTTTCCAGCAACACATTTTTAAGCTCTGACCTCCAGCATCTGCAGTCCTCACTTCCTCTCAGTGGAGAGAAGTCAGAGTTAAGAAGTTTTTAGGTTGAGTCACCTTTCCTTGAACTTAGAACGTTTGTCCATCCCTTAATATTTCATTTTCTGCACCCTGTCTTCCTGTTTGTGCACTGGATACTGTACTGTTTGAGGGATATAATTCTGCCTTCTGATTGAAGTTCAATTTCAGCAATCCCATCACGGCTGTTAAAAAAAACTGTACTGATCTATTTTGTTACTTTAGAATTTGTAAATTAAGATGATTGTCTGCAGATTAAATCGTGACATTTAGATAAACTTGTGTAGCAATAAAGTTATTCCTGAAGAAGGGCATATGCCTGAAATGTCAATTCTCCTGCTCTGTTGATGCTGCCAGACCTGCTGCGCTTTTCCAGCAACACATTTTTAAGCTCTGTTCTCCAGCATCTGCAGTCCTCACTTTCTCCTAGCAATAAAGTTAGCATTTTATTAAAAAGAAGACACGCTTTGGAATTTTTTTCTAATAATAATGCTTAGTCAAACTTTACAATCAAATCCTTCCTATTGTGGCTTCCATTTGTAAAGATACTTCCTGTAACAATCACAGAACAGCACCTCTTAATGGAAGTATGACAACAAGCAAAATTGCCCATGCAATAGTCCTTTATTTCTGCTAATTAATAATCCAGTTCAAACCGAACAGCTTCCTCCTCCTTTTACTCCCTGCGGTCCTACTTGGACATGGAAGAGCCTGGAATTCACTGCTTGGAAATGTGGTGAAGGCAGGTTCAATTGAGGCATTCGAGAGCGTTATTTCTGTTTCTATTTAAACAATCATCCATACGTTTCTTGCCTGACACAGAATCACTGATACAGCCACCAACAGAAATGGCATTGCCTGCTATCTCCAGCAAATTTATTTGTCATTCAAACTGCAGCAAAAGATTTGCAGTGAGTTGAGAATGACAGCAGCTGGAGCTTGGAGCAAGCTTGTCTCCCACTGAAAAAAGTTTTCAGGCAGCTCACCCGCTCATGTGTGTAACCACAGCTGTTCAGCTTCAAGAAAGTTTGTCAAATTTCTTATTTATATGAATCATTTTGTGATTGGGAATACTCACTTCTGACAGGGGAACGCCATTTGGTTTCTATGTCATCACTTGCAAAAATAGATGTTTATCTGCTTTCTAATATGCAGCAATGTCTTTGTAGGTAAAAGTTAGCTTATAAAGTGTAGGAATTTCCTCTGGAAGCAAAACTGGGTTGCAGCAAGTGCCATCTGAGGTGATAGTTGTACACTAGGATCTGTGTATATCTGTATAAATACATTTCACACAACACAGAATCACATGTGTCACAGTGCACCGGGAGGATATTCAGCCCATTGTGTCTGCACTTCTCCAAAAGAGCTTCATGACTTAATGCCATTCCCTAGCCTTTTCCTTATATATTTGCACATTGGATGATTAATTAAATAAAAACAAAAAACAATTCCCTCGAGTTGAACCTGCCTCCTCCACGTTTCCAAGCCATGCATTCTAGATGTGAACCACTCGTATGAAATTTTTTTTTTATCCCTCTCCCCACATTTGATTCTTTTATAAATCATTTTAAATCAGTGCTATCTCTCGTTCTTGATCCTTTTACGAGCAGGAACAGTTTCTATTCAGTCCTTATGATTTTGAGAACTTCTACTATGTTCCCTCTTTGCCTCCTTCTTTCTGTGGAGAACAATACCAATGTCTCCAATCTGTATAGAGTCATACAACACAGAAACAGACCCTTTGGTCCACCGCATCCATGCCGAACTCAGTCCCAAACCAAACTAGACCCACCTCAACTAAAATTTCTCACTTCTGGAATTGTTCTAGTAAATCTTTTCTGTGCTGTCTCCAATGTGTTCACATTCACCTACTAGGATGACACCGATAACTGTACACAAATCCCCAAGTGTCTTCTCCAAGTTCAGTATCATCTCCTTGCTCTGTACCATATGCCCCTATTAATAAAGCTTGTACTGTGCATTTCTAATTAACCTAGTTCTTAATTAGATAGCTGAATCTTTGTGATACTCATATATCATAGATCTTAAAGTTCTACTATAATGAATTACTACTCTGGCCTGCATTCAGAAAAGTTTCTTCTTAAAGTATATATTTCTTCTCTCCGTAGATGTCTCTTATTGATGACCTTGATAATGAGTTGCTGCAGTTGCTGTTTCGGCAGCAGTCTGGATCACCTCCAGATGAGGAATTTGGTGATGGGACCAATTTCATGATGGACTGGGGACTGGGTGAGCATGATGTAAGTGATTTTTTTTCTCCCTTGCCTCTTCACCTGATGTGATTTAGTTCTAAAAGATATTGGTTAGGCTGCTTTTGGAATACTGCATTCAATTCTGGTCTCCCTGCTATAGGAAATATGTTGTGAAACTTGAAAGGGTTCAGTAAAGATTTACAAGGATATTGCCAGGGTTGAAGGGTTTGACCTGTAGGCTGTGGCTATTTTCCCAGGAGCATCGGAGACTGAGGGGTGACCTTACAGAGGTTTATAAAATCATGAGGTGGATGGGGTGAGTAACCAAGGTTTTTTTCTCCATGATAGGGGAGTCCGAAACTAGAGAGCATAGGTTTAAGATGAGACGAGAAAGATTTAAAAGACACCTAAGGGGCAGCTTTTTCATGTAGAAGGTGGTGCGTGTATGGAATGAGCTGCCAGAGGAAGTGAGGGAGGCTGGTTCAATTGCAACATTTAAGAGGCATCTGCATACATATATGAATAGGAAGGGTTTAGAGTGATATGGGCCAAATGCTGGCAAATGGGACTAGATTAGTTTAAAGTATCTGGTTGTCAGGGGCAAATTGGACTAAAGAATCTGTTTCCTTGCTGTACACCACCCTGACTCTTTGACATTTGGATAAGTACATGAATAAAAAGGGTTTGGAGGGACGTGGGTCAAATGCAGGCAGGTGGGACTAGTTTAGTTTGGGATTATGATTGGCAGGGAATGGTTGGACAGAAAGGCCTGTTTCCATGCTGTACGACTCTGTGATACTATACCAAATGCTGGTTTTTCTGTAGTACCTGCAGTCTGTATTATTATTGAATGTAGCTAAAGGATTCCCAACATCCCAGAGCTACTGAGATTGTAGTAATCAAACTAGCATGCTAACTCAACCTAAAACCTAACCTGGAGCCTTCTAAACAGAACAGTGTTCTACCATACACAGTGGCACATTTATCTACTCTGTATTCAAGCTAATAATCACAATTGAATTAATTCCACGTATTGTAGTCAAGCAAAGGCAATTTATTTTGGAATGAAACAAGTATTAACCAGTATGTGAGATTGCTATCCATGCATTGCCATAAGAGGCTTTAAGCCTGCTAAAAAGCCATTCTGCATCTCCTATTTCCAAAATGGCTCCTTGAAAAGAAATGGGAAAGCTGTTGGGAGACCATTGACAGCATTTATATCTATTATCAGACATTGGAGCACTGGGATGGTTAGCGCTCTCAACTTGCCTCAGTCATGGTAGGACTTTGCAAAACCACAATATTCAAGCTTTAAAGTTTAAATTATACAAATGATTTCATAGAATTGTAAAACCCCCAAAGTGCAGAAAGAGGCCATTCAGTCATCGAGTTTCTTTCTCTCCTCACCTAGTCCAAATAATATGTTAGTATTTCTCCATGTTCTGCCACATGATATTATTATTGGTACATGTTTGCTTTCCCTATATTTGCAGATACTAAATGACCATGACACTGAAGATTTCTTCAACTCCATCATCGGTTCTTTTGAGGATGAGGCCAACACAATATCCTGGTCTCCATTAGATAGTGACAGTGGAATATCAGAAGACAACAATAACAATTGCACTCACGAAGATAGTCCGTCAAGCAGTGATGTTCCACTGACTGATAGCCCGTCATTTTCTGAAGTTGTACATTCTGACCATAACTATTCACTTCATCAGGACTCACAGACTGAAGTCAATTGTTTGCTTAGCGTAAGGACTGAGAATCCTTCAACGGAAACTGACATCTCAATTGATTTAGGTTAGTGTTAAGAAGAGATTTTCTTATATTGTCAGTACTTAACTGCACATGGGTATGAGCAGCATTATGTTCACAGCATCCAGGGACATACATCAATGTGGTGAGTGGGTTGACCTAATGCTGCTTAAACCAATTATCTAACTATTCCTTTAATGCAGCTGATATTCCCCATAATTATTCAATGTGAAAACAACTTCCACATTCTGAGTAAAAGAGTTCCTAAATGCCTTATTATTTTTATTAATTGCCATCTTATAATCTTGGGGCTTAGTTTTGACTTAAATATGCTAAAACTATCTTCTCTATGTCTAGTTTAGATCACCCTTCAAATATTTCCAAATTGTTCTATGCTTTGTGCTCAGATATCATCTTTGCAATTTTTCTTACAATTTGCTAAGATTGGCAGGCATGTATCTTAGAGTCATAGAGATGTACAGCACGGAAACAGACCCTTTGGTCCAACTCATCCATACTGACCAGCTATCCTAAACCTAATCTGGAACCATTTGCCAGCATTTGGCCCATATCCCTCTAAACCCCTCCTATTCATATACCTTTGGTCCCTTTTATATCTTTTCCCTCTCACCCTAAACCTATGCCCTGTAGCTCTGGAATCCCCCACCCCAGGGAAAAGACCTTATCTATTCATTCTATCCCTTCAATTATAAGGTTAGAAGTGGGATCATTCACTGGTGATTGTTCAGTGTTCAACACCATTTGCAACTTCTCAGCAAGACTGGGACGATGTTCAGGCTTCAGCTGATCAGTGCCAAGTTATGCTTGTGTTACACAAGTATCAGGCAATGATCTTCTCCAATAAAATAATCTAAATCTCCCATTGAGATTCAATGGCATTGCTATCACTGAATTTGCCAGTCAACACCCTAGAGTTTAACCAGAAACTGAACTGGATGAGCCATATAAATAATACATCCAAAAGAGCTGTTCAAAGGATAGGAATCCTGTGGTGAGTAACACATATCCTGAATCCCCAAATCCTGTCCATCATCGAGGTGACAAATATCAGGAGTGATGGAATATTTCCCACTTTCCTGAATAGCCACAGCTTCAACAATAGTCAAGAAATTCACTTCAATCCAGTACAAAACAGTCGGTTTGCTTGTCACACCATCCACCAATGTAACTATTCCCTTCTTCCGCCACTGATACACAGCAGCAGTGTATACTATATAAAAGAAGCACAGCAACAACTCTCAAGGGTTATTTTGATAATACTTTCCAAACCCATGACTTCTACATTCTAGAAGGCAGCAGTTGCAGGGCAACACCATAATCTGCAAGTTCCCTTCCATGTCACACACCATCCTGATGTGAAACAATATCACTCCACCTTCACTGCCACTGGGCCAAAATCCTAAACTCCCTCCTTAACAGCATTGTGCATGCATCAACACCAACAGCAGTTCCAGAAAGCAGCTCACGGCCACCATTATCTTCTCCAAGGTACTTAGGGATGGGAAGCAAACACTCTCCTTGCTGGAAATGCCCACATTCCAGTGTTAATGATTTATCTTCAGTCTTGTGACTGATGTCACTTTTTTGTCTTGAAGGAGGTGCATTCAAGAAACTGACCACTTGAGTTTCATCCTGTCCCATGCAAAATATGCTTTCTTTCCAGAAGTTTTAGAGTTAGTCAAATAGTCCTTCAATTAATCAGATTACCTAATTGGTGCATAACAATTATTTTAACATCTCAAATGTTAATCTTTATTCACCATAGAAGAATGGGAACCTGATTTTGTGATCGAAAACCCGCAAGTTATTCCTGTGGAAGAAAGTTCTGGCCTGGTAACTCTCACCATTGAAGATCTGCAACAAAACCATAAAACAAATCAAGTAAGAGAATGTCTATTAATTCCCACAAATACATACTTTTATTCAAATATATTTAAGCGGAGCATTTTTCTTGGTGGGAAGAGAGAAATTTTGTGCCTTCTTAAAATATGAAGTGCCTGGTTTTGGTTCTCCAGCCATCAGAGCTTGCCAATGAGGTGGTCAAGCCCTTCTGCAAAGAAATGAAGGCTGCATCATGTGACTCGACTTGTTGAAATATGCTCGGTTTCCTGTATTTAAATTTAGTTTGCTCCGCTCGTAGGAGAAATTCTACTTCAAGTGTGTCTTCATCTCCACCATCAGGCGGATGGTGGAAAAGTATCCATTATATAGCATTTTTATTACTGCAGCAAAGTAGATCATCAATATATAATGGTCACAGGCATCCTTCACCTGCTGTTGTGAACATACACTACAGAGAGGCTGGTTGCAGGCAATGCAACCGGATGGAAGTCCTCCATTACTATGACAATGTCGCAGAGCTAGTAATCCAGAACTAGGGACTCATTTTTATAACAGGGACTAATTCTTAAAACAGTGGAGACCAGAGAATGGAAATAAAAAGCAGAAAGTGCTGTAGAAACTGCATCTGTGGTTAAAGTTGAGTCCAATGTGACTCATAAGACCATCTGAGTTTCTCCAGCACTTTCTGTTTTTTTTATTATTAATGTTTGCCATGGGTTTGAATCTCAGCATGGCAGGTGATGAAAATTGAATTTAAGAAAGAAATCTGGAATTCAAAAGTAGTCTAATGGCAACTATATAACAATTGCCAATTGTCATAAGAACCCATCTAGTTCTCTAATATTTTTTAGAGAAGAAAGTCTGTCATGCTTTTCTGGTCTGGCCTACATACTCCAGACCCACAACAATGTAGTTGAGATGTAACTGCCGTCTGAGTAATTAGGGATGAGAAACCAACCCCTAATCCTGCTGAACGAATTTAAAAAGAAATTCAAATGCAATATTAATGGAAGCCTATGGACATGTCTCTTCATCAGCTCTGCAGGCAGGTCGTGGTTTGTGGGTGTTCCTGGTTCATGGAAATACAACTAAACAAATCCCATAAGGACCAGAAAATTTAGGACAGAAGTAGGCCAGTTGGCCCATCAAATCTGCTACACCATGTAATCAGATCACAATTGATCTAGAACATAGAACATTACAGCGCAGTACAGGCCCTTCGGCCCTCGATGTTGCGCCAACCTGGCATACCAATGTGAAGCCCATCTAACCTACACTATTCCATGTACGTCCATATGCCTGTCCAATGACGACTTAAATGCACTTAACATCGGCGAATCTACTACCGTTGCAGGCAAAGCATTCCATACCCTTACTACTCTGAGTAAAGAAACTACCTCTGATATCTGTCCTATATCTATCACCCCTCAATTTAAAGCTTTGTCCTCTCGTGCTCACCGTCACCGTACTTGGAAAAAGGCTCTCCCTGTCCACCCTATCTAAACCTCTGATCATCTTCTATGTCTCTATTAAGTCACCTCTCAACCTTCTCTCTAACGAAAACAGCCTCAAGTCCCTCAGCCTTTCCTCGTAAGACCTTCCCTCCATACCAGCCAACATCCTAGTAAATCTCCTCTGCATCCTTTCCAAAGCTTCCACATCCTTCCCATAATGTGGTGACCAGAACTGTACACAATACTCCGTGTGGCCGCACTAGAGTTTTATACAGCTGCAGCATGACCTCATGGTTCTGGAACTCGATCCCTCTATTAATAAAAACTAAAACACTGTATGCCTTCTTAACAACCTTGTCAACCTGGGTGGCAACTTTCAAGGGTCTGTGTACATGGACACAGAGATCTCTCTGCTCATCTACACTCTCTGCTCATCTACACTACCAAGAACCTTACCATTAGCCCAGTACTTTACATTCCAGTTACTCCAACCAAAGTGAATCACTTCACACTTGCCCGCATTAAACTCTATTTGCCACCTCTCAGCCCAGCTCTGCAGCTTATCTATGTCTCTCTGTAACCTACAACATCCTTCATCGCTATCCATAACTCCGCCGACCTTAGTGTCGTCTGCAAATTTACTAACCCACCCCTCTACACCCTCATCCAGGTCGTTTATAAAAATGACGAACAGCAGTGGACCCAACACCAACCCTTGAGGTACACCACTAGTAACTGGACTCCAGGACAAACATTTCCCATCAACCACCACCCTCTGTCTTCTTTCAGCAAGCCAATTACTGATCCAAACTGCTATATCTCCCACAATCCCATTCCTCCGCATTTTGTACAATAGCTTACTGTGGGGAACCTTATCGAACGCCTTGCTGAAATCCATATACACCACATCAACCGGTTTACTCTCATCTAACTGTTTGGTCACCTTCTCAAAGAACTCTAAGGTTTGTGAAGCACAATCTACCCTTCACAAAACCGTGCTGACTATCCCTAACCAAATTATTCTTTTCTAGATGATTAGAAATCCTATCCCTTATAACCTTTTCCAACACTTTATCAACAACTGAAGTAAGGCCCACTGGTCTATAATTACCAGAGTTGTCTCTACTCTCCTTGAACAGGGGACCCACATTTGCTATCCTCCAGTCTTCTGGCACTATTCCTATAACAATGACTATTTAAAGATCAATGCCAAAGGCTCGGCAATCTCCTCCCTGGCCTCCCAGAGGATCCTAGGATAAATCCCATCCAGCCCAGGGGACTTATCTATTTTCACACTCTGCAGGATTTCTAATACCTCTTCCTTGTGAACCTCAATCACACCTAGTCTGGTAGTCTGTATCTTAGTATTCTCCTCAACAACATTGTCGTTTTCTAGAGTGAATACTGTCAAAAAATATTCATTTGGTGCTTCCCCTATCTCCTCTGACTCCACACACAACTTCCCACAACTATCCTTGATTAGCCCTAATTTTACTCTTTTCATTCTTTTATTTCTTAAATACCTATAGAAAGCCTTAGGGTTTACCCTGATCCTGTCCACCAACAACTTCTCATATCTCCTCCTGGCTATTCTGAGCTCTCTCTTTAGGTCTTTCATGGCTACCCTGTAACCCTCAAGCGCCCTAACTGAGTCTTCACATCTCCTCCTAACATAAGCCTTCTTCCACTTGACCAGAGATTCCACTTCCTTCGTAAACCACGGCTCCCGCGCAGTTTCCTCCCTGCCTGACAGGTACATACTTATCTAGGACACACAGGAGCTTTTCCTTGAATAAGCTCCACATTTCTAATGTGCCCATCTCCTGCAGTTTCCTTCCCCATCCTATGTTTCCTAAATCTTGCCTAATCGCTTCGTAATTGCCTTTCCCCCAGCTGTAACTCTTGCCCAGTGGTATGCACCTATCCCTTTCTATCACTAAAGTAAACATAACAGAATTGTGATCGCTATCACCCAAGTGTTCACCTACTTCCAAGTCTAACACCTGGCTGGGTTCATTACCCAGTACCAAATCTAATGTGGCTTTGCCCCTTGTTGGCCTGTCTACACACTGTGTCAGGAAGCCCTCCTGTACACACTGGACAAAAACTGATCCATCTATAGTACTCGTACTATAGTGTTCCCAGCAAAGAGGTGCTTCTGCAGCTGTACAGGGCCCTGGTGAGACCACACCTGGAGTACTGTGTGCAGTTCTGGTCTCCAAATTTGAGAAAAGACATTCTGGCTATTGAGGGAGTGCAGCGTAGGTTCACGAGGTCAATTCCTGGAATGGCAGGATTACCTTACACTGAAAGACTGAAGCGACTGGGCTTGTATTCCCTTGGGTTTCGAAGATTGAGAGGGGATCTGATTGAGACGTATAAGATAATGAAAGTATTGGACACTCTGGCAGTAGGAAACATATTTCCACTGATGGGTGAGTGCCGAACCAGAGGACACAGCTTAAAAATACGGGGTAGACCATTTAGGACAGAGCTCAGGAGAAACTTCTTCACCCAGAGAGTGGTGGTTGTGTGGAATGCTCTGCCCCAGAGGGCAGTGGAAGCCCACTCTCTGGATTCATTTAAGAAGGAGTTGGATAGAGCTCTCAAAGATAGTGGAATCAACGGTTATGGAGATAAGGCAGGAACAGGATACTGATTAGGAATGATCAGCCATGATTATATTGAATGGCGGTGCAGGCTCGAAGGGCTGAATGGCCTACTCCTGCACCTATTGTCTATTTGGACAGTTATGACAACTACCCTGTCTCTCTCAATCCTATCGAGAATCATCTTTGCTATCCTTTCCTCTACATCTCTGGAACTATTCGGAGGCCTATAGAAAACTCCCAACAGGGTGACCTCTCCTGTTTCTAACCTCAGCCCATACTACCTCAGTTGACGAGTCCCCAAACGTCCTTTCTGCAACTGTAATACTGTCCTAGACCAATAATACCACACCTCCCCCTCTTTTACCATCTTCTCTGTTCTTACTGAAACATCTAAGTCCTGAAACCTGCACCAACCATTCCTGTCCCTGCTCTATCCATGTCTCCGAAATGACCACAACATCGAAGTCCCAGGTACCAACCCGTGCTGCAAGTTCACCCACCTTATTCCGGATGCTCCTGGTATTGAAGTTGACACACTTCAAACCAACTTCTTGTTTGCCAGTGCCATCTTGTGTCCCTGAAACATGATTTTGGACCTCCTCACTCTCAACCTTTTATATACTCGAACTACAATTTTGGTTCCCATCCCCCTGCTGGATTAGTTTAAACCCACCCCAATAGCCTTAGCGAATTTCCCCCCCAGGATATTGGCACCCCTCTGGTTCAGGTGAAGACCATCCTGCTTGTAGAGGTCCCATCTACCCCAGAAAAAGCCTTAATTATCCAAGAATCCAAAATCCTCCCTCCTGCACCATCCCTGTAGCCACGTGTTCAATTCCTCTCTCTCCCTATTCCTCCCCTCACTAGCACGTGGCACGGGCAACAAACCAGGGGCAACAAACCAGAGACAACAACTCTGTTCGTCCTAGCTCTAAGCTTCCATCCTAGCTCCCTGAATTTCTGCCTTACATCCCCATCTCTCTTCCTACCTATGTTGTTGGTGCCTATGTGGACAACGACTTGGAGCTGCTCCCCCTCCCCCTTAAGGATCCCAAAAACACGATCAGAGACATCACGAATCCTGGCACCTGGGCAGAGACATCACGAATCCTGGCACCTGGGAGGCAACACACCAACACATTTAACACAGAGACATTGAGGAATTTCTTCTCTTAGAATCTGTGGAATTATTTCCTACAGAGGGCTGTAGATACTTGGTCATTAAGTATACTCAAGAGTCTCTCTCGTCCCCACAGAACCTCCTATCTGTCCCCCTAACTATGGAGTCCCCAATGACTACTGCTCTGCTCCTCTTCTCCCTTCCCTTCTGAGCAGCAGGAACAGACTCTGTGCCAGAGCCCTGTGCCCTGTTGCTTTCCCCTGGTAAGCCATCTCCCCGCCCCCCCAACAGTATCCAAAACGGTATGCTTATTGTTGAGGGGAATGGCCATGGGGATCCCTGCCCAGCCTGCCGGTTCCCTTTCCGTTCCCTGATTGTAACCCATCTGCCTTTTCCTTGTACCTGAGGAGTGACTACCTCCCTATAACTCCTCTCAATAACCCCCCTGCCTCCCGAATGATCCGAAGTTCATCCAGCTCCAGCTCCAGCTCCAGTTCCCTCAACTCAACTCCCAAATCCTGCCTTTTCCCCATAAACCCTTGATTCTGTTTAAAAATCTGTCTGTCTCAGTCTTGAGTATACTTAATGACCAAGTATCTACAGCCCTCTGTGTAGGAAATAATTCCACTGATTCTAAGAGAAGAAATTTCTCAATGTCTCTGTCTTAAATGTGTAGTCCCTTATTTTGAGTTTATGCCCTCTGGTCTTAGACTGTCTCACAAGGGAAAACATCTCTGCATCCTGGCAAGTCCCCTAAGAGTTCTATATGTTTCAATAAGGTCTTCTCTCATTATTCTAAACTTACTTAACTTCCCCTCATTAAAAATCCCTCTACACCCTGGATCAATGTTGTGAACCTCTTCTGACTTCCTCCAATGCCAGGATATTTTTTCCTTGGGTAAGGGGACCAAAACTGTCCGTAGTATTTCGGCTATGGTCTGACTTGTGCCTTATATAGTTTTATCACTCTCAACTTAATTCATTTTGAGGCTGCCAAGTAGCAGATATCCTCTTAATAAAATATACTATTTCTTACTGCAGTTTGGAATTTTGTGTTGTGCATTGTTGATGAGGTCAGACTGAGTAGCCATTCATTATTTAGTCTAACCCTTAACACCTTTCTGAATAATAGTACAATGTTCACAGACCTCCAGTCTTCTGGTACCTTGCCTGTACTTAGTGACGATTGGAAAATGATCCTCAGAGCATCTGTTATTTCCTCCCGTGGATTTCTTTAACTATACATTTATAATTTATCCATCATTGGTGATTTATCCACCTTCTCATTACACTTATTTTGTCTAGCATTTCACTCTTCACCTCTACAACTAGAATTTCTGTATAATGCATCTATTTATGAAAACAAGTGCTCATTAAACACCCTGGCCTCATGTTATTCCAAACCTCAATATGTTTACGTGCTGGAAATGGTGATGTAATGTACTTGTCAGAAGCAATTATTTATTTATCAAAAATATTTGATTGAAGTGTGTGTCAAAGATGACCTCTTAATACTTTTCTTTGTTCAGCATTGCTTTGAAAATCTGGTTTTGACAGATGAAGAAAAAAGACTTTTAGCCAAGGATGGTTTGGAGTTACCGACACACCTTCCCCTCACAAAGGTCAGAACAACTTCATGGTTTACTTGCTGAAGTGAGAGGATTATCGTTTTTTTATTTTGCATTAGCCTCCTCCTTAGACAGCCCTTTGGACTCAAGGATGACTTGCTTCCATCCCAGTTCAGTGGGTTCTGATTTGTCTGTTAAGTCCATTTTACAATCTGCAGACTATATCTGAATCTGCTAGTTGTTTGAAACATAAGAGCTCCCACCAATACTTTGTTTTAGCCTATGCAGTTCCCAAACAAAGCCTCTCATATTCAGTGCCTTTCAGAGTGAGCCACCTTTATTTTGGTCAGTTATAAGCCAGCGTCGTCATCCATGAGTCAGTGAACAAATTTGCCTTCTTCAGAGATCCCTGTAGTGTTTCAACTGGAAGTCACTGACCACGACCAAGTTCCAAGTAGAGTAGTTGCTTTGGGAGTCTGGTGTCAGGCATACGAGTAGCTGGTCAACTGTGGAATTCCCTGCCACAGAAAGCAGTTGATGCCAAAACATTGAATGTTTTCAGGAAGGGTTTAGATATAGTTCTTCAAACTAAACGGAACAAAGGGTATTGTGAGAAAGTGGAAACAAGGTACTGAGTTGGATGATTAGCTATGATCATATTGAATAACAGAGCAAACTCGAAAGGCTGAATGGCCTACTGTTGGTCCTGTTTTATATGTTTGTATGTTTCTATGTTTATCTCACCAGAAGAGCAGGTTTCAAGTGATTAGTGTTTTAATGTAGGCAAGTCGGCATGGTGAGAGTGCTGCTCAAGGGCAGCCTTTCCTGTCATCAGACTTGTCTTGTGAAGACGCTATTGGTGGCACTTCCAGGGAATTACTGCATTGTACATCAAATTTTGCTGCTGTTTATTTTATTAATTTCTCTTGAATTCCACCAGGTGCCATAGTAGGATTTGAACCCATGTTCCCAGCATACTTGTCTAGCCTAGTCCAATGACTTTTCCATGACACAACTACATCCTCCCGCTGGATAGGTTTTCTGATTAAATTGTTATGCACTTGAATTTTTTACAGTAATAATCAAATATCTGATGATAATAAGCTTCATGTTGACTGCTATGGAATGAATAGAGCATTGATATCACTTTCCAACTTCTGTTGAGCCCTTTCAAACTCATGTAGAACAAGGCTTTACAATTTGATTCTATTTCTGCTTCTGTTAGATAACAGCCTGAGCAATTGTTTTGCTTCAGTTTTAAAGGTGGATAAATTGATTTTAGGATCACAATCAACCATGAACTAGCAGAATGGAGGAATATTTTTGAAATGCTAAAAGGCCTTTTCCTATGTTCTAATGCTTCCTTGAAGCTCAACAGAAAGTTTCATGAGATTGTCTCAGATGCTAAAGCTCTCATTCACTCTGCACCAAATTACCTCCTCCCTTCTTGAAAAGGGGGAGAAGTTAAACCAAAATTGCCATGCTGACATTATCCTGTTATACTTGGCACCTCTTTCAGATACTTTAACTGCAGGGATTGAGAATAGGAGAGAACAATGAATTTAGCTATTTTGGCATACTGTTATTAGTTCATTCAAGAGTGAAAGAATACTAGTCACATATCTATCCTTTTAGACACAATGTCGTCACCGAACATGGGTGTGCTTGTATATGTGTTGAAAGGGCCAATTTGACACTATTCACTCACTGGTCCAACACATTCAAGCTACTCTACTGATTTGAAATTACAAGGAAAATGCCTTTTAGTTCAATCAATGAAACAGAGTCTTGAATTTTTCCATGGAAGGGATTATTCTGAAATTTAAATCATCTAAAGTTATCTAAATTGGTGGATAAAATGTCGAGCTTGTATTTAGTTGGCTCTTATTTTGCAAACTTTCATTACATTACTATTGCAGTCTGAAGAACGAGCACTGAAAAGAATCCGCAGAAAGATCAGAAACAAACAATCTGCTCAGGAGAGTCGCAAAAAGAAAAAGAATTACATCGATGGCTTGGAGAGTCGGTAGGAATGTACAAATATTAAGCTTGCTTGAAACTGATTTTTAAAAATTAACAATTTGAGGCAACCTTCTTTCTGGTCAGATAAAGTAATGTCTGTAAGTTGTTCAGATAATTTTAAAATGTTTAGTAGCCGTATGTGAGTGTATATTGCTAGTGAATGTGTAAAGAATTAAACTACCGTATTAGTTACACTCCATCAGATAATGGTAACACAGGTGTTAATAATCTGTATGATACAATACCTGCACTGTTTCTTATTAAGTGTCCCATCACGATTTACTATCTGGTTTTAAAATTAGGGTTTAATGTTTGCAGGAAATCTACTTAAATTTCAACTTACTTCTGCTCCTTGATTTCTTGTGATTGCAAACTTGTGGTGTGTCTATTCTTTGGTTGTAGATAATCTAAAACAACAATTATATTTCTGTGTTGCAGAGTTGTAGCATGCACCGTTCAAAATCAGGAGCTGCAGAGGAAAGTGCAGCATCTTGAAAGCCAAAATATGTACGTATAGCCACAGAGATAAGATTATAATAATGATATACTTGTGAACGTAATGTTCATTTATGCTGAACCTAATACTGACAAAAGGTGGCTGTCCTCAGTTGGAAAAAGATTGAATTCATAACACTAGTATTCATTACCTCGATGACCAAAGAAATACAGTTTTTTAAAAAAGAACATTAGAACAAGACAATAATGGACGTTCAGGGATTCACATGACAAGCCAGTAGACTAAAATCTAAGGGGATCTAAGAGCAATTTAACTTCTTAATAAACTGTCTGAAATTACTTCCCTGGAACATTTCTATTCTTGTTTCTGATACCATCTTATTTCTCTCTGTACATGATACCCATCATAGTAAGTATTGGATAGAAATCTGTGGCTGCTTGATTGCAGTAAGATTCCTAATTCCAGCATAATGTAATCTATTATACTGATCATCAAATGTTGTTGGTAAATTATGTTTTAACTCTTTAATTTTCTCACTTATAAACCAGTTGCAAAATACTTTTATTGTCTTATGTCAATTCTTAATATAAATTTTCAAATATAAATAAATATGATGAATATACATCACTTTAAGATAACATATTGAAGCAAAAATACAACCTAAACCTTCAGTAAGGAACTTTGTTTTTATCTCTCCAGCTATTTTATTGTATTTTGTAGTATGGAAAAGGTAACAGTCATTTCTCATTTGTTTTACTTCAGGTCTCTAATAGAACAGCTAAGGAAGCTGCAAGCATTGGTTAAGCAAACCACAACCAAAAGTGCTAACATCAGCACATGCATAATGGTAAGAGCAAGATATCACACAGTTAAATAATACGTTGAATGTGTCTGAGCTGGGATTAACAGTGTTGCTTTGCTCAATAGACAGCTTTGTTTATACAGAATGCTAGAATCCATTACGAAATGCCAAGGCATTTAGAAAATTAAACTACTAGCTGACAGTGTGAAATGATCTTGTGAAAGAGAAATTGTGTTCAACTACTTTATTAGAGTTCTGTGCGGAAGTAACAAACAACATAGATATTGCTGAACCTGTAGGTGTAATGTAATTCAAAAGGCTCTCAAAAAGGTGCCACATTGAAGGTTATTTTACAAAATAGGTGCTCATGGTGTCATGAATAATATATAACATATAATAAAGCATTAGACTATTCAGTCCATCAAGTCTGCTCTGCCAGTCAATCGTGGGAGCCTGTATTACTGAACCAAGCTCCCTTTCACAAACTGGAGCCTTCCCGTTCCCATCTTTCCTCAAAGTCCTGGCCATCTGGGTGTTCTTGCATTACCTGCCCTTCAAATCGCAATATCACCTCCCTTCACTCCCCCACCTCAGGTCTCCACTTCTGTGCCTGCTGTCAGACCTCCATCTGTATTCTGACTCTGACACTCTGGCTGTTGGGTCTGCTCATAGTCCCAGCAGTGGCGAGAGATCCTGGTGGCACTGCAGGGACAGCAGAGCTGACCGCTAATAAGATCCGCAAGCAACACTCTGACACGGGGTTAAGCCTTGCCTTTAACCAATTAAAGCTCCTTGGAGTGTGAAATGGCTGTGGGCAGCTTTAATTGACAGGAATACATTCTGGCAGTGACAAAGGCAGAAATGAGGATTTCAGCGGCAGATGAGCTGATGGGTGAAGTTGGACGATGTCACCAAGATGTGATCACACACATGTGATCAGAAGCTCATGTTCAGGTAAAATATGATGCCAAGACTGCAAGCTAGTCCGATATGGCATCATGAACTGACTGCATTTAATCTGTTACTGAGGGCCCATAGAATCCCTACAGTGTGGAAACAGGCCCTTTGGCCCTACAAGTCCACACAGACCCTATTATTTTACATTTACCCCTAACCTACACGTCCCTGAACACTGTGGGCAATTTAGCATGGCCAATTCAACTAACGTTTGGATTGTGGGAGGAAACCTGAGCACCCCGAGGAAACGATGCAGACACGGAGAATGTGCAAACTCTACACAGACAGTCACCTGAGGCTGGAATTGAATCCAGGTCCCTGGCACTGTCTAAGTCTGAAATGGGGACTGAAACCAATAGCTCCAATCCTCCGCTGCTTGATTGGCAGAAGTTTCTGCTTATTGAGTACTGGATACTGGGTAGGTGGTCTGATCATTTAATGACAGTGAAAGAGTCTGAGCGATACTGTGACGTAGAGCTGGGTACTGTTTGCATGTGTGTGGAACTGATACTCTGCTTTCAGATAGTGTTGCAGTTGGGATTCATATAGATGAGATACGGGGCTGGGGTGGCCTCCCTTTGGGAGGCACCAAAGGTAACAATATACCAGGGGATAGAGAAATCATTATAAATGATTCACCGGCTATAGAACCATAGGTGAGCAGTCCCACACAGCTGATCAACATGTGATTTCAAAGGAGATGGTTGTAGTCAATTGTGCTGAAGGCTGCAGGCAGGTTGAGAAGAGTGAGGGGGAGAAGTTTACCTTCATCATTGGATGTCTTTTGTGAATTTGGGAAAAACTACCGTCATATTATAATAGGGACAGCAGTTGAATGATGGGATTCGCACATGAGTGAGGAAAAGTGAGTTCTGATTTGGGAGATGACAATACATTCATGGACTTTGGAGAGGAAGGGGACATTTTAAATGAGAAACTAGTTTCCAAGTACTGTGGCATTTGGTTTTATGAGGAGAGAGATGATGATGGCAGATTTGAAGGAGAGAAGGATAACACCCGATGAGAGAAATTGGTTAACATTAATGACTAGGCAGGAGGGGAAATTAGTTAACAGTTAGCTAACGAGAGAGGGAGAACATGAGGTGAGCCTCGTGCACACCAGAGCTTGGAGAGGGCATCTTGGGAGAAAGAGGAACAAAAGCAGGATGTGAATTCAGGACTAGGGGCATTGGATAACTAGAAAAAAAAAGTGGTCAGATGGCCTGGGCAAAAGTGGGTTTGCAACAGATGCTTTGATCAGTGACTCACTGGTCTATGACTCTATTGGAGGTGAGGCAGGTGGGAGTAACAGGGAGGTAGATTTAGGAAGATTTTCTGCAGTAAAGAAAAGAAACTGGTTGAGGAGTTCCTCTGTATTGAAGGATGAGATGGGAATAGCCCATATGTGAGAGCTTTTATTGGAGCTAAGGCTCTGAGTCAGAGCTGTGGCTGTACTTGAGCAAATTTGTGGCTGTACAAATGTAGTGAATGAAGGCCAAGGGTGAACAGTTGTGATTTTGACAGTGCAGTACAATCCGAAGTAGCTGTGCTGTCGACTGTAAAATCAGGTAATCAATAGGTACTTGCCAACATGAAGTAAAAGCAGTGAGATAAGTCCCAGATGACAGCTGAAAGAAAGAGTCAACAAAATTGGAGTAGAAAATAATCCTCCAGTTACAAGTGCTTATAATTTTGTAATGACCATTTTGTTTCAAAATATTACAGCTCTTGTCAATATTAGGTTAGGCTGAAAAATCTAATCGGGTGACCTTTAGATATTTTTATTCTACTTCAAAATTCTATGTATTGCTCCATGTTATCCTCCAACTTTTTAAACAGGACTCCTGAGAAGATGGTTTTCTCCTGGGTTAGCTCCCTAATGGGACCCATACACATGGATGCTATCACTATCTGTGGGTTTAATTTATCTGCGCTGTATTGTTCCATTTATGAATAACTAGCAAACTTACTTGCCTCTGTTCTCTCCTAGGTGTTCCTGTTGTCTTTTACACTTATCATTTTTCCAAGTATCAACCCTTTTGGTGCAAAGCTGGGGCCCCAGGATGAATCGTATAGTGGTGAGAAATTTTTAAGAACAATTTATAAAAATCAGTCCTTGTGGCTGAAATGTTTTGGCTTGAGATACCTGAGCAAAATCGGTGAACTGACTTTGAATTCTTGCTCTAATTAATGGCCATTCATTCGTTTCATACTTTCCTGTTCAGATATTCCTAAACATCTGCACCTCTTCCTGATTTTCAAGATGCAGAGTGAAAGTGTTAAACTTCAAAATAGCATGATTTTAAAAATCAGCAGTGAAGTTGTTTTATGGCAGCATCAATTTTACGTAGAGAGATGAGTAGGGGTTTTGTTTCCTTGATGGTCATTCAAGTGTGGAATGCTGTACCCCTACAGGTCTGGGAGGAGACTGGGTCTTTAAATTTATTCAAGAATGGGTGGCATAGTGGCTCAGTGGTTAGCACTGCTGCCTCACAGCAGCAGTGCTCTGGGGTTATATTCCAACCCAAGGCAATTGTCTGCATATAGTTTGCACATTCTCCCTGTGCCTGCATAGGATTCCTCCCACAATCCAGAGATGTGCAGGTTAGGTGGATTGGCCAACCTAAATTGCCCATAGTGTCTGGGGACGTGCAGTCTGGGTGGATTAGCCATGGAAAATGCAGCGTTATGGGGATAAGATAGAGGTTGTGGGTCTGGGTGGGATGCTGTTCAGAGGGTCACCGTGGACCCGATGAGTCAAATGGCCTGGTGGGAAAATGGAGTTGAGGACTATCAAATTAGCCATGATTCCATTGAATGGCAGAGCAGACTCAATGGGCTGAATGACTTATTTCTGTTTCTACAGTTTAGCTTCTCAGAACTGCAACTTCTACAAACCAAAAGAGTACTTTATCTCTGAAATTTGTCCAGAAAATATGTATCTTTGTGTGCTAGTAGCTTATTTAATTTGACCTGAGTGTTTGAATGGTTTTATCTGAGCAGTGGTGCTCTTATTTAAATAAAAATCAATCAATTTAATTTAATTGTTACTGATGCTAACACAGCTGTTCAATTGGAGTTACAGCTTTGTAAATTCATTTTGCTACCTAGTTCCAAAAAGTAAACCAGTGGTGTTTGTAGCCATTGTCTGAAAATAATTTGTTAGTACACTTATAATGTAAAGTAAAACTATAAATTTAGGGTGTGTGTAGTTTTGTTCAAAGGTAGCCTATAAGTTTTTCCCCTATTTATCTTCAATCTGAAAGTAATCTATAATTGTCAAGTTACTACTAATCTTGGAGCAACTGTTGTGCGGGGTTCACAGCACAGAATCCGATAAGATAATTGTTGTTTTAAGTCTGTCCAAGAGAAAGGCTGCAGTAATTCTTTCTTGATTATATGGTTTTGGAGGTAAGTCTCTTGATTTAAACTTAAAATATAAGCCATAGCTATTAATTTAACCTGGGGCAGTGTTTGTAGAGGAATAAGACGGTGTTATTTTCTGGGACTGTGGATTGTGAAGGAGCAAAAATGGCCTTTGCAGTGACATGTACTTCTTGTCAGATGTGGGAGTTTAAAGAGAGTTTAAGGGTTACTGTGGATTATATCTGCCATAAATGCTGTTGGATGCGAGTCTTATCAGATCGAGTGGATTGGTTGGAGAGATAGATAGAAGCGATGAGGAATTTGCAACAGCAACGGTATGAGATGGATGACAGTTATAGGAAGGGGGGAAAGTCACAGATACAGTCACATAGATGGGTTAACTCCAAGAAGGGTAAGAGAGGTAGGCAGCTAGTGCAGGATTCTTTTGTGGATATACCCATTTCAAACAGGTATGCTGTTTTGGAAAATGTAGGGGGTGATGGATTCTCAGGGGAACGTAGCACGAACAGCCAAGTTTCTGGTGTTGTGACTGGCTGTAATGCAATGAGGGGTACGTCGACTTCCACGAGATCAATTGTGTTAGGGGATTCTGTAGTCAGAGATACAGACAGACATTTCTGTGGCCAGCAGAGAAAAAGCAGAATGGTGTGTTGTTTCCCTGGTGCCAGGATCAATGATGTCTCAGAGGGTGCAGAATGTTCTCACGGGGGAGAGGGGCCAGCAGGAGGTCATTGTCCACATTGGAACCAACAACATTGGAAGGGAAAAGGTTGAGACTCTGAAGGGAGATTACAGAGAGTTAGGTAGAATTTTAAAAAGGAGGTCCTCAAGAGTAGTAATATCTGGATTACTCCCAGTGCGACAAGCTAGTGAGGGCAGGAATAGGAGGATAGAGCAGATGAGTGCATGGCTCAGGAGCTGGTGTATGGGAGAAGGATTCACATTTTTGGATCATTGGAATCTCTTTTGGGGTAGAAGTGACCTGTACAAGGACAGATTGCACCTAAATTGGAAGGGGACTAATATACTGGCAGGGAAATTTGCGAGAACTGCTTGGCAGGATTTAAACTAGTAAGGTGAAGGGTGGGACCCAGGGAGATAGTGAGGAAGAAGATTGATCTGAGACGGGTACGGCTGAGAACAGAAGTGAGTCAAACAGTCAGGGCAGGCAGGGACAAGGTGGGACTAATAAATTAAACTGCATTTATTTCAATGCAAGGGACCTAACTCGGGGCATGGTTAGGAACATGGGACTGGGATATCATAGCAATTACGGAGACATGGCTTAGGGATGGGCAGGACTGACAGCTTAATGTTCCAGGATACAAATGCTAAAGGAAAGATAGAAAGGGGGGCCAGAGAGGAGGGGGAGTGGCATTTTTGATAAGGGATAGCATTACAGCTGTGCTGAGGGAGAATATTCCTGGAAATACATGCAGGGAAGTTATTTGGGTGGAACTGAGAAATAAGAAAGGGATGATCACCTTACTGGGATTGTAGTATAAACCCCCCAAGGTCAGGGGGAAATTGAGAAACAAACTTGTAAGGAGATCTCAGCTATCTGTAAGAATAATAGGGTAGTTATGGTAGGGGATTTTAATTTTCCAAACATCGACTGGGACTGCCATAGTGTTAAAGGTTTAGATGGAGAGGAATTTGTTAAGTGTGTACAAGACAATTTTCTGATTCAGTATGTGGATGTACCTACTAGAGAAGGTGCAAAACCTGACCTATACTTGGGAAATAAGACCGGGCAGGTGACTGAGGGTGTCAGTGGGGGAGCACTTTGGGGCCAGCAACCATAATTCTATTCGTTTTAAAATTGTGATGGTAAAGGATTGACCAGATCTAAAAGTTGAAGTTCTAAATTGGAGAAAGGCCATTTTTGACGGTATTAGGCAAGAACTTTTGAAAGCTGATTGGAGGCAGATGTTTGCAGGTAAAGGGACGGCTGGAAAATGGGAAGCCTTGAGAAATTAGATAGCGAGAATCCAAAGAAAGTATATTCCTGTCAGGGTGAAAGGGAAGGCTGGTAGGTATAGGGAATGCTGGATGACTAAAGAAATTGAGGGTTTGGTTAAGAAAAAGAAGGAAGCATATGTCAGGTATAGACAGGATAGAGTGAATCCTTAGAGTATAAAGAAAGTAAGAGTATACTTAAGAGGAAAATCAGGAGGGCAAAACGGGAACATGAGATAGCATTGGCAAATAGAATTAAGGAGAATCCAAAGGGTTTTTACAAATATATTAAAGACAAAAGGGTAATTACGGAGAGAATAGGGCCCCTCAAAGATCAGCAAGGCGGCCTTTGTGTGGAGCCACAGAAAATAGGGGAGATACTAAATGAATATTTTGCATCAGTATTTACTGTGGAAAAGGATATGGAAGATATAGACTGTAGGGAAATAGATGGTGACATCTTGCAAAATGTCCAGATTACAGAGGAGGAAGTTGCTGGATGTCTTGAAACGGTTAAAGGTGGATAAATCCCCAGGACCTGATCAGGTGTACCCGAGAACTCTGTGGGAAGCTAGAGAAGTGATTCCTGGGCCTCTTGCTGAGATATTTGTATCATCGATAGTCACCGGTGAGGTGCCGGAAGACTGGAGGTTGGCAAACGTGGTGCCACTGTTTAAGAAGGGCGGTAAAGACAAGCCAGGGAACTGACCTCGGTGGTGGGCAAGTTGTTGCAGGGAATCCTGAGGGACAGGATGATTTGGAAAGGCAAGGACCGATTCGGGATAGTCAACATGGCTTTTTGCGTGGGAAATCATGTCTCTCGAACTTGATTGAGTTTTTTGAAGAAGTAACAAAGACGATTGAGGGCAGAGCAGTAGATGTGATCTATATGGACTTCAGTCTATTTCGATCACATGGGAGACTGATTAGCAAGGTTAGATCTCATGGAATACAGGGAGAACTAGCCATTTGGATACAGAACTGGCTCAAAGGTAGAAGACAGATGGTGGTGGTGGAGGGTTGTTTTTCAGACTGGAGGCCTGTGACCAGTGGAGTGCCACAAGGATCGGTGCTGGGCCCTCTACTTTTTGTCATCTACATAAATGATTTGGATGCGAGCATAAGAGGTACAGTTAGTAAGTTTGCAGATGACACCAAAATTGGAGGTGTAGTGGACAGTAAAAAGGGTTACCTCAGATTACAACAGGATCTGGACCAGATGGGCCAATGGACTGAGAAGTGGCAGATGGAGTTTAATTCAGATAAATGCGAGGTGCTGCATTTTGGGAAAGCAAATCTTAGCAGGACTTATTCACTTAATGGTAAGGTCCTAGGGAGTGTTGCTGAACAAAGAGACCTTGGAGTGCAGGTTTATAGCTCCTTGAAAGTGAAGTCACCGGTAGATAGGATAGTGAAGAAGGCATTTGGTATGCTTTCCTTTATTGGTCAGATTATTGAGTACAGGAGTTGGGAGGTCATGTTGCGGCTGTACAGGACATCGGTTAGGCCACTGTTGGAATATTGTGTGCAGTTCTGGTCTCCTTCCTATCAGAAAGATGTTTGGAAACTTGAAAGGTTTCAGAAAAGATTTACAAGGATGTTGCCAGGTTGGAGGATTTGTGCTACAGGAAGATGCTGGACAGGCTGGGGCTGTTTACCCTGGAGTATCAGAGGCTGAGGGGTGACCTTATAGAGGTTTACAAAATTATGAGGGGCATAGATAGGATAAATAGACAAAGTCTTTTCCCTGGGGTCGGGGAGTCCAGAACTAGAGGGCATAGGTTTAGGGTGAGAGGGGAAAGATATAAAAGAGACCTTCGGGGCAACTTTTCCACGCAGAGGGTGGTCCGTGTATGGAATGATCTGCCAGAGGATGTAGTGG
This sequence comes from Chiloscyllium plagiosum, assembly GCF_037043375.1. NCBI lineage: Eukaryota > Metazoa > Chordata > Chondrichthyes > Orectolobiformes > Hemiscylliidae > Chiloscyllium > Chiloscyllium plagiosum. The sequence goes on from NW_028270139.1 coordinate 110,780,898, forward strand.
AGGCTGGTACAATTGCAACATTTAAGAGGCATTTGGATGGGTATATGAATAGGAAGGGTTTGGAGGGATATGGGCCAGGTGCTGGCAGGTGGGACGAGATTGGATTGGGATATCTGGATGGGTTGGACCGAAGGGTCTGTTTCCATGCTGTAAATCTCTATGACTCGATGAATCTACTAGCTATCACCAGCCATTGTATTTATGGTGACCTATGAGGTCACTCTGCTGGGTACTTGATCTTCTGCTTCAATTTATCCTGTAAGAAATAAACCTTGTAACTGTGAGCAAAGAAAAGCAAGTTTCCCACCAAATTCCCATGCTGCTTCTAAATTCCCTGAGCTATATATTCACTCCGGCTGCGTCTTACTCTGGATAAGATCTCTCCTTCCTCACCATGCGCAACTTACTTAGTAAGCTAGGCCAAAGTGAGAACTGCAGATGCTGGAGATTAGAGTCAAGAGTGTGGTGCTGGAAAAGCACAGCAGGTCAGGCAGCATCCAAGGAGCAGGAGAATCGATGTTTCAGGCTAAAGCCCTTCATCAGTAAGCTGCCCAGTAGGGTTACATAAAATAACAAATTGCTTTAAACAGGCTCTTTATAATCACTTGGTTCTGAGGAATATATGCATTTTTTTTTTGGATTATTATAACCAGTTTCTTTCCTTCATTACAGTTCTTTCCAGGACTTTACTTGATAGTGAATCATCTCACATACGCGTGGTGTCAAAAGTCTACAATCCAGATGTTAATCCAGACATAACAGAAAAGAATCCAGGCTTAGACAGAGAAATTCCTCAAACATTATTGTCAGGAAGTCAGAACAGCACACCTGAAGCTTCTGACTTGGCAATCAAATCAACACTGAACATCAATTCCTCTTCAGACATGGATAGAATAGTGAAGACTACTGTCCAAGATGACACAAGCCTGGGCAGGGCAGCATCGGGAAATGATAAAGGTGGTGGCTATGGTATCTCTCCTTCAGCGGTGAACGCACCAAACTGGACAGAGCACACTGCAACAGTAATCATAAAAGCACATCCACGGTCAGATGAAATGTAGCAGAGTGTTTCCTGTCAATGAATTGTACATAATTTGTTTTTGAAATGGAGGAGTAAAATGAACGTATGTTTTTCATGTAGATACCGTGGAAGTTTGTTCTTTGAATTACTTAATAAGTAAAAGAAACTCAGCATCATTTGCAGGAATGGGTTGGCATTTTTTTTTATTTCTAATAAGTTGCATTGTCTCATTAGTGTGATAAAGTGGCAGTTACCAAAATCCTGTTTTGTAGCCAGTGTAAATGATTAAATACTGCAGTATCATGTCATGGGTTCATAAGTTTGTCTAACCTTTATTTAGAAACATCGTTCTATATTTTGAACATGTGTTTCCTGTTTCCTCCCTTCTCAAGATCCTCTGAGAAGTAGCCTCTCCAGTTTCTGTGCTACTGATTCATCATGTTGTATTACTCCATTTGAAACACAGCACATATTAAAATGTTTCTTCGCCATTAGATTGTGCAGCTGGATTTGTGGTTGTTTGAAGGGATCAACTCCTTTCTCTGTAAATCTGTCAACTGCAGTTCCCTTTGCCCATTTGCATTGTATTGTTACAGCTTAATATACTTCCTTTTGTAAGAATGTTCTTTCTAACATGTATTCATTTCCTGTTCATTATCTGGCTATCTGCTCCTGACTTATTTTTAACTAAGCCTCTTGCAATCATTCATGGAGAGTAGTAGAGTTTATCAAGGCATAGCTGCTCTTTGTACTTCATTTGCTGGCATCAAACATATATGGCTCAAATTGATCACGAAGTGCAGCATAACAATCTAAATTTCTGTCTGTTGCCCTGTTTGTTTACCCGCACCTCCTTGTTTCTGTTAATCTTGTCTTATGTTGTAAAACAGTCTAGCATATGACTGGATGGTTCATCACAAGTTTAGTATGTGATTACGAAATATGACATTTGGACAACTGCCTACTAGAAACGGAAGTAAGTCATTCAGCCCCTTAAGTCTGTTGTCCGATTCAGTTAAATCTTGGCTGATCTGTGTGCTAAGTGCATTTACTCACTTTCGCCTGACCTAACCAAACCCGATCAATTTAAAATTTGAAATTCCTAATTTATAATAGCTTAACAGATTTTAGGGAAGAGGTCTCCAGATTTTATCTACCCATTATGTAAAGCAGACTCTGAATCTGATAATTAATGTTTGAACTATTATGTTAAGGGTTTGATGGGTTACTCGTAATTTCAAAACATTTTGAAGTTAATATTTTGAGGCAGCAGAGCCCATGCTGGTTTAGATTAGATTAGATTAGATTAGATTACTTACAGTGTGGAAACAGGCCCTTCGGCCCAACAGGTCCACACCGCCCCGCCGAAGCGCAACCCACCCAGACCCATTCTCCTACATTTACCCCTACACCTAACACTACGGGCAATTTAGCATGGCCAATTCACCTGACCTGCACATCTTTGGAATGTGGGAGGAAACCGGAGCACCCGGAGGAAACCCACGCAGACACGGGGAGAATGTCTTTCAATCAAAATTCTTTTTTTGTTTGCCTTTAACTTTTCATTGCTATCAACTCTGCTTGACGTTCCACATCACTGGAGTTGCTTGTAAGTCTCTGATAGGTTCAGCCTACAAGTAGCTTCATCATTCAACTATTAACGATGAAGAAGGGCTATCCAAGATAATACTTCTAGGTTTACAGAAATATAAAGTTTGTTGCCTTTAGAGATAATTTTGTGCCATTCAGGTTACAAGGCATCTGCAATGCTACATGCTGCAACATGCTATCAATGTTTGTTAGATTAAATTGCTGTACTGCATTAAACTTCATAGTGAAGGAAATAATTATCCTATTAATGTTTCTCAGCCTTTATATTCAGCACACTCTATTTTTCAGTATTTCTGAGACTCTCTCAGGCAATATGTTGTACTGTCTGCTTTATCTTTTTATGTAAGATCCATACTATCTGACGTTTTGAGATTTTCATCTACTTCTGAATGATGCTTTATCCCCTCTCTGTACTGGTTTATGGACATGTTATCTTCCTGCAGGATGTTCATTTCCATTACACTGAGCTGACAATTTCATTTTGTACTTTAAGACTTGCACACTTCTAGTGGCAGGCCAGATCACTTCCTCTGGGCACACAACCTGATTTCCCAACCCCCATCTCTCACCAACATGTTTTTTGATCTCCATGTCCTGTAATCAAGCTGTTCATCACCAAACCACAGTCCAATGTCATTAACTTCCCATCTCTTTCTCCTGTTGCTTTTCCTTCCCCTCTCACAGCCCCTAAAGAAGCCAGACTTTAACATTTAGTTTTTATTCATTTACATATGAGGGTGTCACTGGCTTGGCCAGCATTTATTGTCCATCTCTAATTACTCAGAAGGCAGTTGAGAGTTAACCACATTGTTGTGGGTCTGGAGTCACATGTAGTGCAGACCAGGTGAGGATCGCAGTCTCCATTCCTGAAGATGAGTTTTCCCTGACAATCAACACCGGTTTCTTGGTCACTATTACACTTTTTAAAATTTTGGGTATTTAGTGAATTCAAATTCCAAAGTCTGCCATGAACATTATCTGGGTGTCCACGTTAATGGTCTTAGCGATAAGTGCACAAGGCCATTGCCTTTCCTCAAACATCAACATCCACTTGAACTATTGCCCTGTCTTCCTGTTTGATTGTGAAGGCCCGTGGGATGTTTTGTTAAAGCCACCATATAAATGCTTTTTCTTTTCTTTTAGCTGCTATCAAAGTGGCTTCACTTTTTTTATTAATCTAATCAACCTGTAGCCCTAAATCAAAAGAGAGAAATGGTTCAGTTTGCGATTATTCTGTTTTACAGAAGGGTAGGTGTAAGCATATAGGAAATAAACATCATAAAATTTGACTCTATGCTTGCTGGCAGCATGTAAATATATTGTGTATCTGTGAATAACTATTAAAAGTAAAAAGTACTGTAAGGAAGTACAGTTAGTTCAAAGCATACAATGAATTGCATAAGTTGAAAATTTAAAACAAGCTATTATAGTCATGTTTATTCTTATGATCTGCTATAATAATCTTAGTTGGAATATCTGAAACTTGTTTTAGGAACTGTTTAATATTTTACACACACTTTCCTTCAGTTGAGCTATCATTATCTATAACTATGCATGTTACCATTCCCTACTCTATCATACTAGATAATATGTAGCATTAAATTGCTTTAAAAACTATGTAACAATAATCATTAATTTCTTTTAAAGCCAATGAGTGAAAGGCAGTACTAGTTATTTTCAATGTTATTTTCAACTTTTCACACTAGTTTATTTGTTCAAAGCTCTAATGTAACTGCAGGAACAGTTTCGGGAATATTGTAGTCATACCGCACTAAATGTCTTTTCTATGATTGCATTAATTCCTGCCTGATGCTTTTGTTCAGCTGCCTGAATATGCTGGAGTTTTAGAATATATCTGCATTGTTGCTCTCTGTATGTGAGACTTCTGTACATATTAAAATATAATTTTGAAAATTTACATTTTAAATAATTTGTGGCATTAAATGTTTTGCTTTATGATTTATACTCTTCACATATAATTTACTGTTTCCCCCAGAGCAAACTTTGTGTAACTCCCTGTTAATAATGCTGCATTGTTCTGCATTACAGCTTCCATCATTGGACACAGCCCATTCAGTGAACAAAAAGTCTAACTTCAAATTGGTGTAATTCACACATTACTGATCCTGTGCCACGAGTGCCTCACAGAACTTTTCCAAAATATATGCTAAATTACAGCAGCAAGATGATTAGATTGATTGATTACCTACGGTGTGGAAACAGGCCCTTCAGCCCAACCAGTCCACACCGACCCTCTGAAGAGTAACCCACCCAGACCCATTTCCCTCTGAATGACGCACCGAACACTATGGGCAATTTAGCATGGCCAATTCACCTGAATTGCACATCTTTGGACTGTAGGAGGAAAGCAGAGCACCTGGAGGAAACCCACGCAGACACTGGGAGAATGTACAAACTCCGACACAGACAGTCACCCAAGGCTGGAATCGAACCTGGGACTGTGAGGCAGCAGTGCTAACCACTGAGCCACCATGCTGCCCTAAATGCTACTTAGAGATAGCAGCTTGGGAAGGGTCAGTCAGGAGTCCTATACTTCCATGATTGATGGAAATTGTGCCTGGGAATATTAAATGGATAGCATTAAGTTCAGTATAAAGTCCAATTCATGTTTTATTGATTCACTCAAGGGCTGTGCGCATTGTTAGCTGGGCCAGCATTTAGACCATAAGACATACGAGTAAAAATTAGGCCATTCAGCTCATCGAATCTGTTCTGCCATTCAATCATGGCTGATAAGTTTCTCAACTCCATTCTCCCACTTTTCCCCCTAACTCTTGATCCCCTTGACAATCAAGAACTTATCTATCTTTGTCTTAAATATAATCAATGACCTGGCCTCCACAGGCCTCTGTGGCAATGAATTCCATAGGCTCACTGAATATAGACCCAGAATCCTCAAACGTTCCTCATGTTGAACTTTTCATTTATTACCCGTCCTGAACTGCTCTTGAGAAGCTGATGTGAGCTGCCTTCTTGAACCACTGCTGACCAGTGGTGTAGGAATATCAACAAAGCTGTTAGGGAGGGAATTCCAAAATTTTTCCCAGTGACACTGAAATAATGATGACATATTTCCAAGTCAAGATAGTGGTTGAAGGGGAATTTGTATGTGGTGGCGTTCCCTGTTGCCCTTGTCATTTTAGATTGTATGAGTCATGGATTTGGAAGGTGCTGTTGAAGGAGCTTTGACGAATTGTTGCAATGCATCTTTTAGATGTTGCCACTGTGCATCTTTGATGGTGGGAGTGAATGTTGAAGATCTTGGATAGGATATCAATCAAAAGCCTCCTTTATGTGGATGATGTCAAAGTTATTTAGTGTTGTTGGAGCTGCACTCATTCAGGAAAGTGGAGAGTATTCCATTCCTGCCAATCGTTGGAAATGGTGGACAGACATTGTGCAGACCCAGAGGTGAGTTACTTCCTCAGAATTCCCAATCTGCAATCTGTTCCACCACAATTGATAATGGCTGGTTTAGTTCAATTTCCAGTCAATGGTAACCCCGGGGCTATTGGCAGATGGGGATTCCGCAATGGCAATGCACTCAAATATAAAATGGAAATATTTGAATCACTCTTGTTGGAGATGCTCATTGCCTGGCACTCATATGGCTGAATGTTATTTGCTATTTATCAACACAAGCTTGAATGTTACTACATATGGAAGTGTGCTGTTTTAGTATCTGAGGAATCGTGAATGATGCTGAGTGTTGTAATCATCGAACATCCTGTTTCTGACTTTATGATGGAGGGAAGGTCCTAGATGAAACAATTGAAGATGTTTGAACCGAGATGAATGCCTGCAGTAATTTCCTGGATTTGAGGCGATTGACCTTTTTCTTCATTCAGGGAATGTGAGCTTCCTTGACTGGGTCAGTGAATAAAGGCAGAACCTGTTTGACTATTCTCAAAAAATAAACCTTTTTAGAAACAGCTTAGTGAATCTCTTTAAAACGGCCTCCTTTGCCAGTAGACACATCCTTAACTACAAGTACACAGAACCCCAGGTTCAGTCTCACCATTGCCCTATAGAGTTGTAACAAGACTTTGCTATTTTTGAATATCCAACTCCCTAACAGCAAAGCCCAAACTTCCATTTGCCGCCTTAAATACTTTATGTACCTGCATGCTAATGGTTGTGTTTTATGCAGAAGAACACCCAGATCCCTTTGTACTGCATGTTTTTTGGAGACTATCCAATTAAATATTAATCTGTCTTTGATTCTTCTGACCAAAATGTAGGTGCTTGCACATTCCTGCACTAAACTCTGCCATTGCTGTATCACCATACATGATGGAAAAATACCTGGAACTTAATCTTGCAAATGTTCTGTCTCTTAAATGCCTTTGGATTTTCTATGATTGTGAGTGAAGTTATAACTTTCACATAAGCCAGATCACTACCCAGGTTACACTGGTAATTTTGGAGCAAATCTGACTATCAGTGTTCCAGACATGAAATCACATTATAAGCGTACTTTATACAAAGGAACAAGTATATAATCTCTACTTATACCATTTATTAAACTGTTGGCTTTCAATCCATTTTCTGGAGGACAACCTAGGTCCTTCCCCAGCAAAAGCATTTGAGCAGTATCTATCCCTTAAGATAGTTACAGATTTAGCTGTATCATTTGAAGAATAAGAAATTACATTTCATCTTGACAAAATCTTGTTTTTTTTATTCACTTATGGGATGTGGGTGTTGCTAGCTAGCCAGTATTTATTGCCTGTCCCTATCTGCCTTTGAACTGACTGCTTGCTATTTCGGAGGAGAGTTGAGCATCAATCACATTGCTGTGGAGCTGAACTCACATGTAGGCCAGACCAGGTGAATAAAACAGATTTCTTTTCCTGTTGGACATTAGTGAGTCAGATGGGTTTTTTTCCACCAATCGGCAATGGTTTTGTGGTCATGAGTAGATTTTTACTTTATTGAATTTAAATTTCAGTATTTGCTATGGTGGGATTTGAACCCAGATTCACAGAACATTAACTAAGTTTCTGGATTTAGTCTAGTAGTACTGCTACTAGACCATTTTCTCCATTTGTCAACTTTATTTACATTTCCTGTGCTCAGAGGACTGCTTACCTTCGGTCTCATGGTTGCAGCTAAACCTACAATTTATGATCATCACCATCTCGGCTGTCTATCTAGCTGTTGCAACCCTATTGTCTTCAACATGGGGATCAATTGCTGCAGATGTTGAAGTTTTAAATTCTTCCAAGAAAACAATTTATCTGAGAGCTTCATATGTGTTTTTTTTTCCTAATGTTTATCAAAAACATTCAAAATTACTTTTCCTTTCAAAGTAGTTCTACCCAGGCAGTTTCCTTAAATTTCAAAGCCTTTCTTGTATGCTTCAAGAACCAATTGATACCTAGTCAGAATACCAAGATGCCTATAGGGAATGAACTGCTAGAGGAGGTGTTGGAGGCTGATACAATTACAACATTTAAAAGGCATCTGGATGGGTATATGAATACAAAAGGTTTAGAAGGATTTGGGTCAAATGCTGGCAAATGGGACGAGATTAATTTAGGATATCTGGTTGGCATAGACTAGTTGGACTGATGGGTCTGTTTCTGTGCTGTACATCTATATGATTCTAACAGTTTAGCTTTTAGAGATTGATTTCAGAGATACTAATTGCTGAAACTTTCTTAATCACACAGTACTTCACAGCTATATCTTCAAATAGTTTTCTTTAAGGGTTGCTTCATTGCAAGTCTCTCTGCAATTGAATAACTGTCACATCTGGGGCAAAACAGAAACCAAAAGCCCAGAGGCTGTTGCTAGGCAAATGTTAGCACAAACCCTTTCAAAATTTGTTCTGGTTTAAAGTCTTTTCCCCAAAGTTGCTTGGCTTTTTGCAAACAACAGACAATCACCAGTTCTCTTGAGCTTTTGATGTTTTCCTTCCAAAAAGTCACAAATCCTTTGCAATGCAGATATTGTCCAACTTTCATTTCCAATTCTTATAATCCATAAATATATATGTATTCCCAATGATGTGCCTCTAACATACACATAGCTACACTAGGTTTCAGGCTCTATGTGTTTCTCTTTTCTCCTTTAACTCTTCCCATGCTGTACTTTTTACATCCAGTGAGGGGTGGCTCTATGATTTCCTTTCAAGATTGTTTCAGGTTTCTAAACCCTTCAGGCAATAACCACTTGTTCAGGAGGCAGGGTTGTGGGGTGGGGGGAGGTGGAAAGAGGTTATGGCTGTTAGGAATAGGGTTTAGTTTTGACATTGTTTGGATTTCAATTGGGTCACAAAGAAGGAAACTTTCCAGCTCAGCTTCTGCCTTTCTGTAAAAAGTCCTCAATTTAAGTTCAGTATGGGAACTGAAAGCAGCTGATCTTCTGAGAACCACCTGACAGCGTTCTTCACAACAATTCTTGAGTGAATTGTATCTGCAGAAGTCTCACAGAGATAACTGCCTAACCTTGGTGGCACCTACCTGTTTGTGGCAGGATGTTGACTGAAAGTAATTTTATTTTCTAATCTTTTTTTCCTTTGAGAGATATTATTATCAATCATCTCAATCTCTGCAGGGAAAATCATTATGTTTCTTTACTTGGTGTGCGCTTGTTGACTTATTTATATTTTTACGTTTCAAACTACTCTGCATCATTACTGAATATATCATGCTTCTGTTCTTTATTAAAACACCTTACTGATGCATTTTTTAAACTCTGAACCTGATGTAGAGAAGGCATACAATTTGTCACAATGTGCCTAAATATCTGTTGTGCTTTTGAAGTATTGAGATGGTAGAGAGACCATGCACTTCTCCAACCTTGATCATAACAATATTATTTTTGTTTATTCTTGACACATGTACTTTACTGGCTATGTCAGAATTTATAGACTGTCCCCAACAGCCATAGAGATGCTGGTATTGAGTTGCCTTGCTTTCTTGAACCACTGCCACCCTTGGGATGTGCGATCACATACAGTGTTGTTAGGAAGGGAGCTCCAGGATATTAGCCAGAAAGTGGGTGATCGTAGTGGTTCCATACATCCACTTACCTTGTCCTTCCAGGTGATTGGGGTCATAGGTTTGTGTGAGTTGCTCTACCCTATAACCTTCAAGGATCTGCATACATGTAGCCCCTTCCCCTCTCTTTCTGAAATGTGCCATTTAATCTATATTGCCTTTCCCTATCCTTTCTCCCAAATTACATCAGTTCAAACTACTTTGTATTACCATTCACCTACCACTTGTCTGCACTTTTCTTTTGTCCTATTGCAGTCAATTGATATCATCATCGTAGTCAGCTCTGCCTCCAAATTTGGTATCATCTGAAAATTTTGTATTCCAATATTTATGTCATAAATCAATAGATTCAATTGCCTGATATATTGGAACTTTATTGCTCTGCATTTTCTATCCAACTTCACTCAGTATCTTTGGATATATTTCATTTGATTCTGGTGATTTATCAATTTGACCTAGGGCCAGCTCCTTATATATATTCTTCTTACCATTGAGTACATCCAGCACCTCCTCTTTCACTATGACTTGGGCAATATCTTCTTCCTTGGTAAAGGCAAAAGCAAATAATAATTTAGCTTGGCAGACATGCCCTCTACCCTCATGCAATCTCTTTTAGTCCATAATCAGTTCCATTCCTCCCCTTACCATTTTTGATTTGTAGTATTTACCTACCTACAGAAGACTCACATTTTTTTAATCATAGTTGCCAGGTTTCTCTCCTACTCTTTGTTTACATCTCTATTTTTTCTTTTCAATGCCCCTTTGAGCTTCCCACACTGCACATGCTTCTCAATTACATTACCCACCTGACATCTGTCATACAGTCAGTTCTTCATTAACGTGGTGGTTGCATTCTTGTGCAATTGCCTTACAGCCAACACCTACTTCAAAAGTTCTTGCTGTAGAAACAGTGCCCCAATTTGTCAATCGCGTTACAACGAATTCACATTGATGTAACGTGCGTTATAACAGAATGGCTTGTATGTACATTTTTTCTGCTTAATTTTACTCTCTATCTCTTGCATCATCTAAGAAGCTCAAGATTTATTTGCTCTACTATTTTCCTTTTGTGGACCTGTACTTTCACAGCATTCAAACTATGCTTTTCTGTTGTGAGGTTACTGTTTTGCCTGTCTATCTTTGATTTCAACTTATTTGGGGAAGATCCATTCCCACACCACTGATGTTTGCCCTCCCCCAATGAATTTCCTGGTTGCTCATTGTCCTTTTCCATAGGGAGCCTAAATTTTATGATACAATAACAACAGCCGCCTAAATCTTTCCTCCATTGGCAGTTGATGTAATTGTTAAAATAAAAAGTGGTGTTTGCACTTAACCTTGGGGAATATACAGCTTAGCATCCTTTTGTCTGAAAACAACCATTTACCATAACTCTAATGCAAAAGCAAAATACTGCAGATATTGGAAATCAAAAATAAAAAACACAGGAAGTGCTGGGAAAGCTCAGCAAGTCTGGCAGCACCTGTGGTGAGAGAAGCACGGTTAATGTTTTAAGTCCAATATGACTTCTTTTTTGGAACTCAGTCACCTTTGTTTTGTTGTTTTGGGTCCTTAGGGCATTTCTTTTAATCCAAGTTGACTCTAATGATTCTATTCCATTGTTAACCAGATTTTCATGTATTCAGCACATGCATCAACGGGTATTGATCAAGAATGAGACACATGGGCCAAGATGCAGAGAACCTATCATCTAATTTGATGGTGGGGCAGGGTAAATGAATTATTCATGAATTTAGAACACAAAAAATGAATTTCAATTGATGAAAGGAAGTCAGTCCCTCATTACATTTTTCTGAAAGCAAGGAATCGTCCTGGGAATCCGTGTGTTGGAGCTTCTTAACTTGGCAGTAGACTGGTGCTGTGTAGTTTATCCCCTTACTTTTAGCAATAGCAGTCAAATGTTGCTGAATGATGTGGACAGGCAAGAGATAGCCTAGCTGCAATGGTAATTTTCCTGTCTTACTACTAGAATCTTCTAATATAAAAGAAAAATACTGCAACTGCTGGAAGTCTGAAATAAAAACAAAATGCAGGAGAAACTCAGCAGGTCTGGCTGCATCTGTGGAGAGAGAAAAACAGAGTTCATATTTCGAGTTGGCTATCAGTTCGTTAGAACTGAAAAAGGTGCTGAAAATTATGTTTTTATGCTGTTGACGGGGGGTTGGTGGGACAGCAAGTGCCCAAAGCAAAAGATAAAGGTGGTAAAAGAGAGATAAAGATGTACACTAGGTGTGAAAATGAGTGCTCTGCTGAGACCAAAGCCAATGAAACTCAAACCAGACACAACAGGGGTAAGAGGCTTTTTAATTAAAATGGAGGATGATAACAGTCAGGCTCTGGAATTATTGAACACAATGTTGAGTCCTAGAGGCTATAAAGTGTCTCAGGGTAAATGAGATTTTGTTCCTCCAGCTTGCATTGAGCTGCCTACATAGAGCAAGATGGTTTACTGCATTTGTTTGCTTTGTATTATTCTTTCTTGCCTGTATTTCTCCAACTTCCCACATATCTCCCCGTCAACCTTCCCAATATTCACCTTCACTGAACATGTTGGGTCCTGTAATACAGTTTGAAAAATGTCTGCTGCCCTCTGGTGTCCTGACCAACTATTCTTCATGGTTTGAGAGTGCTACCAGGTTTTGCAGCTATGCAAGACATTACAACTGCTTGCCAAATATATTTTCCATGAACAAGAACTGGGCAGTGACTGGGAACAGACACTGGTGAACTACTTTCCTTCTACAGCTTGAGAGACGGTCCCTCTAGTGGAGATGGATATAACTGTTGATCATCGGTACAAGACAGTCACCAAGAAGTGTCACAGGGAATTTAGAAGAAACTGGAATGTGGAACCCACTCCCACATAGAGGCTGGTGGACGTGAATAGAACACAAACATTTAAGGAGCAGTTAGAAAAACACTTGAGGGAAAAGAGGAATCATGATAAATTTAGATAAGAAAAGATGGGAGGAGACTCAAGTGGAGTGTAAACACGTTAATGGAACTCAGAGCCTAAATGGCCTGTTTCTATGTTGTAGATCTTATCTAAATGTAATCCTGGGAATGTTCAGGTTGCTCTTAGCCCAAATTGTAGAGAAAACTGTCCAAAATACCTTCAAGTAGACTTTATTTCTTTATGCATAAGACACTGAACAATCAATACGCTTTAGCAATTCACAATGTGATTAAAGTGCCAAAATTATCCGCATTAAGTCATGTCCAGAGTGGAAGGACTGTTTTCTTAAGAATCCTTTTGAATCTTGTAAGTGCTTTAAATCACTTTAAAATTACAGTGGATCACTATCATCCTTGCAAGAAATTATAGCAGTCTTTTAGTACAAGTTAAATGTTCTCTAAATATTGATTATGTTTTAAACAATATTGATCATCAGTACGATATTAATCTGCTCCATTAGATTTTCAATCCAAGACTTGTTTCTGGATGGTGCTCATTCCTAATGCATTCTGAGTAAGATGTCCAAAAGTGTGGCCAAACTGGTATTTGTATCCTTGAAGTAAAATCAGAACAGGGTCATCATTTGCATTACAGTTACAGGTGCTTAAATCTATTACTTTAAATCTATTATTTTTTAGAAATGCATGAAACAGCTCAACCAAAACTGTATAAATAAAATTCTACAACTGCTTCAATTCAATCGAGGTCCAACGAACAATAAAAAGTAAGCAATTTTATTTTACTTCTACTAAATTTGCATATTTATTTAGAAAAGCAAAATGTTGTGGTTGCTGGAAATGCTCAGCCAACCTGACAAGACCTGAAACTGAGTAAATGTTTCAGATCCTGTCCCTTTCCTGCATCTTCCAGCATTTTTCTGTTGATCAAGACACATTGAGAACTTGGCATAAAAATAAGATGCTGGTAAAATAAAAGATAAAAAATAAGATGTTAACTCAACAGGTCAGACTAGCTTTTGTAGAGAGAAACAGGTTTCATGCTTGAGATCAAGGTAGCCTTTCATCAGAACCCAGACAACTTGAGAATTTGGTTATTGGGTCTGCCTAACATACTACTTCCTGGGTCTGAGTGCACACCTGACTCAGGAACAAGAATAAAAATAATTTAATCTATCTTCACTGACAGAACAATTTATTGATCAGTTCCTCATGGATTGTACTGCCAAGAGGTTTGGGACTTGGGAGTTCTGTCCTGTACTGCTAAGAGTCTATGCCCTTAGACTGGACTGTCTCCATCTTAAGTGCATCAGCTCTTGGCATAACCTAAGCATGATTATTGTCTGACTATCTGAAATTCTGGTGATCTCTCATACGTAATTCTGATGCTTTGTAACACAGTTGTTTGTACAGGTTAGTCTGTGCACTCTTATATCACACCTATCTTATCCATCATATGTTTTATTATAAGTTCTGTCATAAATCAACAATGGCAAATACATGTAAAAATAATGCCTGGGCAAAACTGGCGAATGTCACACTGCTGAGCTGGCATCTTCAAGGTTTGATGTTAAGAGGGGTAAGGGATTGGAAAGAGCTGTAATTTGTGTTTCTAGCAACCCTATGGGCTTCACTGCGTTGAACTTTCATGGATTTAAACTACAAAGACAATTGGAGCATGTGATTTGGAATAAACCTTTAATGGGAATCCTGTTTCACCTGTCACTGGATCAGTATTTAGATATTTAAGGTAAAGGTTGCCTGAGAGATGAAGGCGACAACATGAATGACACTTGGGACCTCAAAGCATTTTGTTAATAATCATTGGGTGCTACAGTTCTGTCATTTCTTCCAGGTTTACAATATAAACTAACTCTGCCATCTTGTTATATCCACTGCCAAATCCAAGCCACCCGACAATTGGAGGAAGAAATCCCCATCTTCCTCCTTGGGATCCTTCAACCACAAGGCATCAACATCGACTTCACCAATTTCCAAATCTCCCCTCCCCCTACTTCATTCAAGATCCAACCCTCTAACTTGGCACCACCCTCTTGACCTGTCTTACCTATCCATCTTCCTTCCCACCTATCTACTTCACCCTCCCCACCGACCTATTACTATTACCCCCCGCCTGCATCCACCTATTGCCTTACCAGCTACCTTCCCCTCAGCCCCACTCTTACCCCTCCACATCTCTCAGCCCCCTTCCCCCTCCACATTCCTGATGAAGGGCTTATGTTGAGTTTCGGATGCTGCCTGACCTGCTGTGTTTTTGCAGCACCACACTCTTTGACTCCATCTTGTTATAGCATGGCAATCAACTATTTCCAAATAACATAAAACAACGTTACATGAGTGGCAAAGGTGTCAAATACCAATTGAATCTTTTCTTTTACTCATAGGATGTGAACATCACTAGCTAGCTACCGTTGAGAAGGTGAGCTGCCTTCTAGAACTGCTGCAGTCCATGTGCTAGATCCACAGTGCTCTTTGGGAGGGAATTCCAGGTTTTTGAGCCAGTGACAGTGAAGAAACAGAGATATCTTTCCAAGTCAGGATGATTATTGGCTTGGAGGGGAGCTTGAAGGTGATGATGTTTCCATGTATCTGTGGCCCTTGTACTTCTCGATGGAAATCGTTGTGTGTTTGGCAGGTGCTGTCTCAGGATCTTTGGTGAATTTCTGCAGGGTAACTTTTAGATAGTACACGCTGCTGCAACTGAGCGTCAGTGCATCCATAAACAATTATCAGACTGCTTTGGCTTAATAGCATCAGCATCAAGGTTAAAAAAGTGATGTAGGGCAAGAGGATTGGCAGGCTAGAATCCAGCTTTAGGGACTGAGAGATTAGTACCAGGTGGGAGACAGTGTGTAAAGTCCTTATTTTTGTGGTTTGCAGTTTGTTAGCAATAGAATCTGATTGGGTGAGTACGGGGTAAGATTGAGTAATTTGCCCCTAGTTTAATGTTTGTAGTTGATTTGGCAGAAGAACCCAGCTCAATGAAATGACATATGTGGGAATTCAGGGACACTTCCAGTCTCCATGGTGACCGCATATGTAGGAAGTGTATTTAGCTGCAGCTCCTGATTGACCACATGGGGCCTAGCAGAGACCAAAAGGGCAACCTGTGCACAGAGCCAGTGGATGTGGGTGAAGTCTTAAATTAATACTTCTCACCTGTACTCACAGAGGAGAAAGACATTGTAGCTGGAGATTTCAAGGATGGTGAGATTCTAAAGCATGATAAGATTAATGAAGAGGAGGCATTAGATGTTTTAACAGCATAGAGGTACATAAAACCGAAGGGCTTAATATAAATATTCCAGGTTGCTATGGGAAGCAAGGGAAGAGACTGCTGGGGCACTGGTGGAGATATTTAACAATGCTCTGGCTATAGGTGAAGTGCCAGATGACTAGTGGATAGCTAATGGGGTTCCTGTTTTCAAGAAAGGCATCAGGGATAAACCAGGTAATTACAGTTTAGTTAGTCTGACAAAAGTGGTCCGGAAATTAATGGAAAACGTTCTGAACGACAGGATTAATCAACATTTAGAAAGGCAGCGATTGATTAGTCAGCACAGATTTAGAGTCATAGAGATATACAGCAAGGAAACAGACCCTTCGGTCCAAATTGTCCATGCCAACCAGATATCCTAAATTAATCTAGTGTCGTTTGCCAGCATTTAGCCCATATCCCTCTAAACCCTTCCATTCATGTACCCATCCAGATGTCTTTCAAATGTTGTAAATATACCAGCATCCACCACTTCCGCTGGTGCAGCTCATTGCATAAGTGCACCACCCTTTGTGTGAAAATGTTGCCCCTTAGGTCCCTTTTAAATCTTTCCCGTCTCACTCTAAACCCATGCCCTCTAGTTCTGGACTCCCCCAACTCAGGAAAAAGACCTTGTCTATTTACCCTATCCATGCCCCTCATGCCCCTAAGCCTCTGTAACTTCATCACTCAGCCTCAACGCCCCAGAGAAAATAGCCTCAACCTGTCCAGCCTCTCCCTATAGCTCAAATCCTCCAACCCTGGCAACATCCTTGTAAATCATTTCTGAACCCTTTCAAGTTTCACAATATCCTTCCAATAGGAAAGCAACCAGATTTGCACACAATATTCCAAACATAGCCGAACCAATGTCCTGAACAGCTGCAACATGACCTCATAACTGGTCAAAGAAGTGGCTAATGAAATTCAACGTGAGCAAATGCGAGGTCTTGCCCTTTGGAAAAAAAAGAATATTTTCTAAATGGTGAGAAAATTCATAAAGCCAAAGTACAAAAGGATCTGGGAGTGTTAGTCCAGGATTCCCTAAAGGTTGAGTTGCAGGTTAAGTCCGTGGTTAAGAAAACAAATGTAATGTTGTCATTTATCTCAAGAGGGTTGGAATATAAAAGCAGTGATGTGCTTCTGAGACTTTATAAAGCTCTAGTTAGGTCCCATTTGGAGTACTGTGTCCAATTTTGGGCCCCACACCTCGGGAAGGACATACTGGCACTGGAGCGTGTCCAGCAGAGATTCACACGGATGATCCCTGGAATGGTAGGCCTAACATGTGATGAAAGGCTGAGGATCCTGGGATTGTATTCATTAGAGTTCAGAAGGTTGAGGGGAGATCTAATAGAAACTTACAAGATAATGCATGGCTTAGAAAGGGTGGGCACTGGGAGATTGTTTCCGTTAGGCAGGGAGACTAGACCCATGGGCACAGCATTAGAATTAAAGGGGGTCAATTTAGTACAGAAATGAGGAAACATTTCTTCAGCCGGAGAGTGGTGGGCCTGTGGAATTCATTGCCACAGAGCACAGTGGAGGCAGGGACGTTAAATGTCTTCAAGGCAGAGATTGATAAATTCTTGATATCGCAAGGAATTAAGGGCTACAGGGAGAGTGCAGGTAAGTGGAGTTGAAATGCCCATCAGCCATGATTGAATGACAGAGTGGACCCGATGCACGAATGGCTTTACTTCCACTCCTATGTCTTATGGTCCTTTAACTCCTATACAGAGGAACTTTGATTATTCGAATGACACAAGCAACGAGTATTTTGTGGGATAATTGGATGCCGGATAATACAGTTTAGTCAAGCATCGGGAGCTTGCGATCTTGCCGGATAAACCGAAATTCAGGTAATCGAATGCCATATAATCAAGGTTCCTCTATACTCAATGCTCTGGCCAATTAAGGAAAGGAATGCCTTCTTCACTATCAAGGAACTATGAACCTGCACTCTAAGGTCTCTTTGTTCAGCAACACTCCCCAGGACCTTACCATTAAGTGTATAAGTCCTGTCCTGATTTGCCTTTCCAAAATACAGCATTTATCTAAATCAGACTCCATCTGCCACTCCTTGGACCATTGGCCCACCTGGTCAAGATCCTGTTGTACTCTCAGGAACCTGCTTTGCTGTCCATTACAGTCCAATTTTGGTCTCATCTGCAAACTTTCTGACTGTACCTCATATGTTCACATCCAAATTGATTATATAAATGATGAAAATCAGTGGACCCAGCACCAATCCTTGTGGCACACCACTGGTCACAGGCCTTCAGTCTGAAAAGCAACCCTCCACCATCACCTTCTGTCTTCTACCTTCGAGTCAGTTTTGTATCCAAAAGGCTAGTTATTCCTGTATTCGTGTGATCTACCTGTGCTAACTTGAATACCATGAGAAAACTTGTCAAATGCCTTACTGAAATCCATACAGATCACATCCATCACTCTGCCTTCATCAATCCTCTTCACTACTTCTTCAAAAAACTCAATCAAGTTAGTGAGACATGTTTTCCCTCGCACAAAGCCATGTTGACTATCCCTAATCAGTCCTTACCTTTCCAAGTACATGTACATCCTGTCCCTCAGGATTCCTTCCAATAACTTGCCCACCACTGATGTCAGGCTCACTGGTCTATAGTTCCCTAGCTTTTCCTTTTTCACCTTTCTTAAATAGTGGCACTATGTTATCCAACCTCCAGTCTTCCAGCACCTCTCCTGTGACTATCGATGATCCAAATGTCTCAGCAAGGGGGCCCAGCAATCACTTCCCTCGCTTCCCACAGAGTTCTAGGGTAAACCAGATCAGTTCTTGGGCATTTATCCACTTATGCATTTCAAGACATCCAGTACCTCCTCCTCTGTAATATGGACATTTTTCAAAATGTCACCATCTGTTTCCCTACATTCGATATCTTCCATGTCCTTCTCCACAATTAATACTGATGCAAAATACTCATTTAGTATCTCCCCCATCTCGTGCGCTTCCACAAATAGCCTGCCTTGCTGATCTTTGAGGGGTTCTATTCTCTCCCTAGTTACCCTTTCGTCCTTAAGGTATTTATAAAATCCCTTTGGATTTTCCTTAACCCTATTTGCCAAAGCTATCTCATGATCCCTTTTTGCCCTCCTGATTTCCCTCTTAAGTATACTCCTACTGCCTTTATACTCTTCTAAGGATTCTCTTGATCCCTGCTGTCTATACCTGTCATATGCTTCCTTCATTCTCTTGACCAAAACCTCAATTTCTCTCATCACCCAGCATTCCCTACACCTTCCAACCTTTTCTTTCACCCTTACAGGAATATAATTTCTCTGGACTCTTATTATCTCATTTTTGAAGGCTTCCCATTTCTCAGCCGTCCGTTTACCTGAGAACACCTGCACCCTATGACCGTCAAAATTGGCCTTCCTCCTGTTTATAACTTCAACTTTTAGATCCTGTCTATCCTCTTCCATCACTATTTTAAAGCTAATAGAATTATGGTCGTTGGCCCCAAAGTGCTCTCCTGCTGACACCTCAGTCACCTGCCCTGCCTTATTTCCCAAGAGTAGGTCAAGTTTTGCACCTCCTCTAGTAGGAACATCCACATACAGAAACAGAAATATTTCTTGTACAACTTAACAAATTCCTCTCCATCTAAATCCTTAACACTATGGCAGTCCCAGTCTATGTTTGGAAAGTTAAAATGCCCAACCATTGCCACCCTATTATTCTTACAGATAACTGAAATCTCCTTGGAAATTTGTTTGTCAATTTCCCACTGACTACTGGGGGGTGTTTAGTACAATTCCAATAATGTAATCATCCCTTTCTTATTTCTCAGTTCCATCCAAATAACCTCCCTGGACGTATTCCCAGGAATATTCTCCCTAAGTACGACCAAAAATGCCACTCCACCTCCTCTCTTGCCCCCCTTTCTATCCTTCCTCTCTCATTTGTATCCTGGAACATTAAGCTGCCAGTCCTGTCCATCCCTGAGCCATGTTTGTGTAATTGCTATGATGTTCCTAACCATGCCCAACGTTCATCTGCCTTCCCTGTTAGACCTCTTGCATTGAAATAAATGCAGTTTAATTTACGTCATTCTCTGCTTTGGACCTGTCTGTCCTGACTGTTTGATTTGCTCCTTTTCCAAGCTGTACCAATCTCAGACTGATCTCTTTCCTCACTATCTCCCTAGGTCACACGTTGTGCCTCCCTACCCCCCCACCTTACTTTGTTGGTGGGAGTTCTTGTCTGACTAATTTAATTGAGTTTTGTTTAGAAAAAGCGACGAAGTACATTGATGAAAGTATTGCATTTGACGTGATTACATGGACTTTAGTAAGGCCTTTGACAATGTCCCACATGCCCAAAAGTTAAGAACCCATGGGATCTAAGGCAAGTTGGCAAACTGGATCCAAAATTGGCTTACAAATAGGAGGCAAAGGATTATGGTGGAGGATTGTTTTTGTAATTGTAACTGTGACCAGTGCTGTACCACAGGAATTGGTGCTGGGGCCCCTGCTGTTTGTTACGTGCATGGCGACATATAATTAGTAAGTTTGCAGATGATATGAAATCTGGTGGTGGTGTTGATAGTGAGGATAGTCTCAAGCCACAGACTGATATTGTTCTGTTAGCAATTCGAGCAGAAGAGTGGCAGATGGAATTTAATTCTGAGGTAAATGGGAGGTAATGCATTTTGGGAGGTCCAATGAGGGAAGGATATACACAATGAATGGTAAACCCCAATCGAGTACTGGGGAATAAAAATACCTTGAGGAGAAAGTGAGGTCTGCAGATGCTGGAGATCAGAGATGGAAATGTGTTGCTGGAAAAGCGCAGCAGGTCAGGCAGCATCTAGGGAACAGGAGAATCGACGTTTCGGGCATTAGCCCTTCTTCAGGAATGAGGAAAGTTGGTCCAGCAGGCTAAGATAAAAGATAGGGAGGAGGGGCGTTGGAAATGTAATAGGTGGAAAGAGGTCAAGGTGAGGGTGATAGGTCAGACTGGGGTGGGGGCGGAGAGGTCGGGAAGAAGATTGCAGGTTAGGAAGGCGGTGCTGAATTTGATGGATTTGACTGAGACAGGCTGGGGGGAGGGGAAATGAGGAAACTGGTGAAATCCGAGTTCATCCCTTGTGGTTGGAGGGTTCCTAGCCGGAAGATGAGGCGTTCTTCCTCCAACCGTCGTTTCGCTGTGGTCTGACGGTGGAGGAGTCCAAAGACCTGCATATCCTTGGTGGAGTGGGAGGGGGAATTGAAATGTTGAGCTACAGGGTGGTTGGGTTGGTTGGTCCGGGTGTCCCAGAGGTGTTCCCTGAAACGCTCCGCAAGCAGGCGGCCCGTCTCCCAATATAGAGGAGGCCACATCGGGTGCAAAGGATGCAATAGATGATATGTGTGGAGGTACAGGTGAATCTGTGGCGGATATGGAAGTTTCCTTTGGGGCCTTGGAGGGAGGTGAGGGGGGAGGTGTGGGCGCAAGTCTTGCACCTCCTGCGGTTGCAGGGGAAGGTGCCGGGAGTGGAGGTTGGGTTGGTGGGGGGTGTGGATCTGACGAGGGAGTCACGGAGGGAGTAGTCTTTATGGAATGCTGATAGGGGAGGGGAGGGAAATATATCCTTGGTGGTGGGGTCCGTTTGGAGGTGGCGGAAATAGCGGCGGATGATGCGCTGTACATGGAGGTTAGTGGGGTGGTAGGTGAGGACCAGTGGGGTTCTGTCCTGGTGGCGGTTGGAGGGGCGGGGTTCAAGGGCGGAGGATCGGGAAGTGGAAGAGATGCGGTGGAGGGCATCGTCGACCACGTCGGGGGGGAAATTGCGGTCCTTGAAGAAGGAGGCCATCTGGGATGTGCATTTTTGGAACTGGTCCTCCTGGGAGCAGATGCGGCGGAGTCGAAGGAATTGGGAGAATGGGATGGCGTTTTTACAGGGGGCAGGATGGGAGGAGGTGTAGTCCAGGTAGCTGTGGGAGTCGGTTTGTTGTACAAGTTCATAGATTCCTGAAGGTGCCAGCACAGGTAGATAGAGTGCTGAAGGCATGCAGGATGCTTGCTCCTGTATTCTACACCTTGGCCAATGAAGGCAAGTCTTGTCACAATTTTATGAAACATTGGTTAGGCCACACATAGAATACTATGTGCAATTCTGGTAGCCACACTATTGGAAGGATGTGATTGCACTGGAGAGGGTACAGAGGAGATTCACCAGGATGTTGCTTGCGAATGAAAAGTCTCAATTATGAAGAGAGACTGAATTGGCTGAGTTTGTTTTCCTTGGAGCAGAGGAAGCTGAGGAGGGATCTGATTGAGGTAAACGTAATTACGACAGTCATAAATAGAATAGATCATGAGAATTTTTTCCCCATGGCTGATGTGTCTAAGGCTAGATGGCATAGGTTTAAGGTGAGCAACAGTGATTTAGAGGTTTCTGAGGAAGCGTTTTTTCATCTAGAGCATGGTAGAAATTTAGAATGTATTGTTTGAGAGGGTGGTGGATGCAGGTACCCTCACAATATTTAAGAAGCAGCTGGATGAGCACTTAAAACGTCAGGGCATGGTTGACAATGGACCAGGTGCAGGAAAACGGGATTAGTATAGTTTGGAGCTTGCTGGTCAACATAGATATGGTGGACCGAAGGGCCTGTTTCTAGGTAAAAACAATGACTGCAGATGCTGGAAACCAGATTCTGGATTAGAGTGGTGCTGGAAAAGCGCAGCAGTTCAGACAGCATTCAAGAAGCAGGAAAATCGACGTTTCGGGCAAAAGCCCTTCATCAGGAATACAGGCAGAGAGCCTGAAGGGAGGAGAGATAAATGAGAGGAGGGTGGGGGTGGGGAGAAAGTAGCATAGAGTACAATAGGTGAGTGGGGGTGGGGATTAAGGTGATAGGTCAGGGGGGAGGGTGGGGGAAGGTAGCAAAGAGTACAATGGGTGGATGGGGGTGGGGATGAAGGTGATAGGTCAGAGAGGAGGGTGGAGTGGATAGGTGGAAAGGAAGATAGGCAGGTAGGACACGTCATGGGGACAGTGCTGAGCTGGAAGTTTGGAGCTGGGGTGAGGTGGGGGCAGGTGAAATGAGGAAACTGTTGAAGTCCACATTTATGCCCTGGGGTTGAAGTGTTCCGAGGCGGAAGATGAGGCGTTCTTCCTCCAGGTGTCGGGTGGTGACGGAGCGGCAGTGAAGGAGGCCCAGGACCTCCATGTCCTTGGCTGAATGGGAGGGGGAGTTGAAATGATTGGTGCGGGTGTTTCCCTAAAGCGCTCTGCTAGAAGGCATCCAGTCTCCCCAATGTAAAGGAGACCGCATCGGGAGCAACGGATACAATAAATGATATTGGTGGATGTGCAGCCTGTTTCTATACTGTATGGCTATGTGTTGGAATGGCACTTGTTCAGACATGTGGGGAACATGCCATCACACTCTGGTCTTGTGTCTTGTAGATGGTGGACAGACTTTAACAAATCATAAAGTGGGTTACTCACTAGAGGATTCCTAGCCTTGGACCTGCGCTTATAGCTATTGTATCATATGGCTAGTTCCAGTTCAGTTTCTGATCAATGTAACCCCCAGGATGTTGATAGTGGGATTCAGCGATGGTAATGTCATTGAATGTCAAGGGCCAGTGGTTAGATGGTCTCTTACTGGAGATGGTCATTGCCTGGCATTTCTGAGGCACAAATGTTACTTGCCCCTTGTCAGCCCAACCTGGATATTGTCCAGATCTTGTTGGATTTGGAGGAATCCAAATCTTGTATCTGAGGAATCGAGCATAGTGCTTAGCATCGTTCAAAAGTTAAAATATTTGCAAGTTAATCTTACGAATGATTGTCCTATGGAGCACGTGGAATAAGTTATTGTGGAACTTGAATAAGTGAATTGTGTACCTTTTCAGCTCACAATGTTTACCTGCAGCAGACGCAGTAGAAGCTGTCCAGTGCCAGAGCGGGACTCCCAAGCTGCAATAGGGGCTAGCGAATTTTGAGAAGATTTATAGCTCAGGTTAAGGTTCTGGATGTAAATTTGCTCGCTGAGCTGGAAGGTTCATTTTCAGACATTTTGTCACCATACTAGGTAACATCATCAGTTAGGAGATAGTGAGATCGGCAGATGCTGGAGATCAGAGATTCCTGATGAAGGGCTCTGGCCCAAAACATTGATTTTCCTGATCCTCGGATGCTGCCTGACCTGCTGTGCTTTTCCAGCAACACACTCTTGACCGACATCATCAGTGACCCTCTGGATGAAGCACCTGTGGCAGTGCTAAACGCATAAATAGAAAGTGGGCCATGCCACCAGTGCTTCATCTGGAGGCTCACTGATGACGTTACCTAGTATGGTGACGAAACGTCTGAAAACAAACCTTCCAGCTCAGCGAGCAAACCTACCTCTGCAATAGGTGTTATTTTATCAGAGTTAACCATCACAATGCAATCTTGTCTGATGAGAGGAAGGCAGCTACAGTATTAGGGAAAGTTACTGGTGAAGAGTATAAATGGGTGCAACAAATGACCAAATGTAAATCTGGAAAAAGGATTTTGGAATATGTTGAAAAAGGTCACCAGGAGCTCAGAGTTATCAAGAAGTGAACATGTGTTCCAACAGAATTCTTTTAACAAACAAGAATATTCTATTTGTTGTTATTCCTTTCTCTACTTTGTGCTAAACAGTAAAATGTGGATTCACATTTGACACACTGATATGTTCTTCCTTCAGTCTGAGCTGGATTGTGTAGGGTTGTATGGCTGGGGGAAGAGTGCACCAACAACCCTACCAGCTATTTGTCAGGGATGTATAAAATGCAGCTCATCATGTATTGAAGTGTGGCCTGTGAAGGTGCAACTATTCCTTATACCAGAGGTATACCCCACCCCTCCAACCGTAACAAGAACAGATACACCCTGGTGCTCACCTTCCACCCTACTAACCTTCGCCTAAACCACATCATCTGTTGACATTTCCGCCACCTCCAAATGGACCCCACACCAGGGATATGTTTCCCTCCCCACCCCTTTCCGCCTTCCGCAAAGACCGTTCCCTCAGTGACTACCTGGTCAGGTCCACGCCCCCCAACAACCCACCCTCCCATCCTGGGACCCTCCCCTGCCATCGCAGGAATTGCAAAATCTGTGCCCTCACCTCCTCCCTCACCACCATCTAAGGCCCCAAAGGAGCCTTCTACATCCATCAAAGTTTTACCTGCACATCCACTAATATCATTTATTGTATCCGTTGCTCCCGATGCAGTCTCCTCTACATTAGGGAGACTGGATGCCTCCTAGCAGAGCGCTTTAGGGAACATCTCTGGGATACCCGTACCAATCAACCCCACCACCCTGTGGCCCAACATTTCAACTCCCCCTCCCACTCTGCCGAGGACATGGAGGTCCTGAGCCTCCTCCACCGTCGCAACCTCACCACCCGATGCCTGGAGGAAGAACGCCTCATCTTCTGCCTTAGAACACTTCAACCCCAGGGCATCAATGTGGATTTCACCAGTTTCCTCATTTCCCCTTCGCCCACCTCACTCCAGCTTCAACCTTCCAGCTCAGCACCGCCCTCATGACCTGTCCTTCCTTTCCACCTATCCACTCCACCCTCCTCTCTGACCTATCACCTTCATCCCCACCCCCATTCACCCATTGTATTTTTTGCTTCTTTCTCCCCACCCCCACCCCCACCCCCCTCTCATTTATCTCTCCACTCTCCACTCCTACCTCTATTCCTGATGAAGGGCTTTTGCCCAAAACATCGATTTTCCTGCTCCTCAGATGCCTGGCCTGCTGTGCTTTTCCAGCATCACTCTACTCCAGAATCTGATTTCCAGCATCTGCAGTCCTTATTTTTACCCTCTTATACCAGAGGTTGTCAACTTTGGGCATGTCATCCCCTCACGGTCCACCAAAAAGTTGCAAAGGATCTGCCAACGCACATCTACTGTATTGTGGCTTCTCTCAATATAAGAGTTAGATCAAGGGCTTAAAGTATGTTGTCAATTAATTTATGTATTCCAACTTGTGAAATCTTTACTGGCTTTATTTGATTCACTGGAATTATCTAATAATGCATTATCCTGCATGGTAAGTGTCCTAACTTCATAGTCCTGCATTTGCTGCATCTTTCTTAATAACTTTGCTTAACAAACATCTATTAAGTAATCAACCTCAGCTTTAAAATTAATAACTGATGTTGCAACAATTGCCATTTGCGGAAAAGAGTTCCAAATTTCCAATGAGTTCAAGAGTTCCAATGGAATGTCTCCCAGGGTACTAAAAGAGATGGTGGGAGAAAGAGCAGGTGAACTGCTGGTAATTTTCCAAATCGATGGAAGTTCCAGCAGATTGGAAAATAGCAAATGAGACACCACTGTTTAAAAAGGGAAGTAGACAAAAGGTGGGGAATTATAGATCAGTGAGCTTAACCTCGGTCGTGGGGAAGATGCTTGAGTCTATTATCAAGGAAGAAATAGCAGCACATCTCGAAAAACATTGTCCCATTGTACAGACACAGCATAAAGGGCAGGTCATGCTTCATAAATCTTTTGGAATTCCATAAAGACATTTCAATCAAGGTAGACAACGAGGACCCAGTGGATGTGGTGTACCTAGATTTCCAAAATCATTTGACAAGGTGCCCCACGTGAGGCTGCTGCATAAGGTCGGGGTAGGCTATTAGCGTGGATAGAGGATTGGTTGACTGATAGGATGCAAAGAGTGGGGATAAATGAGTGCTATTCTGGCTGGCAATCAGTGAGTAGTGGTGTGGCTCAGGGATCAGTGTTAGGACCACAATTATTCACAATTTACATAGACAATTTGGAGTTGGGGACTACATGTATGGTGTCAAAATTTGCTAATGACACGAAGATCAGTGACAGAGTAGAGTGTGCAGAGCACTGTGAAACTTTGCCGAGGAACATAAATACATTGAATGAGTGGGCAAAGGTCTGGCAGATGAAATACAATGTTAGTAAATGTGAAGTCATACATTTTGGTAGGAGTAACAGCAAATAGATTATTACTTGAATGGTAAAAAGTTGCAGCATGTTGATTTGCAAAGGGACCTGAGTGTCCTTGTGCATGAATCGCAGAAGGTTGGTCTGCAGGTACAACTAGTTAGGAAGGTGAATGGAATTTTGTCTTTTATTGTTAAAGGGGTTGAGTTTAAAAGCAGGGAGGTTATGTTGCAGCTGTACAAGGTGCTGGTGAGGCCACACCTGGAGTACTTGCATGCAGATTTGATCTCCTTACTTAAGAAAGGATGTACTAGCACTGGAGGGGATGCAGAGGAGGTTCATGAGATAGATTCCAGAATTGAGTGAATTGGCTTATGAGGAAAGGCTGAGTAGATAGGGGTTATATTCACTGGAATTCAGAAGACTTAGAGGGGATCTTGTAGAAACATATACAATTATGAAGGGAGCCAATAAAATAGAAATAGATAGGATGTTTCCACTGGTGGATGAGACCAAGAAAAGAGGGCATGGCTTCAAGATTAGAGGAAATAGGTTTAGAACTGAAATGAGAAGTAAATTCTTCACCCAGAGGGTTGTTAATCTATGGAATTCCTTGCCCAGGGAAGTAGTTGACGCTACTTCAGTAATCGCTTTTAAAGCTAACATAGATACTTTTTTGAAAAATAAAAGAATTAAGGGATATGGTGAAAAAGCGGGAAAGTGGATCTGAGTCCAAAGAAAGATTAGCCATGATCTTACTGAGAGGTGGAGCAGGTTCAAAGGGCCGAACGGCCAACTCTTGCTCCTAGTCCTTATGTTCTTATATTCTTTCTACCAGGTTTTGTGCAGATGTGTTTCCTAAGTTTACTCCTAAAGCGATTTGACAATAACGCCTGTACCAGATTCCCCAACCAGTGGAAATAGTTCCTCTCAATTACTATATCTGCTCACCTTAATTTATTGAACATCTAATCAAATTATCCCTTTCTAAATTCAAGATAATACAATCTTAATTTGTGTAACCTTTTCTTGCAATTAACACTTGAAATTAAGGTAACATGCTTGTAAATTGATGCTCTTTAAGGCTAATATGTCTTTCCTAAGCTATGGTGCATAGAATTGTATTAATCCTATATCTTACCTGGTATATGGCCTGTATATTGAGGCAACATGCCTATTTCTGAAGGATAAATGTGACTAATCCTGGGTAAAGTTTCATTCTCTTTCACTGAGTTCTCAGTTGGAATTGATGCAGATTTTGTCTTATTAAGCATTTGATCAAATTCAATCAACGCACAATTAGTCAGGGTAGGATAGCTGGATCCAAGCAGAAATTGAGCTCGAGGTACATACCCTGTGTACCCTGTGAAACAAAAAGTACAGCTTTAAACTCTGCTCACCAAAACACAGTAGTAAAGTTTGCAATCAATGTGCTGTCCTTGGAAAACTAAGTACCATGTGGCAGACCCTTTAAATCACATAGAGAAACAAAACGTGTTGGAGAAACTCAGCAGGTCTGACAACATCTGTTCTGAAGAAGAGTTATTGAACTTGAAACATTAACTTTGCTTCTCTTTCTCCACAGATGGGTCTCTCCACCATTTTCTGATTTTATTTCAGATCTCGAATATCCAGAGTTTTGCTTTTGTTTGAATCATATTCAAACATCCGTCCTCCTGGAATTCTGTGGCAGATAGCTCACATTCTGACTTCTCAAAGACTTTTTGCCATCTCCAAGGCACAAGTCAGGGACGTGATGGAATATTTGCCACTTGCCTAGGTGCTTGCAGATCCAACAACACTCAAGAAGCTTAACACCATCTAGGACAAAATAGCCCACTTGACTGGCGCCACATCTAACACCGTCAACACTCACTCTCGCAACCAGCAATGCACAGTGACAGTAGTATACAAGATGCACTGCAGTAACTCACCAAAACTCCTCAAACAACATCTTGCAAGCCTATAAACTCTACCACCTAGAATGACAAGGTGGGCATATGCATGGAATCTCCACAAGCGCAAGTTCCACTCCAAGCCACTCACCATCCTATCTTGGAAGTATATTGGCATTTTTTCACAGTTACTGGGTCAAACTTTGGGTTCCAACAGCATTGAAGGTGAATATATACTTCAAGGACTACTGTGATTCAAGAAAGTAGCTCATGATCACTAATTCCAGCACATTAGGAATGAACAATAAATGTTGACCCAGCCAGTGACACCCACATCCAATTAACGAATAAAAAGGAAAATTGGTGCAAGATGTAGCTTGGCAAAGGGGCTACATTAACTGGGAAGATGTCAACACTTCTCAGCTGGGTTTCCATTAATGCCTTGATGTTAATGCAGTCATTCAGATTAAGTGTATGGTTAGCAGGGTTTTATTCATGAACATCATGGAGATTCTGAACGTGATGCTGAGGAGGATAGTGAGAGCTGAGCTGCAGAATCTACAGAAAAGGGGGAGTCGTAAGGGAAGGAAATTGCGAAAGTTAACAGTCATCTGGCACATGGAGCAGAAAGGTCAATTGGGGAGGGAGATGGAGCAATTATGGTTGTTGCTTATACTAAGCCAATCAGAGGATGCTAAGGGATGCACAAAAGGGCTCAATAGAGTTTTACAACAGGGAGAATAATCTGGGATAAAGATGCTGGATGATTGAGGAGCACTAGGGGAAGAAATGGGGACAGCAGAGTGGACAAGTGGAAGGAGCCATGATCGGAGAAGTGAGGGGGAAATGAACAGTAACTGGAAAATAAGTTAAAAAAAGACCAAAAATGGAAATAGATTTTGGGCTTGTGCTTGGAGTGGGAACCAAAAATCACTTCTGGATAGATTGGGAGAATGCAAGTTTTTGGTTTAGTTACATAAACATGAGGAATTATAAAAGACAGGGTAAATGGGCAATAAGAAATAAACAGTAATAATTGGTAGGAGTTCAGAATTAAAGCCAGAAGATCATTAGTAGGAGAATGATAGCTTTGAATCAAAATGAAACATCGGTGAATTGATGCCCGGATTTGGAGACAGGTGAAGCGAATGAAGCCCAGAAGCTCTTTGGTGGATGGTCTGCTGAGGATGTTTTCACAGGAACGATGGTCTCAGGGATGGGACAGGATGATGACGATAAAATCAGAGGACATCATAAATTCCAACCCCTATCATTTTTGTCAATGACTGAAATATCGAGTAGGCTGTGTGTACATACTCCAGCTGCACTGTGGATGCCAACATGCATTGATGAAGTGAGTTTTTAAAAAGTCATTTTGGAAATTATGAAAACCAAATAGAACTTTTTCCAAACTGCATGTGAGCAGAAGTTTAATAAAGTTTGTGCAGGCAGTTGTGAAAGCCAGGTTACAAAGACTTTAAGTGGAGCAACTTCCTGTGGATCCTGATTGGCTCAGTTAGTAATTAATGGCACTCTTAATTCACTGTAATGGTCTCATTGAGAGATGATCTTTTATTTTAATTTTAATTTTAATTTAAGGTGGTAATAAATTGTGTTCAATAAACTCAGCAGGAAGTATTTAGATCAGGTAATTTGATCACAGCTCATTGGCAGATGGTTTATTCCATTACAAAATGTTTTAACTGGAATATTCTTTGGGAGTCTCTTGAATTTACTATGAAATAAAATTAAAATACTGGAGATCTTAAATAAAAGCAGCAGCTTCAAAGAGAGAAACAGAGTTAATGTTTTGCACCCAATATCACTCTGGACTCAAAATATGAATGTTTCTCTCTCCAGGGATGCTGCCCGACCTGCTGAGTTTCTCCAGCAGGAGACAAACAGGAGGCTGGAAGATCACAGCGAGCCAGGCAGCATCAGAACATTTCAGGTCAAAACCCCTCATCAGGCCTGGGAGGGAGAAGGAAGCTCAGAGATAAATGAAGGGAGAGGGTGGGGCTGGGGGAAAGGTAGGTGGCATAGTGATAGGTGGATGCAGTTGGGGGTTATTTTGGTAGGTCAGTGGGAAGGGCGAAGCAGATCGGTGGGAAAGAAAATAGGTAAAGTCAGGTCAAGGAGATGGGGAGGAGAGTATGGGTTGGGCACAGGATGAGGTTGTGGGTGGGGAGGTAGTGAAGCTAGTGAGGACTATGCTGAGGCCAGTTGGGTCGATAGGAGGGAAGAGTCGGGAGATGAAATGGAAGGGAGGAGGCGGGGCTGCAAGGGAAGTTGGGGGATGGGTGGGAAGGTTATTTGAAATTGGACAGCTCAACATTAAAACCTGTAGGCTGTAGGCTGCCTAGGCGGAAGATGAGATGTTGTTCCTGCAATTTGCAATCGAATTCACTGTGGCAATGGAGGAGGCCAAACATGAACATGTCAGAGGGGGATTAGGAGAGGGCATTGAAATAGATGGTGATCGGGAGGTCAGATTGGCTGTTTCAGGCCCGGTAATGAAATGGTCACCTAGTCTCCAGCATTTCCTGTGTTTGGGGAACCAGTAATAGTTGCTGGCATTGCTGCTACTTTCTCACTGGTATTTTCCTTCTTATTCTGTCATGGTTTAGCACTGCTGGCCTTCATTTTCAGGCATCTCTTTAGAGTGCGGTGTGCAGGAAATGCAACTTTAGCTCCTATCACTGTAACAATCTGCGTGAGAAATGCACCCTCGCGCACCGCCCCCTCCCCCGACACCCCAACCCCCACCCCACCTGCTATTACAGCACCAACAAATGTAATCAAATCTAAAGGCAGCATTTCACCATTGAAATATCTGGCCAGGAACAGACTGAACCTGAGAAACCAGTAGAACCAGTGGCCAGACACTGCCAAGTTCAGCAGGAGACCAAACTTGCTTACCAAAGTTGTGTTGGGGGAAGGGCACTAAGCTGATGTGACATTTTTTAAACTCACTCTAAAAGATGAAGGATTTAACAGCAA
This sequence comes from Chiloscyllium plagiosum, assembly GCF_037043375.1. Classification (NCBI taxonomy): domain Eukaryota; kingdom Metazoa; phylum Chordata; class Chondrichthyes; order Orectolobiformes; family Hemiscylliidae; genus Chiloscyllium; species Chiloscyllium plagiosum. The sequence goes on from NW_028270139.1 coordinate 110,812,612, forward strand.
CCTAGGTTTGTTCAATATATTATTTCAGTTGCATTACACTGTAATCTTTCGCTATAAATTCTGTGTCCTGCTCCACAGCTACCTGATGAAGGAGCAGTGCTGCGAAAGCTAGTGCTTCCAAATAAACCTGTGTTGTGTGATTTTTAACTTTGTCCACCCCAGTTCAACACCAGCTCCTCCACATCATTCTTTAAACAGCACAACCGTTTGGCTCTAACGACGTTGCAACAGGCGACTGATTTAATTGCTGAAGGAGGGTCGCTGGATATTAATTCTGCTTTCGTGTCACAGATGCTGCCGGACCTGCTGGGTTTTTCCAGCAATTTCTGGTTTTGCTTCTGACTTCCTGCATCCACAGCTATAGAGTCATACAGCATGGAACAGAACCTGCGATCCAACCAGTCCATGCCGAACATAATCCCAAACTGAATTGATCTCACCTGCTTGCTCCTTGCCCATATCCCTCCAAACCTCTCCTAGTCATGGACTTATCTAAATGTCTTTTAAATGTTGAAACTGTTCCCATATCCACCACTTTCTCAGGAGGTTCATGCCATGTGCAAATCACCTCTGTGTAAAACCACTGTCATGTATTTTTTTAAATCTCTCATTTTAAAAATATGACCCCTAGTCTTGAAATCCTTCATCTTGGGGAAAAGACACCTCCCACTAATCCCATCTACACCCCTCATGATTTTATAAATGTCAATAAGGTCACCTCTCAACCTCCTATGCTCCAGTGAAAAAAATTCTGGTCTTTATAACTTCCATACCTGGGAACATCTTGGTAAATCTCTTCTGAACTCTCTCCAGCTTAGTGACGTCCAGTTCTTTTGGTTTTTACAATAACGGTAGTGTCTGAGGAAAAATGGTGACCAATCATCTTGATTTTCACAGGGTTACCAAGATTTGGAGAAGGCAATGATATTATTGCCAGAGTATTAATCCAGAGACACCAGCAATGTTATGGGTATCTGGGTTCAAATCCTGCCCTGGCAGTTGATGGAATTTGAACTCAAGAATAAAAGAAATCTGGAATTAAGAGTCTAATGATTGACCCATAGTAGGAGAATAATAGCTTTGAATCAATATGAAGCATCGGTGAGTTGATGCCCAGGTTCGGAGACAGGTGAAGCGAATGAAGCCCAGAAGCTCTTTGGTGGATGGTCTGCTGAGGATGTTTTCACAGGAACGACGGTCTCAGGGATGGGACAGGATGATGACGATAAAATCAGAGGACATCATAAATTCCAACCCCTATCATTTTTGTCAATGACTGAAATATCAAGTAGGCTGTGCGTACATACTCCAGTTGCACTGTGGATGCCAACATGCATTGATGAAGTGAGTTTTTAAAAAGTCATTTTGGAAATTATGAAAACCAAATAGAACTTTTTCCAAACTGCATGTGAGCAGAAGTTTAATAAAGTTTGTGCAGGCAGTTGTGAAAGCCAGGTTACAAAGACTTTAAGTGGAGCAACTTCCTGTGGATCCTGATTGGCTCAGTTAGTAATTAATGGGACTCTTAATTCACTGTAATGGTCTCATTGAGAGATGATCTTTTATTTTAGTATTAATTTAAGGTGGTAATAAATTGTGTTCAATAAACTCAGCAGGAAGTATTTAGATCAGGTAATTTGATCACAGCTCATTGGCAGATGGTTTATTCCATTACAAAATGTTTTAACTGGAATATTCTTTGGAAGGCTCTTGAACTCACTATGAAATAAAATTAAAATACTGTGGTTGCTGACGATCTTAAATAAAAGCAGCATCTTCAAAGAGAGAAACGGAGTTAATGTTTTGCACCCAATATCACTCTGGACTCAAAATATGAATGTTTCTTTCTCCAGAGATGCTGCCCGACCTGCTGAGTTTCTCCAGCAGGAGACAAACAGGAGACTGGAAGATTACAGCGAGCCAGGCAGCATCACCTCGAGGCTCTCGAAACTGGGAGACTGCTTTGGAATCACCTCAAGGCCAGAAATCTACAATGAGACACGCTGGGCGGACAGACCCCTAACAGGCCACCGAAAGACCATCATGCCGGGCTGACAGACTGCCATGTACTGAGAGACCACCATGCTGGACCAAGGGGATGCCTTTCCAGAGACTGGGACTGGGAGTTCAGGATGTCACCGAGAGGAAAGACGAAAGAAAAAAAAAGATGAGAAATGAAAAGAAAAGAAAAAGAAACAAACGGATTGGACAAGCTCTGGCTGAAGCATCCTACTCTGCCGCCATCTTGGAAAGGATATAGAAACTTTAAACGAAGGCAGAAAAGCAAAATGTGAGTTAAAGGTAAAACAGCTGAAAGAGAGAAAATTAAATAACACAGAGACAACAAGCATTGCGACATTTGCTATCCAGTTGCATCTCCAAGAAGAAAGTGGATACAGAAAGTTGTAAGAGAGTTTGTAATAACAGTGATACTGAGGATACTTGTATGACTTCAACAACAGTCCTGTTTCAGACCAGCTAATTTAAATCAGTTGAGTCCTATTTGTGATTTTCATGGACAGTATGGATCAGTATTGCACTACATGGTTATCGGTCAGCCTTGAAAAAGATTCAATGCCGTTTTAATCTTAGGCATTCCATTAATCAATATTAATATCAGTATTAACAGCTACAAATTCACAAATCAGCAAACAACCTCACATACTCACCTGAAATAAAATGTTTATTTGGGTCTTTATTTTGCATGAAGTATGGAGAGGTCAGTGCTTTGTAAGAATTATCGAATTTCCAAGGAATGGGATTGTTCGTAATTGCTTTAAGAGGGGTCCTGTAATTGACTGTTAAAAGCTGAGAAGAAAGAAGAAATATTAGTTTCAAGTGCAAATGACATTAAAAAAAGTATGTTTTAATGTTCTGAAAACAAACAAACCAGCAGCCTAGTGGTGATATAGTAGCATGATAGTAATGCTGGACAACTAATCAATAAATTCAGACTAATGGCAGCTAGTGGAACTTAAATTCAATAAATATGTCTGAAATATAAAGATATTGACAGTAACGGTGACAAATTTCACTTTTTATTATACCATTCCAATAATACCCATTAGGGAAGTAAATCTGCTGTCTTTATCTGATCTGGTTTACACTAGACCCACAGCAGTATTGAAACTGCCTAACAAGTCCCTCAATTTTATGGCATTAGGGATAAGCAACAAATGCTGGCCTTGTCAGTGATGCCAACATGCCATGCTTCAAAAAAAATCATAAGATGTGGGTGTCACTGGCTGGGCCAGCATTTATTGCCTCTAAGAAGGTGATGGTGAGCTGCCTTCTTGAACCACCGCAGTCCATCTTTTGCAGGTAGACCCACAATGTGGTTTAGGAGGGAATTCCAGAGTTTTGACCTAACAACACTGAAGGAATGGCCATACAGCCAGGATGGTGAGTGGCTTGCAGAGGAAACTTGCAGGTGGTGGTATTCACACGTATCTGCTGCCCTTGTCCTTCTAGGTGGAAGTGGTTGTATGTTTGGAAGGTGCTGTTTGAAAATCTTTGGTGAATTTCTGCAGTGCATCTTGTAGATGGTACACAATGAACTTATTAGTGGTAGGCAACATGAGTTGTGTAAGGAAGGTCATGTCTCACCAACTTGATTGAGTTTTTTTGAGAAGGTGACAAGAATGTTGTCTACATGGACTTTAGTAAGGCATTTGATAAGGTACCTCTTGGCAGGCTGATACAGCAGGTAGAGTCTCATGGGATCTAGGGTGAGTTGGGTAGATGGATACAAAACTGGCTGAGTCATAGAAGACAGAGAGTTGTGGTGGATGGGTGCTTTTTGGAATGGAGATCAGTCACTGAGTGGTGTTCTGCAAGGATCATGCTGGGACTTATATTGTTTGTAATATGTATAAATGATCTGGAGGAAAATGTAAGTGGTCTGATTAGTAAGTTTGTGGATGACCCCAAAATTGGCAGAGTTGCAGTTAGTGAGGAGGATTATCAAAGCAATATTGCAGGATAAAGATAGATTGCAGATTTGGTCAGTGAAATGGCAAATGGACCTTAATCCGGACAAACTTGAGGTGATGCATTTTGAAAGATCAAATTCAGGCTGAAGTTATACAATAAATGGCAGAACCCTCAGAAGCATTTACATACAAAGGAATCTTGACGTACAGATCCACAGATCCATCAAAGTGGCAAAGCAGTTGGATAAGGTAGTCAAGAATGCATACATGCTTGCCTTCACCAGCCAGGATATCAAATATAAAAGTTGGCATGTTGTGTTACAGCTGTATAAAACTTTAGTTAGGCCACATTTGGAATATTGCGTGCAGTTCTGGTCGCCATGCCACCAGAAGAACATGGATGCTTTGGAGGGGGTGCAGAAAAGGTTTACCAGGATATTGCCTGGTGTGGAGGATTTTAGTTATGAGGGCAGGTTGAATAAACTCTGATTGGTTTCACTGGAAAGACGGAGACAGACTGGTGATCTGATAGAGTTCTACAAAATTATGAAAGGCATCGACAAGATGGATAGTCAGCAGCTATTTCTCAGGGTAGAAAAGTAAACAACAAAAAGGCACAGGTTCAAGGAGAGAGTGTGAAAGCTTAGGGGAGAGGTACGGTGCCTGGAATGCACAATCAGTGGAGGAAGTGGAAGCAGGCATATTAGCAACATTTAACATGTACCTTGATAGAAACGAGGTAGGGGACAGAAGTATAGAAACTGAATATGGGCAATAAGTAGAGGGTCTAAATAAGGATTAGGAATCAGGACAGGTTTGGTGGGCCGAAGGGACTGTTCCTGTGCTATATTGTAATGTATTAGTGCTGTTACTGAGCATCAGTGATGCAGGGAGTAAATGTTTATGAAAAGTAAATGAAAGAATGAAAAAAATGCAGCAATAACTAAAAAAATGTAATCAAACTTCATTATATTTGGGAGCAAGTCAAGAAACATAGCAAGGTAGTTCAATTAGTTCAAAAGATCAAAACACGATCTAGAAACCTATCACTTTTAATATCAGCTTTCAAGAGTAATATTTTATAAAACTATTTCACAGAATGTAGTAGGGAAAAGCCTGACAAGGCAGAACTTGTTAGAGAGCCATCAAAGTGTATTCAAGAAGGGAAAAATCCTGATTAAGGTCATGACTTGATCTTTGGCTACTGCCATGGTGAACAAATGGAATGCAACATGTGTAAAAACAAACAGAAAATGAAAATCTGTACATCTGCAACTAAACCAGAAGGTACGCAGCAGTTTGACCGAATACTGTACAAGCAATAACACAGGGCAGTGCATATGTCCCAGAAGTGTTCTCTGAAATGTTCCGCAAGTTGGCATCCTGTCTCCCCTGACCTGTGGCCAAAACTTTAACTCCCCTCCCACTCCGTCAAGGACATGCAGATCCTGGGTCTCTTCCACCACCAAACTCTAGCCACCTGATGCCTGGAGGTCCACCTTGGGACCTTCCAATCACACAGGATCAATGTGGATTTCACCAGTTTCCTCATTTCCCCTCCCCCGCACTTTATCCCAGATCCAACTATCCAACTCAGCACCACTCTCATGACCTGTCCTACCTGTCCATCTTCCTTCCCACCTATCTGTTCCACCCTCCTCTATGACCTAACACCTTCAATCCTACCTTCATCTACATTCGCATTCCCAGCTGTCTTTCCTCCAGCCCCACCCCCTCCCATTTATCTCTCAGCCCCCCACCTCGGGCATACTCCCACATTCCTGATGAAGAGCTTTTGCTCAAAACATCGACTCTCCTGCTCCTTGAATGCTGCCTGCCTGCTGTGCTTTTCCAGCACCACACTCTTCAACTATAATAGACAACTGGGTGATAAATAAAGAATCAAATGTGAGGGTATCAATAAATACATTTTTTAAAATGGAATAATTGTAGTTGCCAAGGAAATCAAATTTGATATCCCTGTTGTTTATAATATGCCATATCATAAATGGAGGTTTTGAAATTAAGATCTTGCAAACAACAAAGCAGGAATTGAAGGAACAATGTCGAAAATTGCAACTAGATACAGAGTGAAAATTAAATAATTAGATGACAAACTAAACCTAAATTAATCCACGATATGGAGCTGTTGGTGTTAGACGGGGGTGGATGTCAGAAGTTACACGACACCAGGTTATAGTCCAATAGTTTATTTGAAATCACAAGTTTTTGGATGCTGCTCCTTTATTTGGTGAAGTTTTCACCTGATGAAGGAGCAGCACTCTGAAAGCTTGCGATTTCAAATAACCTGTTGGACTATAATCTGGTATCATGTGACCTAAATGAATACAAATAGTGGTAGAAATGAAGGAGAGAAAGTGGGAAGGAGAATTTTTTTTTCTTTGGTGTGCAAGTATAAAGGTTAACAGGAATGTATACATTCTATTCAAGTGGTTAAAAATAAACAGGGATGCTGTTACTTTTTTCTCTTGCTCTGTCTGTGCTCTAGTTCTCCCAGTCTGTAATGCATTTATTAATTCCATCTCCTGTTTTTTCGCAGCAATCCTAAGCTGTTCTCTCTCAAAATCTGCAACAGCATCAGCACAGGTTTCTCTGTAAGTTTTTGAAAAATAGCTTTTCTTTCTGGGAATAAAGCCTGTTTTGAAATATGGAAAAAACAAAAACATACATTAGCTAAAGTTTGATAAAAATTTTGAATGTGCATAGTACGATTAAGGACTCAGAAGAGCAATTATAAAGTAATAAAACAATCTTATCATGTAACAGAAGAATGGAATAATAAAATGAGACTGCTATTTCCATAACTTGGAGGTGCTGGTGTTGGACTGGGGTGGACAAAGCTTAAAATCATACAACACCAGGTTATAATCCAACAGGTTTATTTGGAAGCACTAGCTTTCAGAGCACCACTCCTTCAGGAGGAACAGAGCTCCGAAAGCTAGTGCTTCCAAATAAACCTGCTGGACTATAACCTGGTGTTGTGTTATTTCCATAGACCGTGATAGTCAAAACATTAATCTCACCTCATTCTAGCCATATTTTCCTCTGTTATCAGTCAGTTCCTGTCTTATGTCAGACACCTTGTTTGGAGAGGGGTGGTGTTAAATGGGTAGGCATTTCAGATTAGTGAGGCAAAATACACAAGTGCTCATCTTCAGAAACAATATCAATCTTAGGCTTGGATCTTCTTAACTGTAGATTGAAATGACTGACTGCTGACAGGAGAAATTGAAGCAGCCCAGACCATTCTCCGCAGTGAGCTATGCCATTTTTGGGGGAGTCAGGTAGGATCTCACTGGTGGAAAGATGGAGCATCTCGGGGGGCAGTAGAGACTTGCAGGAGCTGGAGGAGCAATTGTTCTCCCTGACCCCACAAAGCCAGTATAAATCTAATTATTTTCATAGTCTTCACCTCATCACTGGTAGTTTTACATTGTGACAGCCAAATGACATCATAGAAATTTGATTTATAAATATTAATGAGATTAAGGTTGAACCAGACAGAGGACATTGCTGCACTAAATAAAGGGCCCAGTTAAACAGCAGAGTGTCTGATTTGACTGGGAATAGGGTGATGAATTCTTAAAGATGATTTTAACATTATTGCTATTAACCAGCCCTCTTCCAATCATTTCTTATGTGCTATAGGGTGTCATATTCTTGGTCATTCACCAGTGCTGCTTGGTAACTATTTTTTCGAGGAAAACAACAGTTGGTGATGAGGATATCCTCTGCTTTTTCCTTCTCTCTTTCTCAGAAGAGTTGCTTAGGTTAAAGTTAACCAAGCTGAATGATCCTACGTGGGAAGAAAACTTGTGAGTTGAGAGCTACAACAGATTTGCTAATAGCCCTGGTCTTGTAAAAATTAAGATAGGCTGGATGATTGCTGGTCTTAACTTTATATTACATTCTTCTATCACCTTTCTCCCCACCCCCTCCCTTTATTTATTGCACAGCCTCGTTCTCCTCCCCCAGTCCTGATGGAAGGTTTCGACCTGAAACATCGATTCCCCCTTTCCCCAATGCTGCTTGATCTGCTGTGCTTTTTCCACCTCCACTCTTTATCCACTCTTCTAACACCTAATCAACCTTTAATTTCATGAGGTAAGATAGATATGAAGTACAGTAAGTGACTGACCAGTGTATCCAGAAACCATTAAGTCAGTTGGTTTCTCGCCTTTCCTGATCACCTTGCGACTCTGAAGTAGACTTTGATGTTGTTCAGCACTCACGTCATTGATAGTTTCTTGATCCTGATTTGGCTGAAGAAGTAATTGTCGAGAATGTGCTATTGTAGGATCTGAGAGCAGTTTAGAGGTCAACTTGCTGTAGCGTTGTCCAATATTGTATTTATACTGAGGACAATAACCAGCATATCTACAAAGATATCACAGAGCAGCTGTTACGTTTTCTGAATATCACTATAGTTCGACTTCAGAACTATCAAGTCAGCAACCTGAAACATCAAGCTGAATTTTTAACCTCGAAAAATGAGTGGGCTGGGGTTATGTCAGAATTAAATTCAAAATATCTGAAGGAGAACTTCAATATGGGCGAGGAGCAGGAAGGTGGGACTAGTTATGTTTGGCATGAAAGGTCTGTTTCCATGCTGTATGACTCTATAACTATGACTCTATGATTCTATTGAGTTGTGGGATTCAGTTTGGTAATTTCAATACAATAATGGCTATATCAACTGACACCACGCACATGCTCACTCTGCACTGCTTCAACATTCACGTCCCAGAGTTGTGCACAAGTTCATTTGGGACAGGATATACATGTATTTGGAAAGACAAGGACTGATTAGGGATAGTCAACATGGCTTTGTGCATAGGAAATCATGTCTCACAAACTTGATTGAGTTTTTTGAAGAAGTAACAAAGAAGTAAGGAGTTTAACAAGGTTCCCCATGGGAGATTGGTTAGCAAGGTTAGATCTCATGGAATACAGGGAGAACTAGCCATTTGGATACAGAACTGGCTCAAAGGTAGAAGACAGAGGGTGGTGGTGAAGGGTTGTTTTTCAGATTGGAGGCCTGTGACCAGTGGAGTGCCACAAGGATCAGTGCTGGGTCCTCTACTTTTTGTCATTTATATAAATGGTTTGGATATGAGCATAAGAGGTATAGTTAGTAAGTTTGCAGATGACACCAAAATTGGAGATGTAGTGGACAGCAAAGAAGGTTACCTCAGTTACAACAGGATCTTGATCAGATGGGCCAATGGGCTGAGAAGTGGCAGAAGGAGTTTAATTCAGATAAATGCGAGGTGCTGCATTTTGAGAAAGCAAATCTTAGCAGAACTTATACACTTAATGATAAGGTCCTAGGGAGTGTTGCTGAACAAAGAGACCTTGGAGTGCAGGTTCATAGCTCCAAGAAAGTGGAGTCGCAGGTAGATAGGATAGTGAAGAAGGCGTTTGGTATGCTTTCCTTTATTGGCCAGAGTATTGAGTACGGGAGTTGGGAGGTCATGTTGCAGTTGTACAGGACATTGATTAGGCCACTTTTGGAATATTGTGTACAGTTCTGATCTCCTTCCTATCAGAAACATGTTGTGAAACTTGAAAGGGTTCAGAAAAGATTTTCAAGGATGTTGCCAGGGTTGGAGGATTTGAGCTATAAGGAGAGGCTGAATAGGCTGGGGCTGTTTTCCCTGGAGCATCGGAGGTTGAGGGGTGACCTTATAGAGGTTTACACAATTATGAGGGGCATGGATAGGAAAAATAGACAAAATCTTTTCCCTGGGGTGGGGGAGTCCAGAACTAGAGGGCATAGGTTTAGGGTGAGAGGGGAAGATAAAAAGAGACCACAGAGGGTGGTATGTGTATGGAATGAGCTGCCAGAGAATGTGGTGGAGGCTGGTACAATTGCAACATTTAAAAGGCAGCTGGGTGGGTATATGAATAGGAAGGGTTTTGAGGGATATGGGCTGGGTGCTGGCAGGTGGGACGAGATTGGGTTGGGATATCTGGTGGGCATGGACGGGTTGGACTGTAGGATCTCTTTCCATGCTGTACATCTCTTTGACTCTATGACTCTATTTGCAAGCCACACCAGGGTGTCAGCAGATATTGGTATCATAACTCAGCCTGCCTTCACCTTAACAATCATTCTATTTTTAAATTCATTAGCAGGTTTCTCAGGCCATGGTAACAGGTAAAAGATGACAAGAGGGGCTGAATCAATGAGCCAAATGCCTTTATAGCACAGAACATGGGTGAGGCAGAGAAGGGGTGTTTCCCTCTTGTTCAGCAAGCTACCCAGTAGACAACACTCCTACTCCCAGCACATCATTGAATTAACATCCAACACTGTCAAATCCTACCTGAATACCACTGACCCTGTGACTACTGCATCCCACCTCTTATGATGAGGAATTTGCGGTGTTTGGGGCACACCCTGCCCTTCCCCAGATCTTTACAATCAGAGCTCCACACTTTCAATTCAGACTCCCTTCCTAACCTGCCATGGGTGTTTATAGCAATAAGGGAGGCTATCAAATTGAAAGTGAAGGCCAAGATCATCGGGAAATTAGAAGAATGGAAAAGCTTCAAAGGTCCACAAAAAGCCACAAAAAGAGCTATAAAGGAAAGTAAGACAGATAATGAGACTAAACTAGCTCAGAGTATGAAGACATATAGCAAAGGTTTCTATAAATATATAAAATGAAAAAGAGTGGCTAAAGTAAACATTGATCCTTTAGAGGATGAGAAGGGAGAATTTAGTAACATGATGTGAGGAAATGGCCACGGCATTGAATAGGTATTTTGTGTCAGTCTTCACAGTGGAAAACACAAATAACATGCCAGTAATTGATGAAGAGACAAAGGTATGAGGAAAAGAGGTAATGTTGGGCAAGCTCATGGAGCTAAGGGTAGATGAGTCTCCTGGCCCTGCTGGAATGCATCCCAAAGATGGTGGGAGAATTAGCAAATGCACTTGTGTAATTTTCCAAAATTCACTGGACTCTGGGGCAGTTCCAGCAGATTGGAAAACAGCAAATGTGACACCACTGTTTAAAAAATGGAGGTAGACAAAATATGGGGAATTATAGACTAGTTAGCTTAACTTCTGTAGTGGGGGAAGTGTTTAAGTCTATTATCAAGGAAGAAATAGCAAGACACCTAGAAAGGAATTGTCTCATCGGGCAGATGCAACATGGATTCATGAAGGGAAGATCATGCTTAACTAATCGATTGGAATTCTATGAAGACGTTATGAGCATAGTGGACAACGGGGACCCAGTAGATGTGCTTTATCTAGATTTCCAAAAGGCATTTAACAAGGTGCCACACAAAAGGCAGCTGCATAAGATAAAGATGCAAGGTGTTACAGGCAATGTATTAGCATGGATAGAGGGTTGGTTAATGAACAAGATGCAAAAAGTGGAGATAAATGTGTGTTTTTCTGGTTGGCAATCAGTAACTAGTAGTGTGCCTCAGGGATCAGTGTTTGGACCACAATTATTCATAATTTACATTGATGATTTGGAGTTGGGGAGAAGTGTGTCAAAATTTGCAGATGGAGTACAATGTTAATAAATGTGAGGTCATCTATTTCAGTAGGAATAACAGTAAGAAGGATTATTACTTGAATGGTAAGAAATTGCAGCAAGCCACTGTTTTGTGGCCCGGTGGTACTGTCCTGCTTCTGAGCCAGAAGGTCCAAGTTCAAGACCAACCTGTCCATGGTCTTGTCATTGTATGCATGAATAGGATGACTCAAATAATTACATGCTTAATGTATGTGGGCAGATACTTTTAATTTAACCCTTTTAGCCTCAGTATCATTCTGATGAATATGCACTGCATTGTCTGCAGACCCAACAGATTCTCCCTGAGGTACAGAACTCAGAACTCTGCAATAATCCAGATGTCGGTTAAACAAGGCTTTATACAGACATGGCAAAACTTCCAGTCTCCTGGAGATTCAAGCGCCATTCCATTGGATGGTGTCGTCAGCAAATGGATAACTCAGATAAAACCAAGAACTACGAATGTTGGATGAACTTTAGGTGAAGAATCACCAGACTCAAAATATTAACTCTGCTTTCTCCCAACAGATGTTTCCAGACTTGCTGAATTTCTCCAGTAATTTGTGTTTTTCTCCTAAGTTGCTAAATAGAAGGAAGACTGAGTTCCCGATGATAATAGAGATAGTGTCCTGGTACTGAGTACAGAGTCATTGCTACAGGGATGAGATTGTTTTGATGTGTGTGTTAAAGGACTGCCAGGCAGGTTACTATAGAAACATTAAACACAGTATCGCCTCTGCTGCTCGGAATGTAAAAGATGATAAAAGTCGTTCGGAAAGGTTCATGTCAACATAAACAAAACGTAACCAATGCACCTATCGATCAGTACCATTTAAAACCGGAGTTTAAAACAGTTTAACTGTTAGTGAACTCGGTTACACCACTCACCCCGGGATATAGTGAGGCTCCAGAGTCAGCAGCGGGGCGCTTCCTTTCCGACGGTACACGGTTGCCATCTGGCAAGAAGCGGCGAGTCTGTGCAGCGGCTCTGCTTTACCGAGTGTCCGGGAGCTGACTCCGGGAAACCCTCTCTCTCCCGGGAATGGGTCAGTGCTGACTCCGGGAAACCCTGTTCCCCCACCGGGGACCGGTCTCATTGGTTCTGGGGGCGGAGAGATGGATCGCTCCGGCAGCACGGATACCGCCCACGTCTATTCCAAAAGGCAACTGATCCCGGAGAAACAACGTATTCAACGATCCCTGCAATGGGAGATCTCTCCCGCGTCAGAAACATTTAACCCAGCCAGACCTGCTCTGCCATTGCATTCGCCATGAACTGATCCCTTTTTATTTCAAAAATATACTTTATTCATAAAAAGTGTATATATATGTATATATATATATGATTTGGAGATGCCGGTGTTGGACTGGGGTGTACAAAGTTAAAAATCACACAACACCAGGTTATAGTCCAACAGGTTTAATTGGAAGCACACTAGCTTTCGGAGCGACTCTCCTTTATCAGGTGATTGTGGAGGGCTCGATCGTAACACAGAATTTACAGCAAAAATTTACAGTGTGATGTAACTGAAATTATACATTGAAAAATTGATTGTCTGTTAAGCCTTTCATCTGTTAGAATACCGTGACAGTTTCACTTCTGTCATGTGTAAATCACAAAATCTTTTTTTTAAAAAGTTGCATTCTCAGGTTAGCTGTTAACAATGGTGATACCACTGCTTTTTGTTATGTATATAAATGATTTGGATGCAAATATAGGGGGTATGGTTAGCAAGTTTGCAAATGACACCAAAATTGGAAGTGTAGTATACAGTTGAAAAGGTTCTTCCTGAAGAAGGGCTTATGCCCGAGTACATTCTCCTGTTCCTTTGATGCTGCCTGACCTGCTGCGCTTTTCCAGCAACACATTTTTAAGCTCTGATCCCCAGCATCTGCAGTCCTCACTTTCTCCTAGTTGAAAAGGTGACTTCAGAGTAAAACAGGATCTTAATCAGATGGGCCAATGGGTTGAGAAGTGGCAGTTGGACATTAATCTAGATAAATGAGGGGTGTTGCATTTTGGAAAGACAAATCAGGGCAGGACTTAATATAAAGCACGGTAACAGACCCCTAGATCCAACTTGTCCATGCCAACCAGATATCCTAAATTAATGGTAAGGTCCTGGGGAGTGCTGCTGAACAAAGAGATCTTGGAATCCAGGTTTATAGTTCCTTGAAAGTGGAGTCCCACGTAGATAGGAGAGTGAAGAAGGCATTTGTCATGCTTCCCTTTATTAGTCAGTACATTGCGTGTAGGAATTAAGAGGTCATGTTGTGACTGTACAGGACATTGGTTTGGCCACTACTGGAATACTGCATGAAATTCTGGTCTCCCTGCAAGAGTGGTGTGTGTATAGAATGAGCTGTCAGAGGAAATGGTGGATGCTGGTACAATTACAACATTTAAAAGGCATCTGGATGAATATATGAATAGGAAGGGTTTAGAGGGATATGGGCCAATGCTGGCAAATGGGACTAGATTAATTTAGGATATCTGGTTGGGATGGATAAGTTGGATCTAGGGGTCTGTTTCCGTGCTTTATATTTCTATGACAATTCTATGACTCTATTCCCTTCACACACAAGCACTCAGAAAATTAAAGAAGACAGGAGAGGACAGAGTTTATAAATGGTGAATTTTGATGAATTCTGAGGTATTAAAAATTAGATGGGAGTTAGAATTTCCCAGAGGTCAATATCTGATAATACTCAGCAAACTGGGCCCAGTAGTTTTTCTGCTTGCAGGTCAGTAAGCTTCTTACTAGGCAGCAATCTATGGAAGGTCTGCGATGCTCAGCCTACAGTCCTCCTCTCTGGAGGTCAAACAGCAACTGAATTGTATGCTTAAATAATTCAAGTTCCAAACTCCACCGTGTGATAAAAGACAGCATTTCAGGCGTTGTTGGCCCATCTCAGTAGTTTACTTGGAAGTTAATTCAGCTAACAGTGTAGCTTTATATTCCCCATCAGTGTTTCCATTACAAGGTGGAAAGGCGACTGAAAGCATCAATATGCATTTTAACATAATGGGTTTTGATGTTTTCCTTTGGTTCGAATTGGCTGAAGGTAGATGCCTTGTCTCTCAGCCCTTCGTTAGCTTTAGCTGGAATATCTATACAATTCAGGTTGGTTCCGAAGCTCCTGAAAGTATAATCATGTAATCAGCTTCAGCTTTTTTCTGAATCCAGCAAGGTTCTCCATTTCTTAAAATAAACATAAAAAAATGAAAGACACTGTTTTCTTTGGGATTTCTGTTCATGTCATGAGACTAGGAGATATTGTTGGAGAAGTCTCAGTATCTACTGAGATAGTACTTATCACAGCTACAGTACTGTGTCAATGGTAGAGGAGATGGATCCTGAGTCTGACTGAAATGCAACATATTTTAGGAAAACAACACAGCTATTACCAATCATCATTTTTTAATTAAAGTGTAAAGTTTACAAAGACATTGCTAAGAAAATCAACATAGAGAATCACAGTGATAAATATCCCACAGCAGATTACCAATCTTTAATCTTATTTTACTTTCCATATCAAAATCTATGGTTTTTGATCCTGTACGTATAATCTCTTATGTTTTCAATTCCATTACCAAATAGATTTATTCAACCTAGGTTTGTTCAATATATCGTTTCAGTTGCATGACACTGTAATTTTTTGCTATAAATTCTGTGTCTTAAGATCCTGTTCCAATGCTACCTAACGAAGGAAGAGTGCTCCAAAAGCTAATACTTCCAAATAAACCTGTTGGACTATAACCTGTTGTTGTGTGATTTTTATCTTTAAATTGTGTCATTAGTAGGTATCTTACCAAACCTCTTCAATATTAAAAAAGTACAATTTACCAAGGGGAAACTGACCAATGTACAACATGAAACAAATATCTGGTTCTGTATAGTTTCTTTAAAATTAATTTCAGACTTTTAAAATGAAGTTGTTCACAAGTAATTTGCCAGAAATTCCAATTAAAAAGGTCACTTTTTGTGATAATCTTAGTTTAAGTGGTTAACTATACGATGTACAAAATTACCATGCTTAAAAAATCAAGGATTTTTAAAATGCTAGAGAAAATAATAAAAACTGACATTTTTAAACATTGTTTGATCACAATTACGCAAATAGTTA
This sequence comes from Chiloscyllium plagiosum, assembly GCF_037043375.1. Taxonomy (NCBI): domain Eukaryota; kingdom Metazoa; phylum Chordata; class Chondrichthyes; order Orectolobiformes; family Hemiscylliidae; genus Chiloscyllium; species Chiloscyllium plagiosum. The sequence continues at coordinate 110,828,231 of NW_028270139.1, forward strand.
AGTGACAGCTAGCTCACTTGGTGACTTCTTGTTAAGCAGTGCATCAGACACGTAGAGCTTGAGTAAGTATTTTAAAATCTTCTCACAAGTTAGAAATAAACAAGTGAACTAGCCTCCCTCAAAATGTTATTTTATTGCTCCGGGTGTCAGTTAGCAAACTATATTTTAGCAGGAACAAATCGGCATAATATGTTAAGTTAAACTGTTTTAATACGACAAGGGGGAACATAGGTTCAAACTAGTAAAAGACCAATTTTGGATTGATGTGAAGAAATTCTTTTTCTCATGAATACCAACATATTTAAGGAATAATCCTCTGTAAAAAGAAGGAGACGGGAGAAAAGCGCTTGATAAATTAAAAAACTGTTGGATGCTGTGGCCGGCAGACGTTAAGATCTTTCTGGGCAGATGAATTAAGTTTTGTTCAATAGTCATTTTTATCTGTTAACATCTTGTGAACTGCCACTATGTTCAACAACGTGATATGCTCATTGGCATGTTAAACAAAAAACAGGGGGCAAAATGTTTCCAGGTGCTTTTTGGTACACATGTTTCAATAGATTGATCAGTTTACTTTTATAATTCTAAATTGTTTTCCAAAAGTATTAAATGCTCATTCAAGTACTGCTATCAGTTTTTTAAAAGTGAGTTATAAATGTTATGGATCTTCAACAAAACCAGAAAAAAATGATGACATGAACTTTATTCAGACAGTGACATCAATTGATGCTAATTACAGATTGCTCAAATCCCTTTTGGATCCCTGTTTGGTGGTAAAGCAGGCCAGGCTGGTTCGGAAGAAGGCCCTAAACGAGAATAGGATCCAGTGCCACTAGTAATGGCTTGATATGCAGAATCATCCTCCTCATTCCCTGACAGGACTGCATTTCGTAAGTTGGGCATTTCTGCAAAAGGCAGGTAAGCTTCACCTGAAACCATGTTAATAATAAAAATATTAGGAATCACAAACGTTTTGGATGTAATGTTTGGGTGGGAAGTCTCGGATTCTGGCAGTGTAAACAAGAAATCTGTGTGCCTCCTGAACCAGTGTTTCTAATCACTTATTTTCACAGTTAAAAACTGGTAGACTTTTGGTATTTCCAACTTGCACTGCCAATGGATGAGGTCCCTGTTGACAGCATGAACTGCAAAATTATAGCTCCTGTATCATTAAAACAAGCTGTTACACTGATGACTGATGCTATGTGTAACTGACACATTATGTATTATGGAATGAAATATCATCACATTTCTACTTATTCACATACCTTCCCCATTGCATAGGAGATTGTGTATTGATAAACCCTCAACATTTACAGTGTCCTCAGAACGAGTTTTGGAATCTGTGTCAATAGGGCAAGCAGCTGTGTAGAAACACAAGCAATCTGAACAATACAATTTCACAATTAATGAATCAAAACAAAGCTTTACAGTGGATGCCACATCCAGTCATGAAGAGTGGTGACCAATTTAAAAACAAAGAGCAGAACACACCATGAGCATTCCCATCATAATCCATGAAGCCCTGCAACTGAGTGTAAAGGTCAAGGCTGAAATGTACACTGAGAACATGTCATTGACAGTGCTGTCAACCTTCTCATCCATAATCTGCTCTTTGTTCAGGTACAGTTTTCAAAAGGAAAGGTATAAGTAAAGTGAATGTTGGTTCTCTTGAGAATGAAAATGGGAAATTGATAAAAGATAAAAAGGAAATGGTAGGTGAAATTTTGCTTCTGTGTTCACGATAGAGCATGCAAACAAAACATTCCCATAATAGCAGAAGATCAGAGGGTGGGAGGGAGAGAGGAATCTGGTGAAACTACAATCATGAGTCAAGAGGCACTAAGTAAACTGATGGAACTGTAAACTAACAAGTCTGAATTCAGATGGATTTTACCATAGGATCTTGGCGGGAACAGTCTCCTTTCCTGGAGTGCCAGCAGCAGCGGTTCCTTTGGTGGTCCCAGGAGGCAGCAGTGGCAGCAACTTAAGCCAGAACGAGATGCCGGCTGCTTCATTGTGGTGGGCCCAGCATCAGGTTAGAGCCCAGTCCGGGAGCCGGCAGCTTCAGCGGTGTTTGTATTATCGAGGTCATCCCCAGCCTGGACTCATGGCGGTGATGACGTCAGTGCAGGTAAGATGGCGCCGAAGGATAGTGATAGGATTCCAATGGCGGCGGTGGTACAGCTCCAGGCCATGGCTGGGCCCTGATACCTGACGGTGGAGGCAGGGACTTGGGGCATCTGAGCATTTATAACTGAAGGATGAGCCTTCTGACCTTGTTTATCTTGTGGTGACGACTCATGGCAGAGGCGGGGGAGTGATGTGGACATTTCCTTTACTTTTGGCTGTTTCTTTTCTTTCTGTTTCTGTTTTTAATACTGTCTTTTGTGTATGAGGATGATGCGGGAGAATGGCGACTTTGGACACTTTGCACCCGAGTACATGTGACAACAAAATCTAGACATACATCTAAAAGAGGTTGCTGATGAGATGTAGATTTGGTGCTGTTAACTTTCCAAAATTCCCTAGATTCAGGAAAGGTTCCATCAGATTGGAACGTATCAAACAAAACTCTCCTGTTCAAGAAAGGGGAGTCAGTAACAAGAAACTATTGGCCGATTAACCTCTTGAAGAAAGTGTCAGAATCAATCTTAAAAAAAAATTGAGAAAATACAAAAGGTAATCAGCAAAGGTCAGTATGGTTTTATCAAAGGGAGGTTATGATTAACCAGTGGTGGATACAGCTTCGTTTACAACATTTAAAAGATATTTGGACAGGTACACGAATAGGAAAGGTTTAGAGGGAAATGGGCCAAATGCAGGCAAACTCAACTAGTTTAGTTTGGGAAACATGGTTGGTACGGACGAGTTGGACCAAACGGTCTGTTTCCATGCTGTATAATTCTGTGACTTTATTCATTGGAGTTCTTTGAAGAAGTAGCATGTGCTGTGGATAAAGGGGAGCAAGTAGACAGACAGACTATAGCAGAGTGTGCAGAAATTGGTCTTTATCTGATTGGCAGGATGGATAATAAGACTCCTACAGGGATCTGTGCTAGCTCAACTTTTTACAATTTACAATGTTCATTTTGACAGAGGGAGGGAAAGCATGGTTCGCTAAACTTGCAGACAACCCCAAAGTATGTTGTGAAGACAACATAATTAAGTTGCAGTTGGCCATTGATACTTAAGTGAGTGGGGAAAAATCTGGCAGATGGAGTAGAACATTGGAAAATTGTTGGAAAATATAAACTTGTTCACTTTAGCAGGAAAAGTAAAAAATGCAGAATATTACTTAAATGGAGTAGAAAGTCTGGTGCTGGAAAAGCACAGGTCAGGCAGCATCTGAGGAGCAGGAGAATCGATGTTTTGAGCACGAGCCCTTCATCAGGAATGAGGCTTGTGGGCTGGGGGAGCTAAGAGATAAATGGGAGGGGAGTGGGGTTGGGGGAAAGGTAGTTGAGAAAGCGATAAGTAGATGAATGTGATAGGTTGGAGGGGGAGGTGGAGCGGATAGATGGGAAAGATGATGGACAGGTCAGGAAGGCGGTGCCGAGTTGGAGAATTGGGAATGGGGTAATGTGGGGGGAGGGGAAATTATGAAACTGTTGAAATCCACATTTATCCTGTGTGGTTTCAGGGTCCCAGGGCGGAATATGAGGCGTTCTTCCTCCAGATGTCGGGTGGTAATGGTTTGGTGGTGGAGGCGGCGGCCCAGGACCTGCATGTCCTTGACACAGTGGGAGGGGGAGTTGAAGTGTTCAGCTATGGGGTTGATGGGTGCAGGTGTCCCAGAGATGTTCTCTGAAACAATCTGAGAAGGCGTCATATCTCCCCAATGTAGAGACCACCACATCAGGTGCAACGGATACAGTAGATGACATTGGTAGAGTTACAGGTAAATTTCTGTCGGATGTGGAAGGATCCTTTGGGGCTTTGGACCCCCAACCCTATCAGCATTCCGGAGAAACCATTCCCTCCACAATTCCCTTGTCTGGTCTATGCCCCCACAAGCCCACACCCCATTCCTGGCTCCTTTCTCTGCCACTGCAGGAAGTGCTAAACCTGTGCCCACACTACTCCCCATCACCTCTCGGGATAAGGTCTGTTTGGAGGTGACGGAAGTGGCGGAGGATGGTTCGATGTATGCGGAGGTTGGTGGAGTGGAAGGTGAGGACTGGGGGTCTTCTGTCGTTGCTGCATTGGGAGTGGTGGTGCAGGATATGGAGGAGATGTGCTGGAGGGCATCATCAATCTCATGAGAAAGAAAGCTGCGATCTTGGAAGAAGGAGGCCAGCTGAGATTTTCCAAGGTGGAATTTGTCATCCTGGGAACAGATGCAGTAGAGGCGGAGGAATTGGGAATAAGGGATGGCATTTTTACAGAAGGTAGGGTAGGAGGAGGTATAGTCTAGGTAGCTGTGGGAGTTGGTGGGTTTGTAGTAGATGTCCGTGGTTAGTTGGTCACCGGTTGCCTGCCTCTTGGTCGGGTACATGGAACAGTCTATCTTCCAGAGTTAGATCGGCACCAGTCCCCCACCTCTTCCTCTGCTATATCGATGACTGTATCGGTGCTACCTCGTGCTCCCATGAGGAGGTTGGACAGTTCATCACCTTTACAAATACCTTCCACCCTGACCTCATATTCACCTGGACCAGCTCAGACACCTCTCCACACTTCCTGGACCTCCCCATCACCGTCTCCGGTGACGGACTAACCACGGACATCTACTACAAGCCCACTGACTCCCACAGCTCACTAGACTACACCTTCTCCAACCTTACCTCCTGTAAAAACACCATCCCTTATTCCCAATTTCTCCCCTTCGCTGCATCTGTTCCTTCCCAGGATCCACCTTAGAAGATCCCAGATGGCCTCCTTCTTCCAAGATTGCAACTTCCTTTCCCATGTGGTTGGCGATGCCCTCCAGCACATCTCCTCCACTTCCCACACTAACGCCCTTGAACCACAACCATCCCAATGCAAGAACGGCAGAATCCCCCTGGTCCTCACCTTCCACCCCATCAACCTCCGCATATGTCGCACCATCTCCTCCGCCATCTCCAAACGGACCCCATCACCAAAGATATATTTCCCTCCCTACCCATATCAGCGTTCCAGAGAAACCATTTCCTCCACAACTCCCTCATCTGGTCCACGCTCCCCACAAGTCCACACCCTACTCCTGGCACCATCCACTGCCAACACAACACCTGGACCCACACCACTCCCCTCACCTCTGTCCAAGGCCTCAAAGGATCCTTCCACATCTGACAGAAATTTACCTGTACCTCCACCAATGTCATCTACTGTATCCGTTGCACCCGGTGTAGTCTCCTCTACATTGGGAGACAGGACGCTTTCTTGCAGATTGTTTCAGAGGAGATCTCTGGGACACCTGCACCCACCCAACCCAATTATCTCCTAATTTAAAGAATAATGTAAGCACATTTTATGTGGTTCAGAGAAGGATTTCTAGATTGATTCCTGGAACGAGTGGGCTTTTGAATGAGGAAAGGTTGGACAGGATTGACCTGTTTCCACTCAAATTTAGAATAGTGAGGGGTAATTTGATTTAAATGTGTAAGATCGTGAATGGTCTTGACATGATGGAGATGGAAAGGACTTTTCCTCTTGTGAGTGAATCTAGAACTAGTGAACACTGTTTTAAAACTAGTGGATGCTCTTTCAGGAAAGATGGGGGTGTGGGGAGAGTAAACAATAGGTCAAGATAGAGCTTAGAGAGAGAACAGCATCAGAGAGATCAAGGGATAGATAATGGTGAGTTGGGGGAAAAGAAAAGCTACTAGTGGTAACCTTTAGTGGGTGAAAATGATTTGGCTGTTATGAAAGCAGGCCATGTGGCAAGAAATGTTACACACAAAATGTTGACTTCTCCACCTCCTGATGCTCCTGGGCTTGCTCTGTTCTTCCAGCCTCATGTTTATCTCTCTTGGATTCCAGTATCTGTGGTTACTTTGTCTCTAATAATGTAACAGTAACAGCTGGTTTGTGTTGTCGCTTTATGGTACAAAAATGTTTATCAGCAGATGACCATGATTGCTCAGAAGCCACCAAAATTGTTGCCAAAATGACCAGTTTCCAGCAATTCATCATCAAAAAGTAATTTTTAAAAAGTTTCCATTAAGTCACATTTGCAACATCCATGGATTTTGATTGGCCCAGCAGTTAAATGGTAGAGTGAAAAGATTACAAAATGGTTTTGCTGATCATCACAGCACATGAGGAGACAACTTGCCAACTTGACCATCAAAATTAAGTTAAAGCCTATGGTAGTTCTTAAATTAAAGCCAGGCCAAAATCCCACTTCCTGGAGGAGTGTTTGTGTAGGGCCATGACAGTGGTTGGAAATAAGATGACGATGTTAATTTGTGGATCAATGAAGTATGGAGTAGTGTCCAGTTGCCTTTGTAAAGAATACAGCTTATTAGTGTGGAATATGGTTTCATTATCAAATGAGGACATGCTGTTAGTGTACAAACTGGCATCAGATCATTAATAAAGTTCTGAATATCCAGTTCAGTGGATGGAGAGGAGAAGGATGAAGGGGGGGACAGTTCTGAAACCAAAAGTGCTAAATCTGGTCCAGAGTGGGATCTTTATGACTATGTCATTGCTAAAGTGCCTTAATAAATTCAATGAAATCTTTTGCGTCAGTCAGTGAAGGCAATAAAGGTGATGTCTTTAGTGCCCTTTGGTTGTGGTTAATCTTTGTATATTTCCTTCAATAAACCATTCCATATTACTCTTTTTAAAAAATTATTATTCATTTATGGGGTGTGGGAATTGCCAGCACTATTGTCCTTGAGAAAGTAGTGAGCTGCCTTCTTGAACCGCTGCAGTCCACCTGGCAGGTTTTGGAAATGCTCAGCCCATCTAGCAGCATCTATGGACACAGAATCAGAGATCAATGACCATCAGAACTAATGTGGAGTACAGATCTACAGTGTTGGCTATGTTTGTTTGTCCATATATGCTGCTCAACCTGTGGAGTTTTTCCAGAATTTCCTATTTATTTTTCAGATATTCAACATCTGAAGTATTTCACTATCCTATAATTCCCTCCATAGTGGACATTTGTAAACGTTGTTAGTTTCAATTAAAAATGAAGAAATATCTATCATTCAATGCAAATTTTAATTTTTCTGATATCAAAGTGCATTTGTCTGGATAAAATAGCGCATTAGTACAATTGAATTGATTGATACTAATCTACTGCAAGATTTTGTCATTTTTCAATCTCAAAATGAAAACCAGGAGCCATGTGCCAAAAGAATTCATCACTGTTAGTTCAAGATATTCTCACTTGTACACAGAATTGTTGTCAATGGTGTTTGTGAGATTCAAGTCTTTTGGATGGTGCTGTTTGAAGCTGGCCCTATGCAGCATCCAAAGAAGCAGAGCTGACTTTGTAACATAAACAACCACTGTGTAATTTCCTGACAAAGCCATGGTTGTAAATTTATTATACCGAATCTGGTGCTTTTGTTGGTTTTTCTAAATAGACCATGGAGTGCAAAAGCTACAATGTTTTACTAAACCTATACAAAACCATTTGACTCCTATGCAACTATAGTTTCTAATTCTGAACACTTGAAGAATGTGAGAGAGAAGTTTAAAGAAAGAGAATAATGGGGCAGAGAAACAGAAGTATCATGGCTCATGATATTTCTCCATCTTCCTGGTCTTCAATCTGTTGAAGGAGATAATCACTTGTATGTGAGAACATGAACAAACATGGTCAACTACAGTGTCACCTCCTTACCGTATGGGAGCCCGGCTTCTTTTCTATGTGCTTCTGTTTCAAAGAATGTTTGATGTTGTTCCCAATGTTTATCGCAGGCTGCACAGAGGAAATTAGAATCAAAACCTTGGCAAGGGCAACCTGTTTAAAGAGCATATAGATTAAAACACAGTTTAAATTAATTCTATGGTACAATTTTTGGTGGATATTTTTATACTAAAATATTATTAGAACTTTAGACTTGTATTATTAAATATCATTCAAACTTCATTGTTGCAGAGCACTGTCATGTATTTTACTGAGTTGGGGAAGTTTCTCTTAATTTCTCATTCTTTACTGAATACCATTGGATAGACTGCTGTTGCACAAAATGAAGGTTACATGTAGCAACATATAGGTTGAAATGTATACCTAGGGAAAACCTTTAGAACATGCCTCTCACCATATCTTACTCAACTCATCTCACTAACTACCTGATCATACCCTTATGGGTATTGTACACCAAGACAACAAGTATCACTCTGGAGATACTCTGAATGTTTCCTGATGTTTGCTCCAGATTATAGTGACTTTGCTTTATCTATTTTCTCACATTTGATTAATATAAGTGATTCGAATGATGGAACAGTGTAATCTATTTTTCCTATGAAGGATTGTTAACTGACTCACTGTGTAGATACCAGAAATCTCATCCAAACCCATTAATAATAGATGTTTCACACGTAGACCTACCCCCAATCTTGCAACTATGGATTCCATCAGTATTATGCTCCTCATGGTTATGTTTACAACGACATTTAGCTCTCCACGTCCTTGGGTCAAAGTTTCTTCGTTTTCTCAGCCAGAATTCACCGACATCTTCAGGACGGGAAGGGATGAAGTTATAGGCTCTACATTGGCAACCAGCAACTGCACAGGGCACTCGAACACTTGTGCCTGTTGCAAAGGAATAAGGAGAACTCATCAACACAGCAAACTGCAGGAGGTCATCTTTCAAATTGATAAGATTCATCCTCAAACACAGGAACTTCACTTCTAATCCCGTCTTGCACAGAGTGCAGCTTAGAAAGTCAAGCAGAATAGGCAGTACTGTATACTCTGTAGTGTTCCTGATTTTCCAGCCATGGCCAGAAGAATTGGGCAGGCTGAATTCAATGCCTGAGTCTCCTAGCTGCATTCTTGTTGAATCAGCAAGAACAACCATAGGTGCTGAAAATCTGAAATAAAAACAGAAACTCAGCAGATCTGGCAGCATCTGTGGAGAAGGAAATAGAATTAAAGTTTCAAGTAGAAAACACAAAAGAACAGGATTGGTAGGGAAGCAAGGGTCTAATAAGAATGAAGAACTGCAAATAATTAATACCAATAAACAAAGTGTGCTGGAAAAAAAAATTAAAATCAAACAAAACCTGGATTCTAGCACTCTAAGGAAAGTAGCTGTAAAGAAAATAATAAAATTGATTGTGACTTTCCGATACTTACTAGATTCCAGGATTCAAAGTCAGTAAATGCAATTCCGATTATTCAAGAAAGGAGGGACAGAGAAAATAGGTAATAACTAGGGACAGTTATTCAGGAAAACGTTAAAATCCATTACAAAAGGAAATGATAACAGCACACTTTAAAAATCACAGCAAAATCGGCAAAGTTAACATGGTTTTATAAAAATGAAATTATGCTTGACCTAAATTTATTTCAGTTCTTGAAGATGTAACTAGCAGGGTGAATAAAGGAAAACCAGTGTATACTGGTGCATATTGACCCTCCGAAGAGCATCCCTCCCATCCAATCCTATAACCCTGCATTTCCCATGGCTAACCCACCTAGCCTGCCCATCCACTATGGGCACTATGGGCAATTTAGCTTGGACTGTGGGGAGGAAACCAGAGCATCTGGAGGTAACCCATGCGGACATAGGGAAAATGTGCAAACTCCACACAGACAGTTGCCTGAGGGTGGGATTGAACTGGGTCCAACGCACTGTGACGCAACTGTACTAACCACTGATCTATTGTGCCACCTGATATGGCCTTCTCCTACTCCTGTTTCTTATATTCGTATGTTCAGCTTTGAATTGTAATTAATTTAATCTGGGAATAAGACATGTATAAATAAATCAAACTGCTAACCTTGTAGTTGGGATAAAATTTAAAATGTGATTCCTGCTATAAACAAGTGCAGAAGGAGCAAGTTCATTTATCCCATCATGTTTCTTCTTGAATCCATGTATAATTGTTCCATCAAGCTCTTCCTTATTCATTAGCTGTTGAGTCTCCGTTTTGGAGAAAACAACCTTCCCAACCCCTAGCTCCTTTGAAATAAGTGAATATTTCTCTGAAATACTTAAATATAAATGGTTTAATTGTAACTGCTATGCTGAGATTGACAGTGATTACAAGTTAACCATTAGATTTGAGTCAAAGAAGCAGAATTTAGGTAATCTGTGCCAGCTTACTTGTTTTTATAAATATTTTTTATTGAGAAAAAAAGATTAAGTTTTTTTACAAAATTACAAAACCACTACAAAATTGTGTAACAACTTTGTAATTATAATAACAATAATAGGAAACAAACTACTCCTCTACTCCACAATCTACCGAAACGAGAGAAAAGAAAAAAAATCCCCTACAAAAACTACAATTCAATAAATAACTAAGAAAAATAAAAATAAATAAACAAACAAAATAAAATTAAACCAAGTTATACCAAGGTAACTTAAATCATATTCAATTAAATTAAATTACTACACTCAGCGCAATCTCACCGAAGCTTCCCACCACTGGGAGCATGAGTAAGCAAACGCGTATTTGTTCAGGATTCTTCGCCCCCAGGGGCCCGTAGACCACCAGACATAACCCTCACAGCTACACAAAGGCCCTGATCAGTATAGCCAATAATTCTGCATCAATATAATTCGAGAAGGGCCATGTTCTGTAAAACAGTTCCGTTTTCTGGGGCACCACACTCATAAGGAAGTCTGAGATGTGCGCTCCTTAACTAACCTATGCCAGCCCGAAAGGCCTGGGGGATCGGTCACCCAGCTCATTAGAATGTTCTTCCTCGCTCAAAATGAAAGAATATTTAATAATTTCTTCCCATGCATGTCCAAAGAGGGGAGATCTGGAAGACCCAAAAGGTGGGATATCGGATCCAACTTAACCTCAGTTCCTAAGACGATTTCCAAAACACTCGCTATCGCATCCCAATACTTGCGAAGCTTGCGGCATGACCACAAGCAATGAGTAAGAGCGCCAACATCCATTTTACACTTGGGGCACATTGGGGATACTCTTATCTTGAATTTCGCAAGCCATTCTGATGCCAAATGAGTCCTGTGGAGTACTTCCAATTGGATAGCCTGGATCCTATTGCAAATCAAAATTTTCCTAACATTTTTCCAAATATCCTCCCACATCTCCTACAAGATTTCCACCCCAATTCTTGAGTCCAGATTCTGCATAAACGCTCAATGTCCTTCAAGACATTACTTCCTAACAAGTGGTAGAGAGTACTAACCAAGAGGGCGCCCAAAGACCGGAGCACTCTCCTCTCTATATCTGACTTGTAGGGACTAACCATCAATGTTGTCTTTTTTGTTTAAAGTCTCCAACTTGGAAGTAGTGAAAGAGGTCTCTCCTAGGTACCTCAAATTTCGGACTCAGCTGCTTGAAGACATCATGACCTCACCATAAAATAAATCTCCCAAACAGGAGATTCCTCTAGATTCTCAGAACTTAAAGCCAGAGTCATCGCCCCTGGCTGGAATCCCAACATTCCCATAATGGGAGTGAAGGGGGAAGTTTTTTGTAAATTGCCCTCACCCTGCCATATCATTCTCCATGCTTTAATTATGTTTAGGTCAATCAGGTTTCTGCAGTGGTCCATAACAGTTCTCATCTTGTCCATAAACAACAAATTAATGAGGGGGCATTTTGTTTGGGAGGTCTCAATGTCCAACCAGATTGATTGCGGGTCTGGCAGGCCCAGTCAGCCACACAGGTTAGTAAGGAACTCAATTGCTATTTCTTAAAGTCCAGGCAATCCAGACCGCCCTTCTCCTGCAGAAGCTGCAATTTATCCAATCTAATAAGAGGCTGCCTATGATGCCAGATAAAAGATCCAAGCCAACTGTAAAACCTCCATAGTGCTTGCCTTGGCAGCATCAAAGGGAGCATTCATATGGGATATAATAGGCGAGGAAGAACATTCATTTTAACCAGAGCTATTCCACCCAACCAAGCTATCAGAAGATCCTCCCAGCGCCCGAAGGTCCTGTCTTATCTTCTCTAGCAACTGCACATAATTGGCTTGATATAACTGATCGAAGACCGGGATGATAAAAATATTCAAGTACAGGAAGCCTCTCTGTGACCACCGGAAAGGGAAATGGGTTTCATCCCCAAAACTGGATATACTGGTAAGGTTCCCCCACAGGCATCGCCTCTGACTTTAGGAAATTCATTTTATACCCTGAGAACAAATCAAATAGATTTATCATGATGTCATTAGATCAGTTAAAAAGGACATTGTCTGCATATAGGTAATTTTATGCCTGCCTGATCCTATCTCCGGGGCAATTATGTTGGGATCCCTCTGGATGGCCTCTGCCAGCAGCTCAATCACCAATGTAAATAATAGTGGGAAGAGAGGGCACCCTTGGCGGCAACCTCTGCTGACATTAGAACTATCTGACCTTATACCATTGGTGAGAACCACTGCATTCGGGTCACTATGTAACACTGCCACCCATTTGGCAAAAACCCCTCCAAGACCAAACTGTTCCAGGATGTAAAAGAGGTACAGCCACTCCACACAATCAAATGCTTTCTCTGCATCCAGACTACCAAACCCGGAATTGATCTTTGCTGGCATACTTGGACCATATTTAGTACTCTTCTAATATTGTTGGTAGACCCACGACCCTTGATAAAACCTGCCTGGTCCTCCTTTACAATAAAAGGCAATACTCCCTCCAGCCTTAACGCCAGTGTTTTTGACAGAATTTTAAAATCCACGTTCAGTAATGATATGTGCCTGTACGAAGTGCAATCTTCTGGCTTTTCCATTCTTAAGATAAATATTTGCTTCTCTCAAAGAAGATGGGAAGCAGTCCTGACTTCATGAGTAATTGTACATATCCAAGAGTGGCCCGGCCAGCTTGTCTATAAACGTCTTATAAAACTCACTTTGAAATCCATCTGGACCGGGTGTTTACCACTGGAGCAGCCTCACCGCCTCCTATAGTTCCTGAATTGTCAGGGGGGCATTCAGAAAGGACGTCTGCTCTGAGGTTACACCCATAAGGTCCAGGGTCTTAAAAAAGGATTCCATATTCATCATTCTGTCCTCACAGCCCTCCGACCAGTACAGCTCAGAGTAAAATTTCCTAAATGCTGCATTAATATTTTTGGCATTGCAAGTAAGAGTACCAGCACACACACTGATGGATTAGGAGTCATTCTTCTTTGTGGCTAAATACGCTAGATACCTAACTGGTTTATCACCATACTCAAATAACCTCTGCTTCGCAGAAGAGATTTCCCTCTTTGCTGTCTGGGTGAGTGCAGCATTCAAAGTAGCCCTAAGGGCTGTAATCCACAGCAATTTGATTACAGACAGTCTGTCAAAGTATGCTAACTCAGCTGCCGTCAGGTGAACCTCGAGCAAACATTACTGTTCTCCCTCCTGTTGCTTCCAGGTCGTGGAGTAAGAAATAATCAAACCCTGTGCATAGGCCTTGGCAGTCTCCCACAGCACTAAAGGTTTTGTGATGAAACAAGTGAAACTATCATGGTATTTGAACAGATGAAAGACTCAACAAACAATCAAGGTATTTTTCAATGTATAATTTAAGTTACATCACACTGTAAACTTTTGCTATAAATTCTGTGTCTTACAATTGTGTCCTCCACAACCACCTGATGAAGGAGCGGTGCTCCGAAAGCTAGTGCTTCCAATTAAACCTGTTGGACTATAACCTGGTGCTGAGAGATTTTTAACTTTGTACACCCCAGTCCAACACCGGCATCTCTAAATCATCCCACAGCACCGATGGATTACTGGCCGTACTAAAATTAATATCCCAAAAGATTTTAAATTCCAGCAAAAATTACTATCAACTTGCTATCTTTCAGGAGGAAAGGGTCCATGTGCCGACGCCAGGAGCCCGTCCTGCTACCACCGGCCTTAACCTCCATGTACACTGCCACATGATCGGAAACAGCTATGTTCCCTATTCTGCAAGACAGCACCGAATTCAAAAAGGTCGATAGATCAAATAGCATGTCAATTCCATAACACTTGTGAATTAGAGAAAAATGTGAAATCCCTACCTTCGGGGTGAAGACATCTCCACATGCCACCAACCCCAGCTCTGTGTTTAGGTCCACCAGCTGCCTGGATTGCGAAGACATACCTGCAAGACCCCTAGGAATCCTGTCTACCTCAGGGTCAATAATACAATTAAAGTCTCCCCCTAAAATTGTAATACTTGCACCAAGGGCCATCAATCTGGAAAGTGCATCCGTTAAAAATTTAAGGGGGTGCACCAGGGCGGGAGGCAGTATACATGCAGAATCCCATATTCCAATCCATGTATTAAAGCTTTTAAGATTTATAAATCACCCGCTGTCATCCTTAATTTGGCCTAGCATTTGAAATGGAAAGTTCTTCCGGATGAGAATAGCAACTCCTCTACTTTTTGAATTAAAAAATGAGAAAAATACCTGTCTGAATCCTCCCTGCTGTAACTTCAAATGCTCCTTATCAGTCAGATGAGTTTCTTGCAGCAAGGCTACATCGACCCTCTCTTTTCTAAGGCTTAACAGTATCTTTTTTCTCTTAATTGGTGAGTGACTCCCCTTAACATTCCAGGTGCACCATTTAAATTAATGGCTAGCCATGATCATCCAAAACAGTCTGTGGACCCCCCGGGAGGAAGAACCCCACTCATACTGTGCCGAGTGAAAACCATAATCAGTTCGTATAAATTTTAAAATGCAACTTCCAAAGCTACCAAAGCAAAACTTCCAACAGCTATTTCTGCAACACACCAATATCTAACACAAATGAAAGGAGACTTTCCCCCTTGCCCACAGGGGGCACTCGTACCACCATTAGCCCCTCCATGACTTCTTCTAGCTGAAGCCATGCCCCCACCCCAGACAACACAAAGTAAGTAAAAAAACAAACATAACAAGAAAGTTAAAAGTGGACACTCAACCTGTCCCATCCAGATTGTTACCTTAGGCACACCAGGTAGAACAAAAAAACCCTCTTCCTCCCCCTCCCCCATTCCCACACCAGAAAAGAAGAACAAAAAGGAAATAATAAGAAAAAAAGACAGGAAAACAAAGGGTGATGGGAAGGGAGAGAGAAAGGAGTGCCCCAATTTGTCTGGGTTCTGATGCAGAGCTCAGCAAGGCAGACCTACTGGGTCACCACCATCTTGAAACACCCCACAGCTTATTTTAAAATTCAATCAACTGATCTCCTGTCTTTCCAGTGCCAGTTGACAAGGCTCAAGTCAGGAGTATGATGGAATACTCACCACTTGCCTGGAAAGTTGCAGATCCAACAATATTTAAGAAGCTTGACACTATCCAATGCAAAACAATTGATTGGCACCCCTTCCACCATCTTCTTCATTCACCTCCATCACTGACGTTCTGTGCCACAATGTATACTATCTACAAGCCACCTTCAATACACCTTTCAAACCCATCGTCTCTTCCACGTATATATATTTTAAATTTATTCACAGTGCACCAATGGCTGGACCAGCATTTAATGCCCATTCCTAATTGCCCAAAGGGCAGTGAAGAGTGAACCACATTGCTGTGGGTCAGCAGTCATACATAGGCCAGACCAAGTAAGGATAATAGTTCCCTTCCATAAGGACATCAATGAATCAGATAGTTTTTTATTGTGATGATAGACAATGGTTTCATGGTCATCATTAGACTCTTAATTCCAGATTTTTATTTGAATTCAAATTCCGCCATCTGCTATGACGGGATTCAAATCCAGATCCCCAGAACATTACCTGGGTCTCTGGATTAACAGTCCAGCGATAATACCACGAGACAATTACCTCCTCTCCCTTTACCTCCACCTTGGAGGACAAGGGCAGCAGATGCTTGGGCTCACCAGCAAATGCAAGTTCTGCTCTAAGTTGCACATTACACTGGCTTGGAAATATACCACTGTTCCTTATCCTCGTTAGGTTGAACTTGAAGAACTCCCTTCCTAACTGCATTGTGAGTGTCCCTACATGACAATGTCTACGGCAATTCAAAGCTGAAACTTTATTGCTGGAACAGCACAGCAGGTCAGGCAGCATCTAGGGAAGAGAAGATTCGACGTTTCGGGCACATGCCCTTCTTCAGGAATGAGCAGAGAGTGTTCAGCAGGAGAAGATAAAAGGTAGGGAGGAGGGACTTGGAGGAGGGGCGTTGGAAACGCCCCTCCTCCAAGTCCCTCCTCCCTACCTTTTATCTTCTCCTGCTGAACACTCTCTGCTCATTCCTGAAGAAGGGCATGTGCCCGAAACGTCGAATCTTCTGTTCCCTAGATGCTGCCTGACCTGCTGTGCTGTTCCAGCAATAAAGTTTCAGCTTTGATCTCCAGCGTCTGCAGACCTCACTTTCTCTACGGCAATTCAAGACAGGAGCACATCACCACTACCTCCAGGGAAATTAGGGACAGGCTACCTCAACCAATAATGTTTTTATCACATAAACTAATAAACAAAATCAACAATACTCAATTCAGATTTTAAAAAAAATTCAGTTCATACCAGTAAAACGTCCATGTTCAGCGAGGAGGTGTCCACAAAAACATTTTGACTTTACTCCGACTCTGATGCAGTCCCAGTTGTTTTCAGAGCAACGCCATCCAATATAGATTCCTTTTGAGCAACATTTCGAATTGGTTACAAATACAATTGCTGAACAATCTGCCACCCACTTACAGTATAGGTGATGAAAATCCCTTCAAGTAACACTAAAATGTACTCAAATCCTGCTTGAAGGTGAGAAAGAAAAGGAGGAATTCATGCACAAATACACGGAAAATAAGATGTCAATCCTTTACATGATTAATAACTGCCAAAATGCAAGCCTAATGTTGTGCTTCATGGTTAAAGTCAACTTCCAGCTATACTAACCAAATATGTGCATTCAGCAAAGCTTTCAGGCAGAAACCTTCACTACCAATGGAATTTTCTGTCTCTACATCAAGGGAAAGATTTGCTTTGCAGTGTTTACAACAACATTCAAACATTTTTTTTAAGTTCACAATGTTCTAAATATTCAGAAATCTTTGCCATATGGCCTTTCCAATCTTGAGCAGCCAATTTAGTAACAATAGTGACTATTTTATATTGATAAATGAATGCTTAAGCTCATTTCATATAAACATTTATAAATTGCAGAAGGAACAGGTCTCATTTTGTCTGTCGGAAATTAAGCCCAGAGCTTTGAAATTAAAGGATAGTGTGCAATCTTACACAACCAATTCTGTTAACCTATTAATAGACATTCTTATGCTGACTTTTAAAAAAAATTCTAAAGAGGAAATAAAAGCACTGAAGAAGAACTTAATCAATTAAGTATTAAGTTCCTTTAACATCCTCACTATTCTGTACAGACCTGAGGCCTAAAGAAGTGACTTACTTGGGCACAATTATTGTCACAGATCTACTTTGCTGTAAGATGGTAAGATATTCAAACTCATGACAGACATGAAGCAAGACCCAGAGAGAAGAGAAATTTATCCTTCTCTAGCAACAAAGCAACTGAATATTTTCAAGAACAGAATAATTCCCAGGCTAAACTGCACTTCCCCTTTAAGAGGTACAGGCTACCTTTAAGTGGTATTATCCGTAAATGCAGCCACTTATTGGCTTGTGTAACACATAAACAGGTGTAGGGTAACCATGTACTGCATCAAATACCACCTTGCCAGTACGACCCACATCTACAGAACAAATAATAACAATTAAACTCACCTGTTTGAAGAGCATTCAGCGCTGCTTCTTTCTCAGGATCAAATAGCTCCTTTACCCGGGTACCAAATTCTTCTCTATGCATTGCTTTGGCAACAGAGATGAGCTCAGCCTTTTTGGCTGGAACAATGGGTTTTACTGTATATCCTGTAAAAGGTAATTGTAGGAAACCTCACAGTAGATAAATTTACTTTTTTTCCAACTACTTTTATACTGCTATTGTAAAATGTTATTGTTTTTCCTTTCTGGTTAATAGGAAAACAGAGAATAGGAGCAGGAGAAGGCCATTCGGCCCTTTGAGCCTGCTCCATCATTCATTATGATCTCAGCTGAGCAGCCAACTCAATAGCCTGTACTTGCCTTTCCCCCATATGCTTTGATCCCATTAGCCCCAAGTGCTACATCCAGCTCCTTCCTGAAATTACAATGTTTTGGCCTAAACTACTTTCTGTGGTCGAGAATTCCACAGGCTAACCATTCTCCGGGTGCCTTGTCCTTCCTAAATCTCCCTGGCCCTACACTCATCCCTGGAACATCTGGATAACAAGGACATCTATGTCAGACTCCTATTTATTGACTTTAGCTCCACCTTCATCACCAGAATTCCAACAAAACTCATCCCCAAACTCTAGGATTCTGCTCCTCCATCTGCAACTGGATCTTCAACTGCTTGACCTGCAGACTGTAATCAGGATCAGCAATAACACCTCCTCCACAATAATCCTCAACATCAGTACCCCTCCAGGGCTGCATATTCCACCCCTTGCCATACTCCTTTTACACTCACAGCTGTGTGGCCAAATTCAGCTCTAACTCCATTTATACATTTGCTGATGACACCACCATTGTAGGTTGGATCTCAAACTACAAGACAGGGTATGGGAAAGAGATGGACATTTTAATGGCATGATAGAGACAACAATCTCTCCCTCAATGTCAGCAAAATAAAGGAGTTGGTTATTGACTTCAGAAAGCAGAGTGGAGGACACACCCCTGTCTCTATCAAAAGTGCTGAGGTGGAGGTGATCAAGAGTTTCAAGTTCCTAGGTGTAAATATCACCAAACATCTGTCCTGATCCATCCATGTTGACATGACAGTGAAGAAAGCATACCAAAACCTCTACTTCCTCAGTAGGTAAGGATATTTGGCATATTCACAATGATTCTTATTATGCATCATAGAAAGCATCCTGCGATGCATAACAATTTGGTATAGCAGCTGTTCTGCCCAAGACCACAAGAAATTACAGAGAATTGTGAATGCAGTTCAATCCATCACAAAAATCAGCCTTTCTTCCATTGTCTCTGTCTATGTTTCCCGCTGCCTCTGGAAAACAGCCAACATAATCAAGATCACTCCCATCCCAGTTATACTATCTTCCATTGGGCAGAAGATGCAAAAGTTTGAAAACACGTACCAACAGATTCAAGAACAGCTTCTTCCCCACTGTTATCAGAATTATGAACAGACCTCTTCTATATTAGAGTTGACCTTTCTCTGCACCTGCTGTGTAGCTGTAACACTACGTTCTGTTCTATTACCCTAATATATTAATGTAAGGTATGATTTGTCTGGTTAGCACACAAAACAATACTTTTCATTGTATCTTGGTACATGTGACAATAACAAAACAAATCAAATCAAATACTGATTATCCCTGGATGTTCAGTTCCCATCTTTAGTCATCCTGCAGCCATGTCTCAAAATATCCTGACTATATCATAACCATTTTCATCTCTTTGCAAGATTAATTTATCCATTTTATTTCCAATGCTCCACAAAGCCTTAAGGCTTGTTTTTTTAAAATAATACTTGTCCGGTTCATGTTATTTTTCACTGTTTCCCTGTTTGATTATATTAGATTAGATTCCCTACAGTTTGGAAACAGGCCCTTTGGCCCAACCAGTCCACACCAACCCTCCAAAGAGTAACCCACGCAGACCCATTTATACCTAACACTATCGACAATTTAGCATGGCAAATTCACCTGACCTGCAAATCTTTGGACTGTGGGAGGAGACCGGAGCACCCAGAGGAAACACACGCAGACACAGGGAGAATGTGTCAAACTTCACACAGACAGTCACCTGAGGCTGGAATCGAACCTGGGACCTTGGCGCTGTGAGGCAGCAGTGGTAATCACTGAGCCACCGCGCCGCCCATGGCTCTTGTTTTCTATCTATCACTTTTTAAATTCACCTTTCTGTCTTTTGTTCTTTACCTTGATCACTCCTCCTCCTGAGTCCTTGCATAGGTTTCTGTCTCCTTGATTATTTGGTTTAAAGCCTCCCCAACCACTCTAGAAAATATTCCTCCTTGGACATCAAACCTGTTCCTGTCCAAGTTGTCCTGTTTGTACTGGTCCCACTTTCCCCAGACCTGGGCCCAATGCCCCAGAAATCTAAAACTCTCTCCCTTGTATCATCTCTTCAGCCATGTGTTCATCTGTTATATCCTGGATTTCTATCTACTCTTACTAGCATGTGGCACTGAAGGTAATCCTGAGATCACTACCTTTGAGGTTCTACTTTTCAGTTTACTTCCTAACTCCCTATATTCTGCAAGGAACACGGAGGTCGAGGCCCAGTCATCCCTGGAGTATCCTGAAGAGAGACCTTTGGGTATATGGGTTCTTCCTTGGGCTGGGTACCTTTTGGTACTGCCCTGTATTCCTGTGAGGAAGGGGCACCTGGAGTGAAGTCAAAGTCCCTTCTCCATTGTTGTCTAGCTTTGGTGCTGAGCACGAATAGCTAGAGAGATGGGGTGTAGGTCTGGATACATATTCAGGAGATTCTCAGATTTCTTGACTTGGCTGTCAATGGCAGCTGCCAAACTGTTCGTGGAGGCAACCTGATGTTCAAATACCTGAGGCAGCATTATCCCAACCACATTGCTGCAGTCCAGCTTTCCAAGTGCTCCTGCTACTCCTGTGCAGGCCAATGAAGTCACCAAGTACCCACACCAAGGAGATAACCTCCTGCCTGGCATTGAGGTGGTGCCTGGTCTCTGGCAGTTCTCTCAGTGCTAGTGAAGTGGGCCATTTCTTCCTCAACCAGCTGTGGAGATGTGGCAGTGAAGTGTTTACTATCAGGTGCTCTAATTTAGTGACAATACCCATTGAGGTGGCAGTGTCAAAACTGCTGGGTGGATTTGGGGGAGGGTACAGAAAGCAGCCTTGCTGCTGCTTCCACATATCTTCCTCCTCAAAGGGTGAGGAGGGGATATGTTGCAGTGAGAGAGCATGGAGATCCCACTGGTAACTGCAGGAGGCAAAGAGACCATGCATCAATGACCAAGGGGTATGAGTTGTAGCAAATGTCTCTAGCTGTACAGAACTGCTGTGGTCTTCTAGTGCTTGATTGGGTGCATAATGGCCTTTTAAATATGGTGAAAATGAGGACTGCAGATGCTGGAGATCAGTCAAAAGGTGTGGTGCTGGAAAAGCACAGCAGGTCAGACAGCATCTGAGGACCATTCCTGATGAAGGGCTTATGCCTGAACTGTCAATTCCCCTGCTCCTCAGATGCTGCCTGATCAGCTGTGCTTTTCTAGCACCACACATTTCAACTTTTAAATATGGTGCCAGTGGCAGTTTGCTACAGAGACATATTCAAAAATGAGGAGTAACATCTAGGAACTTGCAGTAACATCCAGGCAAAGACTTGCTCTCTTTGCCAGAACTGCCAAAAACTGATGAGGCCTGAGAGAAAACTTACTGTGAACCAATAACATTCAATAACTATAACATTCACTATGACTGACTGCATCCAAAAAAAAAGTTAAACAACCCTGGCGTTGTGTTCAAGAACCTTCAGCCTTAAAGACAACCAAAGAAGTCTAAACTGTGTGTGTGTGTCTGTGTCTCTCAGGGTGATAAATTGCCAAATAATAAAATTTCAATCAAGAAAACCTTGTTGATCGGCTCCTTAGTACTCATACTACACTTTTAATTGGACAGAAGCCTAGCCTTGGGCAAGAAAGAACAAAGTTTAGTTGTAACCAATCAAGGAGTTTGAAAAGAGGGGAGCTAGTTCACTCCTCAGCCGATCATAACGCATTGATCAACTTTGACGGGCAGCTAATTTTTTCCAGCAGCCTAAATAGACTGCCCCTGCTCACATGGCCGAATGTCTTGGATAAACTAATGACAGCAATACACAATGGTCCCTTTTGTTCATGGCATTTCCTTTACAGCTGCCAAAATGAGAAAATCATGTTAATTCTAGATCTTGCAATTCTGAAACTATGCTGGAATTCAGAATGGATACATCTAGCCAGGCTCTGCAGTTTCACAAGTGCATTACATTTTCCAGGAGAAAGTGAGGACTGCAGATGCTGGAGTTCAGAGCTGAAAATGTGTTGCTGGAAAAGCGCAGCAGGTCAGGCAGCATCCAAGGAACAGGAGAATCGACGTTTCGGGCATCTTCTTCCTGAAGAAGGGCTTATGCCCGAAACGTCGATTCTCCTGTTCCTTGGATGCTGCCTGACCTGCTGCGCTTTTCCAGCATTACATTTTCCACAACAGGCTGCTGGGAGATGTGTTGATAGTTGTTGTAATTGTTATAGTTATCCTTATTCCTGCACAAGGTCACAACCTTTACATCACATGTATCCTGGGACAGTGCCCCCTTTCTCTTCAGGGACATTGCCATTCACACAGATGTTGCAGGAATGTTGGTTATCTGCAAGCTGGTCAAAAGCTTTGCTTCACTCCTTAACATGGTTTCAATATCTAGCTCTGCCAGGTAGACTTTCTATGGTGACAGAGTTCTCCCTAGAGTACAACTCAAGGTAGTGTTTTATCCATCTCTTGAACTATTTATTGCAGTCAGTGATGACCCCCACTGCCCTTGTTTTCAGCAGAGTTGTCCTGTTTGGTGCTTTTTTGATACCTTTATACCTGTTCGTAGCAATCTGTGTCAATGGACATCTGGAGGCTATGTTAAAGCTATAGCAGTACTCAATGGTACATAGCGTTGCAGCTAGCTAGACTTAACACATTTAGACTCTCTTTGTCTGCAATGTCTTGTTAGTTAGAACACATTGCTTGGCTTCAATTATAAGTTCCATCTCTGTGAGTACTTACACTTGCCATAATTTTATTCTTTTCACTTGACATCACAGACGTGGGCTTCTAGTGGAACTTAACTGGATAGATTTCAACAGCACACATCTTGGCTCATTTTTCATTTTCTTAGGCAGGGGAGCGTTGATATCAGTTCTAATATGCTAATGGTTGAATTTAGATTACTCAATTTTTAAATGCATGTATAAAAAGAGTTATAAACATCCTGAAATTTTAACATGAAAATCTGCACTGGAGTTGCTGTGAACCATAATTCCAGACACGGCAGATCCAACCTCCACTTCGCACTACTCTGCAACTTCATGATAGAAGATTGTAAATTAAAGAGGCTGTCTTGGTAACATTAGGTTGATTCCATGATACAGTTAACATGGTTATCACTGAGTGATTGGAATGTTTACTACAGAGTCACACACACCTCGGCAGGTTTCAGTCCTCAAGGAGAGAGGAAGAAAAATAAATCTGCCCAAATGTTACTAAGGTTGGGTTGCATTTGCGTTGCCTCCTTAGATTCTCACAAGCAACAAACCTCTTAATAAACAGGAAATTTAACTTGAAATTCCTGACAATTGGTTCTTTAAGATTTCTGTGGCCTGTGCTTTAGCGTGGGAATGTTTATCATAGAGTCATAGAGCTGTACAGCATGAAAACGGCCCTTCAGTCCAACTGGTCCATGCCAACCAGATATCCTAAATAAATCTAGTCCGATTTGCCAGTATTGGCCCATATCCCTATCATAGAGTTATAGATTATACAGCATGAAAACGGGCCCTTCGGTCTAACTGGTCCATGCCAACCAGATATCCTGAATAAATCTAGTCCCATTTGCCAGAATTTGGCCCATATCTTTCTAAACCCTTCCTATTCATATTCCCATCCACATACCTCTTAAATGTTGTGATTGTACCAGCCTCCACCACTTCCTCTGGCAGCTCATTCCATGCATGCACCACACTCTGCCCCTTAGGTCCCTTTTAAATCTTTTCCCTCTCATTTTTAACCAATGCTCTCTACTTCTGGACTCCCCACACAGAGAAAAGACCTTGTCTATTCACCCTATCCATGCCCCTCATGATTTTATGAACCTCTACAAGGTCACCCCTCAGCCTCTGACGCTCCAGAGAAAATGGTTTCAGGGAAAATAGCCTCAGCCTATTCAGCATCTCCCTATAGTTCAAGCTCTCCAACCCTGGCAACATCCTTGTAAATCTT
Organism: Chiloscyllium plagiosum; assembly: GCF_037043375.1. Taxonomy (NCBI): domain Eukaryota; kingdom Metazoa; phylum Chordata; class Chondrichthyes; order Orectolobiformes; family Hemiscylliidae; genus Chiloscyllium; species Chiloscyllium plagiosum. The sequence goes on from NW_028270139.1 coordinate 110,852,304, forward strand.
TTCTGAACGCAGTCATGTAAATATTTTTGGGGTTACACCAGAGGCCACAAAATAGAAAGGTTATATTTTCCACATTTCTATTTCCTATGACAGATATGCATTAATTATTTATTTATTTTTATCTTTAGAGGCTTTTTATCCCCACAAAGAAAACATTAGAAATTACTCCTTGACATAATGCATCTCCCCACACAATTAATGAAACAGGCTCCTGTGCTATGGTTCCATTGCTCTGTTGATATTTTGCTTGCTGCTTGGTTTTGATCTTGACTGGAGATGGCAGCTCTGAATATCTATGGTTACAACCCCAACTCCTGTCACATCTTTTCTGGAGGTTCTCCCACATGTCTGCTAAAAGGGCAAGAGACCAGCACAATCCATGTGAAAGTTTTGAGTCATCAACTATTGACCCAAACCCTCGTCCTTGCTTTTTTATAACATGATGCACTGCCAACCTAAAGAGATAACAAAGGTGAAGTTAAAGTATTTTTCAGATTACCTTTTGGAACAAGCATGGTGTTTTGTTGCTGAGTTTGTGATGGTTGGTGTGGGACCACAGCCTGGCTAGTTCCAGATGTGTTGCCTCCTTTGTTTCCTTGTACGATTTGTTTGGACTCATGACCTTCGGCTTTTGGGGTAAAACTTGCCTTTTTTGCCTTTTGCTTTCCTGAGCCTTGACCTGAAGACATTGTGTCTGGGGGTTCCACTTGTACTCAGCCACTGTAGCCAGATACTGAAATAATGACAATTAAAAATAAATTTCCATTATACAAGGTTTTTTAGAAAATCATTTGCTTTCATATTTTTGTTTCATCAGTACAGATGCTAACACTTTTTTTTAAAGCTTTAAAGATTCTGTAACATTATGAAGTGCTACCTGACTGGAAATGTAAGTATGGGAGGTAGCGTTGTGTTTCAGTTGCACAGTAACCAGGTTGCATTACTAACAACAATGTAGATAGCAGTCAATGGTAAGACACTTCTGGGGAGCACTGGCACTCATGTAGTGACAAAGCAAGGCAAACATTATATGCAGAAGTGGTAGCAGTTTAGTGTTTGGTTTAAGGTACGCATTGCAGATAGAGAATAAAACATTTTTTAAAAAACTGGTTGGGAGCCTATCAGACACTGATGTGGGTTAATTAAGGAAATATTGGTAAATAAAGGCAAATAATTTCTCTCAGTTTGTTGAGATTAAAAATAAAGTGTTGATGAGGCTATTACAATTGATGCGGTGTACATGCACTGCCAAAGAGCATTTGATAAAATGTCACATAACTACCTTGCCTGCAAAGTTGATGCCCAGTGAATAAAGAGGACAGTAGGTGGCAGCATAGAAGACAAGAAAATGTGTTAAATGGTCTTTTTGTAGTGTCAGAAATATTCAGTGGGATTCCCTGAATAGAGTAATAGAGCTTTTGTTTTGGTATGTATTAATAACTTCAAACCTTGGAGTTCCGGAGCTCAATTTCAAAATGTGCAGTTGATACAACACTTGGAATAATTGCAAACTTTGAGGAAGATGGGGTTAGACCTCCAGAGAGTGTAACAGATTGGTGGGGTGAGTGAATAATTAGCAAATAAAAATTAATGCAGATAAATGTGAAATAGTACACTTGGTCATTAGGAGTAATGTGGCCAATTGAAATACTGCAATGAAATGAAGTGAGGTTTGGGCTGCTAAGGAGAGTCAATGGGCATACTCTGTTGGAATACGAGCCAACAACAGCCTACAATTTAATAATGTATCCAATTATAACTGTGTCACAGGGTGTGCTCTCAGTGGGTAAAACTTCGCTCCTATGATCTCAAATGTGTTTAGGTTCAATAATTTGGTCCATTAAATTGAACTTTTTCTATCAGATTTCATCTTATTGCAATGGGAATTTATTGCTGCCTTAGTGAAAACATACTTCTTACTGAGGACGGGTCACAACCCAAAGAGCTAACCCTGATTTCTCTCCACAGATGCTGCCAGACCTGCTGAGCTTTTCCAGCAATTTTTGTTTTGTCACTCCTTACTTTTCTCCCTTTCAGAGAATGAACTTCATACCTAACCCATGGGGAGTTTATAGTATAATCCCGTACAGGGCTTGCGTGACTCAGCCACGATCTTAATAAATGACTACACTGGATGGACTGAATGGCCCATTCGTGTTCGTATATTCCCATGTGTGCATAGTCACACAAAGGTGCTTCAGAACATCAGTGCAATCCTATTTTATTTAAGGCACTCTGGCTAAATACTTAATGTATTCAGTACCTACCTCAAAACCATGATTTGGAGATGCCGGTGTTGGACTGGGGTGTACAAAGTTAAAAATCACACAACACCAGGTTATAGTCCAACAGGTTTAAGTGGAAGCACTAGCTTTCGGAGCGACGCTCCTTCATCAGGTGTTGTGTGATTTTTAACTTTGTACCTCGAAATCAGCTAACTCAATACAGAACATAGACAAGTGAGGGACTACATTAACCCAGGAGTCGGTAATTATACTAAATTTTTGATGCTTGTTGCACAACACTGGAGTATATCAGAAAGGCTCCCCAATAACTCACTTGTTAAATGCACTCCCTGGCTTGTAATCCAGATCCTCCCCTCTACTGTGCTACCTCCCATGTCGCTGAAGGCTTCACCGTCCAAATACAACAACTGTACAACTGTAATTCGAGTTAAATTAGAAAGTTTACCTGGTTTTTGTTGTCACACCTTCTTACAACACGAGCAATAACTTCTTCTATTGGTGCTGAGCTACCTCGCTGACTGAGTTGGCAGCCCCAGGAGGCAAGTCACTATTCTCAATTTGTCAATGATCCTGGCAGCGATCACTCAGGCTGCTGGTTAAATCCTGTCTGAGATGTACTGTCCATCCATGTGGGCTTGGATCCGCTTTCAGTCCCTGCAATGGAATAACCACAGGGGTATGGAAAAACTCATTCCACAGTGTCAGAACTTAGAATTTAAGGTGGCATTGAATTTTGCACATTTACATAATTTGAAAACTGAATTGGAAATATTGGACCCACTCTTGACACAAGAAATGAATTATCATACATCATGTCCTATGCTAAGATTTTAGTCAACTGAAAATAATTGTTCATTTAACATATTACACTTTTGACTGATCAGCATGAAATTATGACAATACCTATTTACCAAATGATATAACAGTTTATAGTAGAACTGGGGAAGGAAGAGCCTTATCAAATTATAGCTTTCTGAAATGTACTCTTTTAAAATCTTAAACAAACTACATTGGACAGTTTATTCTGTTTGTGCAAGCATTCTCAGTCTAAAATGTCAAAAAACACACGTCATCAGGTTATAGTCCAACAGATATAGTCCAACAAGCTTTCAGAGCTATGCTCCTTCCTCAGGAAGCTAGCTCATAAACCTGTTGGACTATAACTTGGTGTTGTGTGATTTTTGACTTTGTCCACCCCAGTCCGACACCAGCACCTCCACATCGGTCTAAAAAGGTGAGTGCCTTACAGGATAAATATATGAGGATGAAAAGACACTGAGGATAATGTTTAATACACAGTAAAGTAAATCATGATTTTTTTACAATTCTGCTGTACTTTTGCCTTGAAGTGCTTGCAGTCCTATGAGTGTCCAGGCACTTAACCTGATTTCCAATGAGAAATCTCCATATTGACACTGACTGCAATTAAATAGGTTCAAAAAGTGTGGTGCTGGAAAAGCCCAGCAGGTCAGACAGCATCCAAGGAGCAGGAGAGTCAACGTTTCAGGTGAAAGCCCTTCAGGGCCTTGCTGAGACCACACCTGGAGTATTGTTTAATTTTGGTCGTCTCCTCGAGGAAGGATGTTCTGGTTGTGGAGGGAGCACTATGAAGGTTTACCAGACTGATTCCTGGGTTGACAGGACTGATGTATGAAAAGAGTCTGGGTTGGTTGGCTTAGTGGCAGGAAGCAGAGGGTGATGGTCGAAGGGTGTTTTGTGACTGGAAGCATGTGTCCAGTGACATATAGCAGTGTTCAGTGCTGGGTCCTTTGCTGTTTGTTGATCTAGTTGTGAATGAAAGTGGTATGACCAGAATAAGTCAGGTGGACCTCATAGAATATGAATTCCTATTTGGAGCTGGTAACCTGGTTCAATCAGGGAGCCTTGACTGACAGATATAAACAGGAGTGTGAGGGTCTGTTCACTCTGAGAAAACCAGCTCAGTCTCAAGTATTATGCACATGTGAAAGGGTGATTTGCACATGGGAAACTGGCCTCTGGGTTTGTTTCAGATATGGGCCAAATGCAGATGGGGCTAGTTTAGTTTGGGAACAAGGTTGGTGTGGACTAGTTTCCATACTGTCTGACTCTTTGACCAGTAAATTCATCAATGACATGAAATTAGTGGTGTGGTAAATAGTGAGGAGCAAAGCCTTAGATTACACAATGATATTAGTGAGCTGGTTAGATTGACTGAACATTGGCAAATAAAATTTAATCCTGAAGAGTGTGAGGTGATGCATTTTGGCAGGACTAACAAAGCAAAGATTTACACATTGGATGGTAAATGTTAAAAAGTACAGAGGATCAGTGGGACCTTGGTGTGCATGTCTATAGACCCTTGAAGGCAGCAGGATGAGTAGATAAGGTGACTAAGGCAGCATATGGATACTTATTAGTTAAGACACTGAATACAAGAACAAGGAGGGCTATATAACTTTAGTCAGGCCACAGTTGGGATACTATGTTCATTTCTGGTCTTCACACTATAGGAAGATGTGATGCACTAGAGAGAGGGTGCAGTGGAGATTCACCAGGATGTTGCCTGGGCTGGAGCAATGCAGCTAGATAGGCTTGAAGTTATTTTCCTTTAAGTCGACAAGATTGACTGCAGAGGGATTGATAACCAGCGAACGCAGTTTTAATGTAAGCAGGAAGTTTAGAGGGGATTTGAGGAAAACAATTTTCACCCAGATGGTTTTGGGCATGTGGAACTCACTGCGTGAAAGGGTGGTAGTGGCAGAAAACCTCAAGACATGAAGAGCATTTGAAATGCCATAGTATACTGGAAATGGGATTGAAGTGATGATGTTTGACTGGTACAGACATGATGGGCAGAAGGGATTCTTTGCTGTAAAAACTCCATGTTGGTCAGTGTATTGAGTATAGGAGTTGGGCGGGTCATGTTGTGACTGTACTGGTCTTTTCCTTGGGGGGGGAGGGGGTGGTGGGGAGGGAGAGAGGGGGGCACAAAACTAGAGGGCATAGGTTTAAGGTGAGAGGAGAAAGATTTGAAAGGGATCTAAAAGGCAACTTTCATGCTGCGAGTGGTGCGTATATGAAATGAGCTGCTGGAGGAAGTGGTGGATGCTAGTACAATTACAACACTTAAAAGGCATCAAATGGGTATATGAACAGGAAGGTTTTAAGAGGGAAATGGGCCAAATGCTGGCAAATGGGACTAGATTTGTTTAGGATGTCTGGTTGGCATGGACAAGTTAAACTGAAGGGTCTGTTTCCATACTGTATATCTCTACAACCCTATGACTATGACTCTAGTCCCAATTCTTTGTGACCTGGTTTTCCCAACAGTGAGTCTTCTCTCTTTCTGTTGCTTTGTGCTTGAGACAAACAACATGCGAGCAAAATTATTTCATCATAAAATCATTTGTAATGTTCAACTTCTCTAGGGTTTTTTTATTGGATATCAAAAGCTTCTTTTTATTGAACACAGAAAAACCTAAATTTTATCCTGTCTTTGGAATTCTGCTTTTTACCACTCTGTAGGATTAGGATGTAAACTACATTTCATAAGTGACTTAAGTTTAGTTATAATCAATCACATAATTAATGTATATTCATTGAGCAACCTAACATTATATTGTTCTGCTTTGAGTAGTAGGTCCTTCAGCCCATTGAGTCTTCAATCCATCCACACTAATCCCATGTTCTACCACATGACTCATAGCTTAAAATGTTATGACATTTCAAGTGCTCATCTATGCGATTTTTAAGAGGTTGTGAGGATTCCTGACTCTACTACCTTCCAAGTAGACAGGCAGGAGGCTGGAAGATCACAGCAAGCCAGGCAGCATCAGGAGGTGGAGAAGGCTACATTTTCTGTGTAACCCTTCTTCAGGGCTGGAGATGGGTGTAGGGGGAAGCTGCAGATAAAGGGCGTGGTGGGGGCAGGATGGTGAAATGGGTATTGGTTAAGACAGGTAGAGGGTACAGCCTAGTTGGTCAATGGGAGGAATGAATCCGGTTGGCCGCAGGGAGGAGTGGAAGAGAGGGGGGAAGGGTCTGGGAAGGGAGGTTATTTGAAGTTGGAGAACTCGATTTGGAGTCCTCCAGGCTGAAGATGAGGTGTTGTTTCTCCAATTTGCAGTTTGGTTCACTGTGGCAATGGAGGAGGTCAGGGATGGTCATGTCAGAAAGGGAGTGGGAAGGGGAATTAAAATAGACAGTGACTGAGGGTCCAGTCAGCCCCTGCCTTCTGCAAGGAGTGTTCCCTTTGACAGTCCTTGGTTTGTACCACTCTCCCCACTAATGCCTCTGAACCCCCAGATGCCTTCCCCTGCAAGGAGAAAAGATGCAAAACCTACCAGTACACCACACCCCTCACCTCCATCCAGGGCCCTAAGCAGTCCTTCCAAGTGAGACAGTGGTTCACTTGCCTCTCTTCCAACCTAGTTTACTGCATCAGGTGCTCCCAGTGTGGTCTTCTCTACAATCAGGGAGACTGAATGTAAAGTTAGGGAATGGTTCACAGAGCATCACAGCTGGGCCCACAACCTCCCTTCCCAGACCCTCCCCCTCTCTTCTACTGCTCCATGCCACCAACCGGTTTCATTCCTCCCATTGACCAACCAGGCTGTACCTACTACTTGTCACAATAACCAAATTGGAGGAATAACACCTCATCTTCAGCCTACAGCCCAGAGGACTCAACATTGAATTCTCCAATTACAACTAACCTCCCTTCCCAGCTCCTCTCTTTCACTCCTCCCAGCCACCAACCCATTTATTCCTCCCATTGACCAACCAAGTTGTACCCTCTACCTATCTTCACCGAGACCTACTTCACCATCCTACCCCCACCACCCCCTTTACCTACAGCTCCTCCCAGTCCTGAAGAAGGGGTACACCCAAAACATCAACTTCTCCACCTCCTGATGCTGCCTGGCTTGCTGTGTTCTTCCAGCTTCCTGCCTGTTTACTTGAATTCTAGGATCTACAGTCTTTTTTTTGTCTCTACTACTTCCCCAGGCAGTGTACTCCAGATTCCCACTGCCCTCTGAGTGAAAAACATTTTCTTTACATCCTCTCTAAACCTCCTGCCCTTTATCTTAAAGTTACACCTCTCATTATTAACCCTTCAACTTAGAGGAACTGCACTTGTTTTAAGTATAGCCAATGTAGTTCTTAATTCTGGAACACCATGTGATTCCAGTTATCTTCATTTGACAAAGAGGTACACCATGGGATTGCAAACAGGATGAAACAAGAACCTTACGTTAGAGCCCGGATGTCCTTGGAGAAGGAGCACGCGGTGTCGACTAACACCCTGGAGTTGTTCAGGGAGAGGTGGGCGCCGCAGGGAGTGGAGTGCATCATTTCTCCCTCCAACTCTATTTTGATTTAGTCCCTACCCTCCCCTTCACTGTTTTGATCACACAGCACTGCCCTTTGATGTGAAGGGCAGTGCTTGTCACTGGCCACCCGGGTGTTTTCCTATCTTCCTGGTTTTGGAATTTGAATAAAGATTCGTGTACTTTGTATCTTTCACTGTGTCTCACACCTGCACACACACACACACCATGGGTGCTGGGGAAAAAAATAAGCACTACCGCACTTAGGTGGTAGTGTAGGGATTAAAAAGAAAAATTTTAAAAAATGAAACAAGAACCTAAAGACTCAAGTTACAGCTGCAAGGCTGAGAGATGGCTGTTTAGTTTCATATCCAGACTTCTAAGGTTAAATAAGACAGAAATGGTACACCCTTGAGCTTGTTAGCTCTAATGAAGGAATCATAACTACAACTGTGCCCATGTCCTGATATATTGGAAATATATAAATTAACTAAATTATAACCTTATATTAAAGTTTACTTTGTAACAATGAATTTAAGTTATTAGTTGTACAAACTTTTACATATCCTATATAACAATTTGTAGAAATTAGTATACTTTCTAATCTCTATTAAGGTAATGTAAGGAAAATAAACCATTTTCAATCTTTCATGTAACAAATGCAAATAGTCAGTGATAAGTAAGTGTCTGATTTAATGGGAACATTGCCAATTAAGTGAGGATTGAGACATGAGCTTATTGCATATGCCTCCTTTTCTTTCTAACAAGGAAGCAAAGAGTGTTTATCATTAAGTGACAATAATAAAACTTAATGAAGAAGATGGACCCATTGATAACTGGCAACTTAAGGAACCAGTCAGGAGATACTGGGGGTGGTGGTGACATCCATCAATGCCTGTCACCCTTAGGAACCGATTAGTGATTGATCATGCGTCCCTTAAATCACTCAGCTGAAGCCAATCAGAATGTAATCCTGTTGTGGGCCGTGGCTGGGAAAGGGTTAATAAGCAACAGCTTTTGATGATTGAAGTAAACATGAGAAAAATATAAATTATTCTGCTTTAAATTGAGAGTGTGAGGCTTTCAAGGCATTGTAGAGAGAAATGGAGGCTAGAGAAAGCAAGGAAATAAATGTTGCTATTTTGAAAACAATTCACATCAGAGGCTGAAGATCTTTGAAAATATAAAAGTGGATAAATCTACAGGACCTGATCTAGTGTATCCCAGGATATTGTGGGATGTTAGGGAGGAAATTATGGTGCCATTTGCAGAAATACTTGTATCATCTGTAACCACGGGTCAGGTATAGTCAGGAGAGATTGAGAGAATCCTTAGAGTATAAAGGTAGTTGGAGAAAATTAAGAGGGAAATCAGGATTGCAAAAAGAGGATATCTAATAGCTTTGGTCAATAGGATTAAGGATAATTCAAATTAAGGACAAAAAGGTAACCAGAGAGAGAATAGGGCCCTCAAAAATGAGTAAGGGCAACCTATGTGTGGAGATGCAGAAGATGGGGGAGATACTAAACATATATTTTGCATCAGTGTTTACTGTGGAGAAGAACAAGGAAGATATAGAATGTGGGGAAATAGATGGTGACATCTTGAAAAATGTCCATATTACAGAGGACGAGGTGCTGGATGTCTTGAAATGCATAAAAAGTGGATAAATCCCCAGGATCTGATCTGGTTTACCCTAGAACCCTGTAGGAAGTTAGGGAAGTGATTGCTGGGCCCCTTGCTGAGACACTTGTATTTTGTTTATTATTCATTCAAGGGATGAGGGCATCACTGGCTCGGCCAGCATTTATTGCCAATCCCTAATTGCCCAGAGGGCAGTTAAGAATCAAACACATTGCTGTGGATCTGGAGTCACATGTTGGCCAGACCAAGTAAGGATGACAATTTCCTTCCCTGAAGGACATTAGTGAAGCAGATGGGTTTATCCAACAATCAACAATGGATTCATGGTCATCATTAGACTCTTAATTCCAGATTTTTGTTAAATTCAAATTCCACCTTCTGCTGTGGTGGGATTCAAACCCAGGTTCCCACAACATTACCTGGGTCTCTGGATTAACAGTCCAGCGATAATACCACTAGGCATCACAGGTGAGGTGCCAGAAGACTGGAAATTGACTAACGTGATATCACTATTTAAGAAAGGTGGTAAGGAAAAGCCAGGGAACTATAGGCTGGTGGGAATGTTGTTGGAGAGAATCCTGAGGGACAGGATGTACATGTATTTGGAAAAGCAAAGACTGATTAAGGATAGTCAGCATGGCTTTGGGCATGGAAATCATGTCTCATGAACTTGATTGAGTTTTTTTTTTGAAGAAGTAACAAAGAGGATTGATTAGATTAGATTAGATTCCCTGCAGTTTGGCCCAACAAGTCCACACCGACCCTCCGAAGAGTTACCCACCCAGACCCATTTCCCTCTGACTAATGCACCTAACACTTTGGGTAATTTAGCATAGCCAATTCACCTAACCTGCACATCTTTGGACTGTGGGAGCAAACCGGAGCACCTGGAGGAAACCCACGCAGACACGAGGAGAATGTGCTAACTCCACACAGTTGCCCAAGGCAGGATGAGGGCAGAACAGTAGATGTGATCTATATGGACTTCAGTAAGGCATTCGACAAGGTTCTCCATTGGTGGCTGGTTAGCAAGGTTAGATCTCATGGAATAGAGGGAGAACTAGCCATTTGGATACAGAACTGGCTCAAAGGTAAAGGCAGAGGGTGGTGGTGGAGGGTTGCTTTTCAGACTGAAGTTCTGTCACCAGTGGAGTGCCACAAGGATTGGTCTTGGGCCCACTACTTTTTGTCACTTATATAATGATTTGAATGTATACATAGGACGTATACTGTAGTTAGTAAGTTTGCAGATGACAACAAAATTGGGGGTGTAGTTGATAGTGAAGAAGATTACCTTAGATTACAATGGGATCTTGATCAGATGAGTCAATGGGCTGAGGAGTGGCAGATGAAGTTTAATTTAGATAAGTTGAGTTGTAGCATTTTGAGAAGGCAAATCTTAGCAGGACTTATACACTTAATGGTAAGGTCCTAGGGAGTGTTGCTGAACAAAGAGTCCTTGGAGTGCAGGATTATAGATCCTTGAAAGTAGAGTTGCAGTTAGATACGATGGTGAGGAAGGCGTTTGATATGCTTTCATTTATTGGTCATTGAGTATAGGAGTTGGGAGGTCATATTGTGGCTGTACAGGACATTGGTTAAGCTACTTTTGGAATATTGCATGCAATTCTGGTCTCCTTCCTATCAGAAGGATGTTGTGAAACTTGAAAGGGTTCAGAACAGATTTATGAGGATGTTGTCAGGAGGGTTTGAGCTATAGGGAGAGACTGAATAGGCTGGAGCTGTTTTCCCTGGAACTTCAGAGGCTGAGGGGTGACTTTGCAGAGGTTTATAAAATCATGAGGGGCATGGATAGGATAAATAGACAAAGTCTTTTGCCTGGGGTGGGGGGAGTCCAGAACTAGAGGGCATAGGTTTAGTGTGAGAGGGGAAAGACATAAGAGACCTAAAGGGCAACATTTTCATACAGAAGATGGTGCATGTATGGAATGAGCTGCTAGAGGAAGTGTTGGAGGCTAGTACAATTAGCATTTTAAAAGGCATCTGGATAGATATATGAATAGGAAGGGTTTGGAGGGATATGGGCAAATTGCTGGCAAATGGGACTAGATTAGGCTGGAATATCTGGTTGGCATGGACGAGTTGGACCGAAGGGTCTGTTTCTGTCCTGTACATCTCTATGACACTAAGGTGCTGGATGACTGGAGAGTGGCTAATGCATTTGTTTAAGAAGGGATGTAATGAGAAGTCTGGGAACTATAAATCTGTGAGTCTGACTTCGGTGGTAGGTAAGTTGTTGGGGGTGATTCTGAAAGCTGGGAATTAGCGATGGGGCGGGGCAATTATAATGCGATTAGGCAAGAATTTGGGTGCATAGAATGGGGTAGCAAAATGCAGGGGATGCAAACAATGGAAATGTGGAGCTGGTTTAAGGAACAGATATTGCGTGTCCTTGATAGGTATGTCCCTGTCAGGCAGGGAGGAAGTAATAAGGTAAGGGAACTGTGGTTTACTACAGAAATTGCATCTCTTGTTAAGCAGAAGAAGGAGACATATGTGTTGATGAGGCAAGATGGTTCAGATGAGGCAATGGAGAGTTACAGATCAGCTTGCAAGGATTTAAAGAGAGAGTTAAGAAGAGCACAGAGAGAACGTGAGCTGTCTTTAGCAAATAGAATAACGGAGAATCCTAAAGCTTTCTATAGGTATGTGAGGAATAAAAGGACGATTAGAGTAGGAATAGGGTCAGTCAGGTCGGGTGCTGGCAGGTGGGACTAGATTAGGTTGGGATATCTGGTCCGGCATGGACAGGTTGGACCGAAGGGTCTATTTCCATGCTGTACATCTCTATGACTCTATGACTCTATAAGTGGGAAGTTGAGTGTGGACCCTGTGGACATCGGAGAGGTGCTAAACGAACATTTCTCATTGGTTTTCACTCAGGAAAGGAAGAATATTGTAGAGGAGAAGAATGAGGTACAAGATATTAGACTAGAAAGGATCGAGGTTAGTTACAAACAGGTGTTATCAATTCTAGAAGGAGTGAAAGTAGACAAGTCCCCTGGGCTGGATGGGATTTATCTAGAGGATTCTCTGGGAAGATAGGGAGGAGATAGCAGAGGTTTTGGCTTTGATATTTGAATCGCCATGGTCTACAGGTTTGGTACCAGAGGACTGCAGGATTGCAAATGTTGTGCCCTTGTTCAAGAAGGGCAGGAGAGATGACCCAGGTAATTATAGACCAGTGAGCCTCACTTTTATTGTAGGGAAGGTTTTGGAAAGGATTATAAGAGATAAGATTTATAATCATCTCGCAAGCAACAATTTGATTTCAGATAGTCAACATGGTTTCGTCAAGGGCAGGTCGTGTCTCACAAACCTCATTGAGTTTTTTGAGCAGGTGACCAAGCATGTAGATGAGGGTAGGGCAGTTGACATGGTATACATGGACTTCAGTAAAGCCTTTGATAAAGTTGCATATGGTAGGCTGTTGGAAAAAATGCAGAGGCATGGAATTGAGGGTGATTTAGCAGTTTGCATTAGAAACTGGCTTTCTGAAAGAAGGCAGCGAGTGGTGGTTGATGAAAAATATTCAGCCTGGAGTCCAGTTACTTGTGGTGTGCCACAAGGATCTGTTTTGGGACCACTGCTGTTTGTCATTTTTATAAATGACTTAGACGTAGGCATAAGTGGGTGGATGAGTAAATTTGCAAATGACACTAAAGTTGGTGGAGTAATGGTTGCAGGGGGACTTGGATAAACTGCAGAATTGGGCTGAGAGGTGGCAAATAGAGATCAATGCAGCTAAATATAAGGTGATGCACTTTGGGAAGAATAACAGTAAGGCAGAGTACTGGGTCAATGGAAAGATTCTTGGTAGTGTGGATGTGCAGAGGGATCTTGGAGTCCATGTACATAGATCCCTGAAAGTTGCCACCCAGGTGGACAGTGCTATTAAGAAGGCATACAGTGTGTTAGGTTTCATTCATAGAGGGACTGAGTTCCGGAGCCACAATATCATGCTGCAGCTAGACAAAACGCTGGTGCGGCCACACTTGGAATATTGTGTACTGTTCTGGTTCCCATATTTTGGGAAGGATGTGGAAGCATTGGAAAAGGTGCAGAGGAGATTTAACTGGATGTTGCCTGGTCTGGAGGGAAGGTCTTATGAGGAAAGGCTGAGAGACTTAGGTCTGTTCTCATTGGAAAGAAGAAGGCTAAGAGGGGATTTGATAGAGACATACAAGATAATCAGAGGATTAGATAGGGTAGACAGTGAAAGTCTTTCTTTTCCCTAGGATGATGACACCAGCTTGTACGAGGGGGTATAACTACAAATTGAGGGGTGATAGATTTAAGACAGATGTCAGAGGCAGCTTCTTTACTCAGAGAGTGGTAAGGGCATGGAATGCTCTACCTGCCAATGTAGTCAACTCAGCCACATTAGGGAGATTTAAACAATCCTTGGATAAGCACATGGATGATGATGGGATACTGTAGGGGACAAGCTGAGGCACAGGTCAGCGGAACATCGATTGCCGAAGGGCCTGTTCTGCGCTGTATTGTTCTATGTTCTATATGTATTTGGAGAAGCAAGGAACGATTAAGGATTGTCAGCATGGTTTTCCAAGAACTTCCCACCTACGTTCGTGACACCACCCACGCCCTCCACCTCCTCCAGGATTTCCGCTTCCCCGGTCCCCAACGCCTCATCTTCACCATGGACATCCAGTCCCTGTACACCTCCATCCCCCATCACAAAGGACTCAAAGCACTCCGCTTCTTCCTTTCCCGCCGTACCACCCAGTACCCTTCCACCGACAAAACCCTCCTTCGACTGACCGAACTGGTCCTCACCCTGAACAACTTTTCTTTCCAATCCTCCCACTTTCTCCAAACAAAAGGAGTAGCCATGGGCACCCGCATGGGCCCCAGCTATGCCTGCCTCTTCGTAGGGTATGTGGAACAATCCATCTTCCGCAACTACACTGGCCCCACCCCCCATCTTTTCCTTCGCTACATTGATGACTGTATCGGCGCTACCTCGTGCTCCCACGAGGAGGTTGAACAGTTCATCCACTACACTAACACCTTCCACCCCGACCTCAAATTCACCTGGACAGTCTCGGACTCCTCCCTCCCCTTCCTAGACCTTTCTGTTTCTATCTCAGGCGACCGAATCAACACGGACATCTACTACAAACCAACCGACTCCCACAGCTACCTGGACTACACCTCCTCCCATCCTGCCCCCTGTAAAAACGCCATCCCATTCTCCCAATTCCTTCGTCTCCGCCGCATCTGCTCCCAGGAGGACCAGTTCAAAATACGTACAACACAGATGGCCTCCTTCTTCAAGGACCGCAATTTCCCCCCCGACGTGGTCGACGGTGCCCTCCACCGCATCTCCTCCACTTCCCGCTCCTCTGCCCTTGAGCCCCGCCCCTCCAACCGCCACCAGGACAGAACCCCACTGGTCCTCACCTACCACCCCACCAATCTCCATGTACAGCGCATCATCCGCCGTCACTTCCGCCACCTCCAAACAGACCCCAGCACCAAGGATATATTTCCCTCCCCTCCCCTATCAGCTTTCCGTAGAGACCACTCCCTCCGCGACTCCCTTGTCAGATCCACACCCCCCACCGACCCAACCTCCACTCCCGGCACCTTCCCTTGCAACCGCAGGAGGTGCAACACTTGCGCCCACACCTCCCCCCTCACTTCTCTCCAAGGCCCCAAAGGAATCCGCCACAGATTCACCTGCACCTCCACCCACATCATCTACTGCATCCGCTGCAGCCGGTGTGGCCTCCTCTATATTGGGGAGACAGGCCGCCTACCTGCGGAGCGATTCAGAGAGCACCTCTGGGCCACCCGGATGAACCAACCCAACCACCCTGTAGCACAGCATTTCAACTCCCCCTCCCACTCCACCGAGGATATGCAGGTCATTGGACTCATCCACCGCCAAACCACAACAACGCGACGGTCGGAGGAGGAGCGTCTTATCTTCCGACTGGGAACCCTCCAACCACAGGGGATGAACTTGGACTTCACCAGTTTCTTCATCCCCCCTCCCCCCACCTTGTCTCAGCCGAATCCCTCCAGCCCGGCACCGCCTTCCTGACCTGCAGTCTTCTTCTTGACCTCTCCGCCTCCATCCTACTCCGACCTATCACCCTCACCTTGACCTCTTTCCGCCTATCACATTTCCAACACCCCTCCTCCAAGTCCCTCCTCCCTACCTTTTATCTTCTCCTGCTGAACACTCTCTGCTCATTCCTGAAGAAGGGCCTGTGCCCGAAACGTCGAATCTCCTGTTCCCTGGATGCTGCCTGACCTGCTGTGCTGTTCCAGCAATAAAGTTTCAACTTTGTGTGAGGGAAGTCGTGTCTCACAAACTTGATTGAATTTTTTTTGAGGAAGTAACCAAAACGATTGAGGGCAGATTGATAGGTGTTATTTTCTTGGACCTTAACAAAGCCTTTGGTAAAATTCCACATGGTAGACTAATTAGTAAAGGTAGATCACATGGGATTCAGGGTGAGCTTCCCAATTGGAAACAAAATTGGCTTAACAGCAGGAGAAAGAGAGTGGTAGAGTGTTGTTTATCGGACTGCAGGCCTGTCACCAGTGGTATTCCACTGGAATCAGTGCTAGGTCCACTTTTGTTTGTCAGTTATATAAATGATTTAGATGAGCTTCAAGATGGCGGTGGAGTAGAATGCGTCAGCCGGAGCTTGCCTGCTCTGCCCAGTCGCCGTTGTCTTTTCTCTTTTTCACCTCTTGGTTTTTTCTCTCCTTCTCCTCTGGTCGACCCCTGGCCTCTGGTCGTCTCCCGGCCTCTTAACACTCCCAGCTTCTGACAATGAATCCCAGCCTCTGACGACTCTCGGCCTCCAGTCAACTCCCAGCCTCAGCACAGACATGACAGGGGGCCTGCCGGTGTGGTGTGGTGACCTCCCAGCCTCATTGAGTATATGTGACAATAAAGCTAATTCGAATTATAAAAATATAGAAAGCATGGCTAGTTTGCAGATGACACAAAAATTAGTGGTAGTAAAAGCAGGTTTGACCCAATTGATCAAGATATCTTTATAACCCTGTTAAACACTTTCTTAACCACCCGGTCTCCCTGGAATACAAACTTCAAATAATTATATATATAATTCATTGCCCAGATTGTTGGGGATTGGAGCTGGGACATGATGTTGATGGGATGTTGGTGAGGCCTCTTCTGGAGTACTGCGTGCAGTGCTGATCACCCTGTTATAGGAAGGATATTATTAAGCTGGAGAGGTTTCAGAAGAGATTTACCAGGATGTCACTGGAAACGCAGGGTTTGAGTTATAAGTAGAGGCTGGGATAAGCTGGATCTATTTTCACTGGAGCATAGGAAGTTATGGGGTGACCTTATAGAGGTTTATAAAATCATGAGGGGTAGAAGAATTAGAATCAGAATATCCTTTGTTGTCACGTATAATCCATTTCAGAAGTTCTGTGAAAATCTTTTACAATATCTGCCTCTTATGGCGCCATCTTAGGTTCAAGTACCTAGATACACATCATGGACACAAAAGAGGAATAAAAAGTAGTTGCATTACTTGACAGTTTAAAAAATAAGTTAGAAATAAGACATCACTAAAGGATTGACATTACAAGTCAGGTAAAACATTTCAAATAAGTATTACATTGTAGTAGCTTAGTGCAGGGCCACTGCATGTGGTCTGATTGCCCGCACCACACCCCAGTCCAACAGCTGTCCCCGCTCCATTCCAAGCTTCCAGTCCACTCCATACCGGCACTCAGCTACTCCAAGGTAAGTTCCACGACTGCCTCCCCGCAACAGTCTCCCCCCGGGACTGGCTGCTGCTCCAGGATTTGTCTCTGGGGCTAAGGGGAGAGATAAAGAAAGAAAAAGAACAGATTGAGCAGAGGAGCTCCGGCAGGAGCGTCATACTCTGCTGACATCTTGCTGCGTATAGACAAGGTGACTGGCAGGTATCTTTTCCTTAGGATGGGAATTTCAAGATTAGTGGAAATATTTTTAAGGTGAGAGGAGGAAGATTTAAAAAGAAATGAGCAACAATATTTTTACAGTGTTTGTGTGTGAAATGATCTTCCAGAGGAAGTGGTGCATGTTCGGATTGGTATATAAGACCTCTAAAACTTATGACTTCTTCCCATGACCATAACCATCAACTGCTTCAGCAGTTCCGTGTTGACTGGGATATATTCATATTTAAAGATATATATTCAGCTAGTACACCACAGGTCATCTTTCTACGAATGTACATACTTTGCACAGATGTTTCAGCACGAGGTCGTTTTTCAGTTTCTGGTAAATTCCAGCCACTGAAAATTGGTGGTCTTGATTTTATATTGTACATGTCATTGTGAAACAGCATTTCTTTTTGATTCATCATAAACAACACCATTTGATCAACCTCTAATTTAAAACTGTAGCATTATTCAGGATAAATAGAAGTAGCCCTGAAGATGTGTTTTTGGCTATTCTGGAATAATGAAGTGCACAACCACATAACATAAAGATGGACACCAGATGGAAACTATTTACTTTTATAAATGTCCATTTGGAATCCTTCTTACCATGTATTAATGAACTGATATGATATGAATTGAGCTGAAGAACCTAAAAAGAGAAAAATTAAGGAGATACAAGTTTTCATGTTGATATAAAGAGATGAAGGAATAAATTATAGGGTAATTTTGTAAATTTACGAATCTTGAAATTCAACATAATGTAAAATTAAGGGAAAAATATAAAACTAATACTGTCATGTGACTCTCTTTTTATATCAGTATAAATTAATTTGTGACAGTTTATATCTAAATTAAATTTTGAAGGTTATAAGGTAGATTTTGCAAATTTGGACTCGTGCAGAACTTGAGCTGAGTACATATTGAGAATTTGGAGCAGAAAAGTCATTCAGCGGAATATTCCTCTTGGACGAGAAGATTTACAACATATCTTTACTATTTGTGGCTGATTTTCTAAAAAGAGGACTTGCTAAGTCAATTGAAAATTCAATCCACAAAAACATTAGTCAGCTAATTGTATGGCCATTTTCCACAATGTGCTAATCACATGCCAGAACAAGTGACAGCTTCAGACTAAGGACATGAATGAGATTCAGAATTCCACTAAGTGCAGAAAACTCCTGATACCTTGCTTTTTCTCCTTTCCCACTGTACCAACCAGTACCCTTCCACTGACACCCTCCTTCGACTGACTGAATTGGTCCTCACCCTGAACAACTTCTCTTTCCAATCCTCCCACTTCCTCCAAACCAAAGGAGTAGCTATGGGCACCCGCATGGGCCCCAGCTATGCCTGCCCCTTCGTAGGATATGTGGAACAGTCCATCTTCCGCAGCTACACTGGCACCACCCCCCACCTTTTTCCTCCGCTACATCGATGACTGTATCGGCGCCGCCTCGTGCTCCCACGAGGAGGTTGAACAGTTCATCCACTTTACCAACACCTTCCACCCTGACCTCAAATTTACCTGGACTATCTCAGACTCCTCCCTCCCTTTCCTAGACCTCTCCATTTCTATCTCGGGCGACCGAATCAACACGGACATTTACTATAAACCGACCGACTCCCACAACTACCTAGACTACACCTCCTCCCACCCTGCCCCTGTAAAAATGCCATTCCATATTCCCAATTACTTCATCTCTGCCGCATCTGCTCCCAGGAGGACCAGTTCCAATACCGAACAATCCAGATGGCCTCCTTCTTCAAAGACCGCAATTTCCCCCCAGACGTGATCGACAATGCTCTCCACCGCATCTCCTCCACTTCCCGCTCCTCCGCCCTTGAGCCCCGTCCCTCCAATCGCCACCAGGACAGAACCCCACCCACCAACCTCCATATACATCGTATCATCCGTCGTCATTTCCGCCACCTCCAAACGGACCCCACCACCAGGGATATATTTCCCTTCCCTCCCCTATCCGCATTCCGAAAAGACCACTCCCTCCGTAACTCCCTCATCAGGTCCACACCCCCCCACCAACCCAACCTCCACTCCCGACACCTTCCCCTGCAACCGCAAGAAATGCAAAACTTGCGCCCACACCTCCCCCCTCACTTCCTTCCAAGGGCCCAAAGGATCCTTCCATATCCACCACAAATTCACCTGCACTTCCACACACATCATTTATTGCATCCGCTGCACCCGATGTGGCCTCCTCTATATTGAGGAGACAGGCCACCTACTTGCGGAACTTTTCAGAGAACACATCTGGGACATCCGCACCAACCAACCCAACCACCCTGTGGCTCAACACTTCAACTCCCCCTCCCACTCCACCAAGGACATGCAGGTCCTTTGACTCCTCCATCGCCAGACCATAGCAACACGACGGCTGGAGGAAGAGCGCCTCATCCTCCGCCTAGGAACCCTCCAACCACAAGGGATGAACTCAGATTTCTCCAGTTTCCTCATTTCCCCTCCCCCCACCTTGTCTCAGTCCCAACCCTCAAACTCAGCACCACCTTCCTAATATGCAATCTTCTTCCTGAGCTCTCCGCCCCCACCCCCACTCCGGCCTATCTCCCTCACCTTAATCTCCTTCCACCTATTGCATTTCCAACGCCCCTCCCCCAAGTACCTCCTCCCTAGCTTTTATCTTAGCCTGCTTGGTACACTTTCCTCATTCCTGAAGAAGGGCTCATGCCCGAAACGTCGATTCTCCTGCTCCTTGGATGCTGCCTGACCTGCTGCGCTTTTCCAGCAAAACATTTTCAGCTTTTTCACATGAGTTTTGATTACCAGAGTAGACCATGTCTTTGACTGAGGAGTGAGTTTCAAAACAGAAGTAACTCTAATTGAATTGTTTAATTAAAACTTATAGTCATTGAAAAGAACTACACATTGACCTACACAATCAGCAAAAGACCAAAAACATTAGAAAACTAGCAACTTGGAGCAGGAGTATTTGACTCTTTTGAGCCTGTTCTACCATTAAATATGATGATGGCTGATTCTCTATCTCAATGCCATATTCCTACTTTCTCTCCACATCATTTTGATATCTAATATTATATCAATCTCTTTCTTGAATATACTTTATGGCTTGGCCTCCACAGCCTCTGTGCTAGTGAATTCTACAGGTTAACCAACCTCTGGGTGAAGAAATGTTTCTTTATCTCAATCCTAAATGGCTGGGTAGGCTGGGTCTATATTCACTGGAGCATAGGAAGTTGAGGGGTGACCTTATAAAGGTTTACAAAATCATGAGGGGTAGAAGAATTAGAATCAGAATATCCTTTATTGTCACGTGTATCCTAAAACTGTGATCCCTAGTTCTAGACTCCCCAACCAGGAGCTCTGTCAGAATTGTAGTCTTTTCAATTAGATTCCTTTTCATTCCTCTAAATCTAGTGAATACAAGCCCTGCTGAATCCACCTCTGTCCATACAACAGTCCTGCCATCCCCAGTATCAGCCTAGTGAACTTGTGCTGCACTCTCGCTGTGGAACGTATATCATCTCTTAGACAGAGAGACCAAATTTACAAGCAATACTCGAGGTGTGGTCTCACCAAGGTCCTGTATAACTGCAGTTAGACGTCCCTACTTCTGAACCCAAATCCTGTTACAATGAAGCCCAACATACCATTTGTCTTCCTAACTGCTTGCTGAACCTGCCTGTCCACTTTCATTGACTTGATGTCACCCAAATCCCTTTATGCACATTACCAGTGGCCCGGTATGGGTGGTCTGTTTCGGCAATGGCTTCCAGCCCGGTATTCCAGCTGACTGGTTTGGCGGTCTTACAGCGGTATTGTCTTTTCCCAAACCCAGGAGCTGGGAATTGAACTAAAATGGGCTTTGTCTTAATTTTTAAAAAAACCTTTGTTATCTATGCCTTCTGTTATTAATTTAGGTACCGTGGTATGGTGACTTCAATATATCACTATTTAAATTATACTTTTCCTTTCAGTTTTCACACCAATATGTATAACTTCACATTTATCCACATTATATTGTATATGCTGTTTTGTAGCTAGGGAAAAGGGGGATTTATACTAAAGATAGTTTCTAACTGCTAACAGTTCTAATGAAGAGTCACTGGATTCAAAACATTACTTCTGCTTTCTCTCCACAGATGCTGCCAGATCTGTCATGTTTCTCTAGCTATTTATATTTTTGTTTCAGATCTCCAGCATTTGCATTTCTTTGTTTTATTTATCACAATTCTGTCCAGTTCTGTGTCATCAGAAAACTTAGAAATACTGTCTTTGGTTCCTTCATCCAGACCATTTACTGTATATATACGTCATGAACATCTGGAGCCCAAGCACTGATCCTTGCATACAACGTTAGTCACCGCCTGCCACTCTGAAAATGACCAATTTATTCATACTTTCTATTTCTGTTTGGTATGATTTATAAAAAGTCTTGAGCTCTGTGTTATAATAGTTTGATTGTCACTAAATAAAGTACATTTACCTTTTAAAAAAATCTGTTGAGAACAAATTGTACTTTCACTGGCTGAAAATTGAAGGAAAGAATGATGACTATTTTACTGTGTTAAAGATATGAAAATGCTTTCATATAAAATACAATCATTGTTGTTAAATAGGCAAAACACAGCACCAATTTGTACACAGAAACATCCCACAAATGATAAGCAAGAAAGGTAGCAGTAAATGTACATGTTGATATTAACTAGGACACCATCAATGGAGGTTTTGTGGTGCAGAGGTGGCATCCTTACCTCTTAGTCAGATGCACCATGTTTAAATTCCATCCAATTCTTGATGGCCAAGGAAGGTAAGTTTGTAATGTGGCCAAACAGCTTGAGTATCAATGTGTAAGACCTTCCAAAATACAGTAATGGTAGGAGCGGGAGAAATTCATGATCAGCCATGAGATAGAAAGAAATCAGAGCCACTGTCATTGCCAGTGGGAGGGGAGGGGAGGGGGTCAGATAATCTGCTCAGATGACTGGACAGCGAAGGAACAGACCTGTTCTAGTCAGGGTCAATTCTAGACCTACCTTCTTTCTCTGCCCAGAATTGAGATCATGGCACTGGGGGTTGGATCTGCCTTTGGACAGGGAACACAAGGAAGACCCAGTTATTTGCTCCTGCCCTTAAGGATTCCATTGCTTTTCTTCAATTAGTGTATCAGATCTTTCACATCCACCAGGGGGCAGACTCAGTCACCTAAAAGTCAGCAACTCATTTTGTACTGATACATATCAGGAAAATAGGCATAAAAGCACAACTTTCTAACAGATAAGAAAAATATAATTGTCACTAATTAAAATACTATTGGTCAAAAATAATTTATATTTACAGCATAGGCTTTTTTAAAAACGTAAACAATAATTAGAAATGGAGAAATGACACATGAACAGGCAAGGAAAAGAGGGATACCATGTGCAGACAGTTGGGATTAGCTTCGAATGGTATCGTGGCCAGCACAGGCATGGTGGGCCGAAGGACATATTCCCGTGCTGTACAGCTCCATGTTCTATATAAAATAAGTAACGAAGAACAAAAGTGAAACCTCCTAGCAAAGAGCTATGTGAAGATGCGAAACAAATGTTGATTCATTCCCCATGACACATTCAAAACAAAATTTACTTTTGGGGAAGTACAAATACGTAAGTAAAAGCGCATTCGTAAGAACTTCACCTTTGGAGGGGCAACATTCCATGCCGCCCTCTCATTTTTATGAATGTGTGAAAATAAGTCTTTGTCAGTATTGTGGTTGGGTACAATTCCCGCCGATATTGATGTCCCTTTATGCCTGGGGTTGCACTGCTCCATCTGTTCAGAATCTATCCCACTTAACACAATGTGTGGGAGAAAATGACATACCCAGGGGGTGGTAACGGATAAATTTGATATTTTACCTGAAAGATCCAATGAAAAGGGTTACAGAATAGAACAGATATTTATTGTCTCGTGTACTTTTACATGAAAAATGCAGTGAAAAGTTTTGTAAGTCGCCCCAACTCGGCGCCTGCATCAATGACAGAAGTCGCGCTTAATTTAAAAAAAAAGTTAAATTAGGACAAAGTTCATCACATTTCAGTTAACAGCGCCCGGGCTCAGGGAAAGCCGATGAAGGAAAGATGGAACCAGCTGTTGTCGGATTTATCTGTGTGATAGTTCCCTCAGTTTGGGGACAAGTTTTCAGATGTTTGTGAGAAGATCCTTGCCGAGTTTCCTGGGCTCAGCATTGCCTTTCTTGTGTTTGGTTCCTCAGTTGGCGCGCCGCAGCCTGCCCTGTTTTATTCTGACTAGAGCTTTCTGGGTGGCTGGCTCGATAATTTTGGAGCGTGGCCACAAATTATGCGGACGGAACAGGTATAGACAAGGGACTATCTTCTCTAAACGATAGTAATGAACTGGATTTTTTTTTCATGACAACTTGGGGGTTTTATGTTCTTTCACCCTAGCTTTTTTGTAAAATTTTTGCTTTATTTAATTAACTGCATTTAGATTCCCCAGCTTGAAAAATGAGTTGAATTTATATCTCTGGATCATTAATCCAGGCCCTCGAATGACTAGCTCAGTACATTAACCACCATGCCAGTCTACCTGTGTTGGACCTCTGCAGAAATGGGGTAAATAATATTTTCAGCTGAGGAGAAAAGCAGAAGGAAATCAAGGACAACGTATCAATATTGTAGTTGGATGTTGTCGTCCACAACAATCTTTGTATCTGTTTAGACTAGGATATATAATTACAGTAGGAGCATGACATTGTGCCCAAGATTTTGAAAATCTAGAGTCTGTTGATTTTAACCAACAAATCTACTGTTTAATTAAATTAACTAAATTTGTTTAATTAAACAAAACCGTTTAATTAAATTAAACAGCACTATCAGTGGCTGTTAAAATGGGCACTTTTTTTTATGCACAACCTCCAGAATAGAAATTTGATGTCTTGGAGAAGGAAGGTGGAATACAGTTGAAGCTGAAACAACATTGTATACCGTAAGAGTCATAGTCATAGAGAGTCGTAGAAATGTACAGCAAGGAAACAAACCCTTCGGTCCAACCCATCCATGCCAACCAGATATCCCAACCTAATCTAGTTCCATTTGCCAGCACTTGGCCCATATCCCTCTAAAGCCTTCCTAGTAAGGAACTTGATTCCCAGCTCTTGCTGAAAGTTTTCACTAGCATCTCCCCAATTTCAGGCAGTACCATGACAGTGGATGGCAGTCCCCCATTGTGCATCATGCAGCAGAATATTGGCTAGTCTTATTTACAGCCATTGGATTAGAAGAGAATGGAGATCACTTTACATCTCCCAATGGATTCATAGAAGTCTTTTTTTATTATTTAAGAGTGCTCTCATATACCAGAGTGTAGACAGATTTAGTCAGTTACCGCAAAATCACACTAAGGAAATTAACAAAAATGTACAGGATGAAGTAGAAGCTCAGTAATATCGCCCACGTGAATATATTGTTTGTAACTGTTTATAAGTGTGTTAACACTAACACAAACAGGAAAACATCAGGGTTAGGAGGAGAACAGCCAAAACCCAAAACACATAAAATCTGTGCTCTTCCATTTCAAATAATATCTTACTCAAGGCCATTGCTAACTGTTGAGATACAGCTTTTGTTTAGCAGCTTTGCAGAGAATTTTCTATTAATCAATGCTTGTGACTTCCTTTATGTTGTTCCTAAATACAACTGGTTTATTTTCTTTGATCATGTTTTTAAATAAAACTCTCTCACCTTTTTTCTGCCACAATTCTTTTCGCCCTTATCTTCAAACCTTCATTGAGTCTTCATTTTTACTTGTTTGGACTTGTGGAGCTGACTTATTTTCCCAGCCTCTAACTGATAATCTCTACATACATATTGTATCATTACAAGTTAGTGACATTACTGACAGGTCTTCTTATTTCTAGACCTTTATGACATCATTATGGTTTGTCTTAATGACTCCATAGAAACTCCCATCTCTTCAGCTACACCCCAACAAGTAGCAACAATATTCCAGTATCTCACTTCAGACAGCACTGCCAGGCTATTTTCCAACAAATCTGGTGCCAATCCTAACTGCATTCGACAAATAGGGTTGTAGGCATCTGTGCAGAGTCAGTGGACTAAGAATGGGCAGGAAACTTGGTTAATTTTCTTCTTTTATAGAAACACTTTGTATAGTTGAAACTTTAAGTTCCAATACATCAAAATATTAGAAAAGAAAGCTAGTATGATAGAAATAGTTTATTTTAAAATCATAGTCCCGGAAAGGGAATAAGGATATTTGGAATACACTTATCACCATTACACTGATAGAAATAGATCAAACAATTGCTGTGTGTATGTTATACTCCAGTTTATATTCATGTTCTTGATATTTTGCAATTACTGCCTAGTGTATTTGTTTTAAAATGACTTCCCCCAATTTCTGCCCCTCGTCCCAACTTCTGTATTTTCTCAACTCTTATTCCTTATTGTTTTAATACTTTATGTATTATTTTAATGTAGTGTGAATAGTTTTAAAAATATTGATCAAAGTTAGATTTTCATGGTGTGCAATTTTCCTTTCTTTTATGTACTTTTTAAATAATAAAGCAGTGTACCCAAAATAAATTTCCAATAGATAATAAATTATATTTGCTGGTTAATACTGAATTGATTTTAATGGCAGGCCTTCCTCTTTGAACTCTTGCAGTCATTGAGCTGATAGAGGCTCCATGGTCTCAAGTACGAAACTCTAGGTTATTGACTCAGCAATGTGAGAATCCTATATGCCAAAGTCAGGCTGATTCATATTGAGGTAGCAGGTTGAACACACAGTATCAGTACCAAAGCTAAAATGAGGGGTGAGGTCTTAAAGGCATATTTTATGGAACTAGTAAAGGAATTTAGACATAGGACCTCAAAGGTAGCAATTTTTGAAACATGTCCAATGCTTTGTATTAGGAGCACAGAGATAGTAGAGAACAGAACAGCAGAATGCATGGCTTGGTCAGATGATGCAGAAGGGGGCTTTAGATTGCTGGGCCATTTGAAGGAAATCAGATATATTTGGAAGCTGAATAGGGTCAGAAATGGTTGAACTGCCCCCTCATCATTCATTATATTTGGTGTGGAATTGCACATTTACATGGCAGCACACGGGCACCAATAGACAGCACTGACAAAGCCAGTGTTCATGCTTGCAGGGGGAACATCAATGCACAATAACTGAAGTAGCTGTTATTGCAAACTTGACACTGATGCAAGAGGAAGCAATGCGAATCAAACTTGTCATTACAAGACAGTCTGTCAGAGGGTGAGACTTGTAAAAGATAAGGAGAATGTGCAATGATTTGGTTGTGTTAACACTCCCTACATCATGTCAGGTACAGGACACCTCTGTGGGCTCTTACTGCCACTGGAAACTGAAGGGAGACTGGAGGCCTTGTTTGTAAAACTACCTGTTTTATGTCAATCTTTCATCTCCCCTAGCAGATAAGGGGCAGGCTAAGAATACAGCCACCCTGAAACAGGCATGAGATATGATATCATCGGAAGAGACTATACATAGGGTCCTGTGCTACCCTCCACTAGCTCAACTATGCACTTGTTTCTGGTGTCTGTCATGCGTGTAAAATTGTTAAGACTACCTAGCGAGCACTTCATCGACATGCAAGAGGAGGTAATGGAGATAGTGACAGCAGCAGCCATTTCTCGTTGAAGGAGTGAGGAGAGGCCAAGTGACGCTCAGGTCCATGCTTATGGTAAATCTCAGGTGTTGTCAGCCAAACAACAAAGGATTCAGCTCACTGAGCATATTCTGAGCAGATGTCAAAGTTTCCTGAGGCAGCAAAATCCCATACTCAAATGATGTAACAGCCAGTGTCCTATTTGTAGGACATGGGAGCTGGTGGTGGAGGGGACAGCGGGTTGAACTGTTCCTACATATTAATCTTACAAAGAAGTACCGATAAATTTGGAGTGAGGTAATCGGAGAGCATAGGATGGGAGCGTTTGTTCATGTTATGGAAGGTGAGTATGAGGAGGGGGGGGAGATGTGGGTTTTGTGCAGCAAGTATTAGGAAGAAAATGGGTACAATCTCCAGGGTGGAACAAAAGGTACTCACACCCCCTTCCCAAAATATGATTGTACCTCCCACTTCTTCCCACTTTATTAAAAAACACTGTCTTCCACCTGCCTTCCCATGCCAATTAATATTATCTGCCATTCCAACTCTTTCAAGTGAAAACAACACCAGCTAGGTGTTGTTAAATATAGCCTGACATGACTTCCTCAATTAAGACAGTGACATGATACATACAGCATGACACCATGGGAGCAGCGCTTGTAAAAAGACAACAGAAGTAAAATCTCATCCATGAACTGGAATGACACATGGATGAAATGGACCAGCTAGAAATTGCCCAGAGCTCACACATTTAGGCAACCAAAGAGTTAATGGAAGGCCTCAAAGGGCAGAAGAGGACAGGCAATGGAGATTCTTCTCAAGGTGTTTCAACAGCTGAAGCTATATTCTCAACCCCTTCAACAGTGAAAGTACTCCTTTAATGACTAAGACAGCCTCTGCACAGACTAAGGCCATCACTGGGCAAGATAAGCAGCAGGAGAAAGTGAGGACTGCAGATACTGGAGATCAGAGCTGAAAATGTGCTGCTGGAAAAGCGCAGCAGGTCAGGCAACATCCAAGGAATAGGAGAATCGACGTTTCGGGCATAAGCCCTTCTTCAGGAATGAGGAAAGTGTGCCAAGCAGGCTAAGATAAAAGGTAGGGAGGAGGGACTTGGGGGAGGGGCGTTGGAAATGCGATAGGTGGAAGGAGGTCAAGGTGAGGGTGATAGGCCGGAGTGGGGTGGGGGCAGAGAGGTCAGGAAGAAGATTGCAGGTTAGGACGGCGGTGCTGAGTTCGAGGGATTTGACTGAGATAAGGTGGGGGGAGGGGAAATGAGGAAACTGGAGAAATCTGAGTTCATTCCTTGTGGTTGGAGGGTTCCCAGGCAGAAGATGAGGAGCTCTTCCTCCAACCGTTGTGTTGCCATGGTCTGGCAATGGAGGAGTCCAAGGACCTGCATGTCCTTGGTGAAGTGGGAGGGGGAGTTAAAGTGTTCGGCTACGGGGTGGTTGGGTTGGTTGGTCCGGGTGTCCCAGAGGTGTTCTCTGAAACGTTCCGCAAGTAGGCGGCCTGTCTCCCCAATATAGAGGAGGCCACATTGGGTGCAGCGGATGCAATAGATGTTGTGTGTGGAGGTGCAAGTGAATTTGTGGCGGATATGGAAGTATCCCTTGGGGCCTTGGAGGGAAGTAAGGGGGGAGGTGTGGGTGCAAGTTTTGCATTTCTTGCGGTTGCAGGGGAAGGTGCCGGGAGTGGAGGTTGGGTTGGTGGGGGGTGTGGACCTGATGAGGGAGTTACGAAGGGAGTGGTCTTTTCGGAACGCTGATAGGGGAGTGGAGGGAAATATATCCCTGGTGGTGGTTGCAGGGGAAGGTGCCGGGAGTGGAGGTTGGGTTGGTGGGGGGTGTGGACCTGATGAGGGAGTTACGAAGGGAGTGGTCTTTTCGGAACGCTGATAGGGGAGTGGAGGGAAATATATCCCTGGTGGTGGGGTCCGTTTGGAGGTGGCGGAAATGACGGCGGATGATACGCTGTACATGGAGGTTGGTGGGGTGTTAGGTGAGGACCAGTGGGGTTCTGTCCTGGTGGCGGTTGGAGGGGCGGGGCTCAAGGGGGGAGGAGCAGGAGTGGAGGAGATGCGGTGGAGGGCATCGTCGACCACGTCTGGGGGGAAATTGCGGTCCTTGAAGAAGGAGGCCATCTGGGTTGTACGGATTTGGAACTGGTCCACCTGGGAGCAGATGCGGCGGAGATGAAGGAATTGGGAATATGGGTTGGCGTTTTTACAGGGGGCAGGGTGGGAGGAGGTGTAGTCTAGGTAGCTGTGGGAGTCGGTCGGTTTATAGTAAATGTCCGTGTTGATTTGGTCGCCCGAGATAGAAATGGAAAGGTCTAGGAAGGGGAGGGAGGAGTCTGAGATGGTCCAGGTGAATTTGAGGTTGGGGTGGAAGGTGTTGGTAAAGTGGATGAACTGTTCAATCTCCTCGTGGGAGCACGAGGCAGCGCCGATCAGTCATCGATGTAGCGGAGGAAAAGGTGGGTGTTGGTGTCAGTGTAGCTGCGGAAGATGGACTGTTCCACATATCTTACGAAGAGGCAGGCATAGCTGGGGCCCATGCAGGTACCCATGGCTACTCCTTTGGTTTGGAGGAAGTGGGAGGATTGGAAAGAGAAGTTGTTCAGGGTGAGGACCAGTTCAGTCAGTTGAAGGAGGGTGTCAGTGGAAGGGTACTGGTTGGTACGGCGGGAAAGGAAGAAGCGGAGGGCTTTGAGTCCTTCGTGATGGGGGATGGAGGTGTACAGGGACTGGATGTCCATGGTGAAGATAAGGCGTTGGGGATCGGGAAAGCGAAAATCATGGAGGAGGTGGAGGGCGTGGGTGGTGTCCCGAACGTAGGTGGGGAGTTCTTGGACTGAGCGGGACAGGACTGTGTCGAGGTATGCAGAGATGAGTTCGGTGGGGCAGGAGCAGGCTGAGACAATGGGTCGGCCGGGGCAGTCAGGTTTGTGGATTTTGGGCAGGAGGTAGAAACGGGTGGTGCGGGGTTGTGGGACTATGACGTTGGAGGCGGTGGATGGGCGATCCGCTGAGGTGATGAGGTTATGGATGGTCTGGGAGATGATGGTTTGGTGGTGGGAGGTGGGGTCATGGTCAAGGGGGCAGTAGGAGGAGGTGTCCGCGAGCTGGCGTTTAGCCTCAGCGGTGTAAAGGTCAGTGCGCTCAAGATAAGCAGCAGCCTCCTTCCATATCAACCTGAGATGCAAAGGAGATATCTTGTAGAAGTTATTGTAATTTTGATCTAAAGACAGAGTATCATTGAGGGTAACTGTGATATTAATTTCTCCTTTAATAACTTAATGTATTAATAAATTATTGAGTTGCAATGTAGAAGAATGTTGATTTCATTGCAATAGTTGATTTCAGCCAGATGTTGAGTCCGATGAGTACTTGGTGTGTAAAAGTAAGGCATTCAAGATGTGATGGAGTCTCCTGATTAAGTCCAGCAATAATACCACTAAGCCATTACCTTCCCTCATTTCCCTCCCCTCAGTTCCTGTGTAACTGATCATTTATCTTTTTTGCTGCTTCTATTTACTGTGCACAAGATGCTGCTTTGCCTACATAAATAATATCAGTTAATTGATTTGGTATAAAGTACTTTGTGACAGCCTGAAGATATAATGGGAAGGTGTTAATGTTGTGATATGGGCAAGTAAAGGTTAATAGATATTTTAAAATAATGGCTGGAGTTGAACAAAGAATCACATGTTTAATATTCCTGACTGGAATCTAAAACCTATGCTGAAGAACAGACACATGCCTCATACTTATCTCATCCAGTAAGAACTAACCCAATCATGATACTGTGTGAAACTGAAGTTAGTTTGTGACCTGGGATGAAAAAGATAAGATGTATAGGAAAATGAAGGGAAATAAAAAATGTGATGAGGTCATTCAGTCAATATTACAGTCACGTACAGAGAAAGCTGGAAAAGCTCAGCAGATCTCACAGTATCTGTGGAGAGAGAAACAGACTGTTTCAGATTTCCAGCATTTGCAATATTTTGTATTCTGTACAGTTGTATAAGTTGGTGAATTGGATATATAGACACATAGCTTAAAGTTTAAAAGAGGTAGTTGCTTCAAAAATCATTTACATTCTCTGCAAGCCATTCATGATTCCATGACACAATAACCTGTATTCACAGTTATCTTAATTCTTTCCACTTTAGAGAATTTCCCAGTATCTTGTGCCAAATCTTGCCAAACCTACCACCTTATCTACCTCCCCTCCACTCTCACCCGATTCTAGCCCGATATTAACCACTCACTGTATCTGGAACAACTTGCCATTGCTGGGATATCCCAGAATAGACTAATATCCTTGGCACAGGTGCCACATTATGCACCTGGACAAGCACTGTCAGTCCACAGACACCCTGCACAGTTGTTGACATTTTCCTTAGACATGGCAGTGCAGTGAAAACTGGCTCTCTGCTTTGCAGGCAGGCACAAGCATATCAAATGCCTTCTTCACTATCCTATCTACCTGCGATTCCACTTTCAAGGAACTATGAACCTGCACTCCAAGGTCTCTTTGTTCAGCAACACTCCCTAGGACCTTACCATTAAGTGTACAAGTCCTGCTAAGATTTGCTTTCCCAAAATGCAGCACCTCACATTTATCTGAATTAAACTCCATCTGCCACTTCTCAGCCCATTGGCCCATCTGGTCCAGATCCTGTTGTAATCTGAGGTAACCCTCTTCGCTGTCCACTACACCTCCAATTTTGGTGTCATCTGCAAACTTACTAACTGTACCTCTTATTCTCGCATCCAAATCATTTATGTATGCTTTCCTTTATTGGTCAGAGTATTGAGTACAGGAGTTGGGAGGTCATGCTGCGGCTGTACAGGACATTGGTTAGGCCACTGTTGGAATATTGCGTGCAATTCTGGTCTCCTTCCAACGGAAAGATGTTGTGAAACTTGAAAGGGTTCAGAAAAGATTTACAAGGATGTTGCCAGGGTTGGAGGATCTGAGCTACAGGGAGAGACTGAACAGGCTGGGGCTGTTTTCCCTGGAGCGTCGGAGGCTGAGGGGTGACCTTAAAGAGATTTACAAAATTATGACGGGCATGGATAGGATAAATAGACAAAGTCTTTTCCCTGGGGTCGGGGAGTCCAGAACTAGAGGGCATAGGTTTAGCGTGAGAGGGGAAAGATATAAAAGAGACCTAAGGGGCAACTTTTTCACGCAGAGGGTGGTACGTGTATAGAATGAGCTGCCAGAGGATGTGGTGGAGGCTGGTACAATTGCAATATTTAAGAGGCATTTGGATGGGTATATGAATAGGAAGGGTTTGGAGGGATATGGGCCGAGTGCTGGCATGTGGGACTAGATTGGGTTGGGATGTCTGATTGGCGTGAATGGGTTGGACTGAAGTGTCTGTTTCCATGCTGTACATCTCTATGACTCTATGACCTGGAGGTCCTGGTGGACAGGGCGGTTCAGGGCACTAACCCTCCAAGACTGCCAGTGGAGGCTATGCCACCAGCCATCCACCAGCATGTGCCACTCCCTTCCCACTTCACACTCACTCACCTCCAACCAAGGCTCATCATCATTCTCGCTATTGTCTGCAACATCTTCCCTCAGTTGCTTTCATCCAACCCTCAACTCTGATGCCACTAACTCTGCATGTTCTCTGTCTGCAAAAGCATACTGTAAGTGGATGGCGGTGTGCCATGAGGTCCACTGGAGACTGTTACATGTCAATTGCCAATGTTCATGGACAAAGAATCCTTGTGTCAGGAGTCAGAAGTGGTGTTTATGTCTTGTTTTTAACATGGATGTCCTTTGAAGCAAGTGGTGAGCTGAAGTTCCAGGTAACTGCTCTGACTTCCAGGTCGAGAATTCTTAGCACCTAGTTTTCTTGTGGTAAGAAGTACAATAGGAAACTGCATATTGATTCGGTTATAAGTGCAGTTAATAAGGTCACCAACAACCAATAGTCCCCTTTAATGGGCAACTCACTATTGCCTAGTGAGAATCTCACCCCAACGCTCAGAACTTACTTAAAACATACAGTCGGTTGCTCCTGACATTAAGGCCTCATTGGACTTCTCCCACAATTTCTTACCATGGCCCTCATCTTTCAGCCCTGATAAGATTCCACCCATCATTTGTTCAAAGAAGTTCAGTAATTTTGTTAAGCAAGAACTCTCTCTCCTCATCTATGTGGACTCCCTCTGATTCTGCACTTATCCAGCTGGAGCCATTACATTTTCATTCAGGATATCCCTAATACAATATGCACAATAGATATTAGATTCACAGGCCTATAGATACCTTCATTGCCCCAATTAATATTTTTAAAGGTGCAACTGTAGCTACTTTCTAATCCATGATCACCCACTTTCATTTGCAGTGGGATGTACAGCATGGAAACAGACCCTTTGGTCCAACTCCTCCATGCTGACCAGACATCCTAAATTAATCTAGTCTTATAAGTGGTGACATATGCATAGCCAATTTGATTGGCTATTTATTCAAATAGTTCTATACTCATGGCAGAAGGTTAATTTTGAATTCAGTATTTAAAAAATCTGGAATTAAAGGTCTAATGATGATCATGAAACTGGGTCGATTGTTAGGAAATCCCATCTGGTTGGAGAAAGTGAGGACTGCAGATGCTGGAGATCAGCGCTAAAAAATGTGTTGCTGGAAAAGCGCAGCATCCAAGGAGCAGGAGAATCAACGTTTCGGGCATAAGCCCTTCTTCAGGAATGAGGAAGGTGTGCCATCTGGTTCACTGATATCTTTCACACTCACAGAGTCACAGAGATGTACAGCATGGAAACAGACCCTTTGGTCCAACTCCTCCATGCTGACCAGACATCCTAAATTAATCTAGTCCTATTTGCCAGCGCTTGGTCCATATCCTTCTAAAGGAAGGATTAGTCCTTACTTAGTCTGACTTACATGTGACACCCGACGCACAGCAATGTGGTTAACTCTGAACTACCTTTTGGGCAATTAGAAATAGGCACAAATAAATGCTGGCCATTTCAGTGACACTAACATCTTGTGAATTATTTTTAAAAATTTATACATTTGCCAAACTGTTTTAAAATAGATCTAAAGCAAAATCACCATAACTCCAGAGGACATAGTACTACCCTCCTTAGAGAGAGATTGGCGGTGGTTTAACCTGACGGTCTCCATGCCTCAGGTGAGGGGAGACGTTGAGAAGGAGACTCCTTCAAGATAACTTTAGCTGGTGTGGGAATTGATATCATGCTGTTAACATCATTCACCAGTCTAGCCCATCTGGTTCACTAATGTCCTTTAGGGAAGGAAGTTGCCATTCTTACCTGATCTGGCCTACATTTGAATCCAGACCCACATCAATGTAGTTGACTTTTAACCGCTCTCTGGACAATTCAGGATGGCAATAAATGCTGGCCTAGCCAGAGATGCCAATATCCCATGAATGAGTAAAAGCCAACTGAGTGAACTGAATCCCCCTTAAAATAGATCTAGGATTGAAGGAGGTATTAATAAGGATGACCAAAAGCTTCAGACAAGTTAGTTTCAAGAAATTTTGAGTAAGTGATGAGGCAGAGAGAACTCCATCGCATATAGTTTAGGGCTAGGCAGATGAAGGCAAAACTGCCAATTGATGGATTCACTGCAAGGCATAGGCAGGAAGCTGAAAATGTGGTACAGAGTAAGTGTAGGATTAGAGGTAAGCACAAAGATATTGCAATGCAGGGCTATGAAAGGATATAAACAAAGGGATGATACTTTAAAATCTAAATGTGGGGTTGAAATAAAATGGGAAAGAAAAGGTGATGCGATAAAATAAGATAAACAGAAGTTTCTACAAGCTGAATGGTTAAGATGGAAGGTTGGATGCGTCAGGGTTGGAATCATTAAGGTGGAGCTGATACTGAGGTGGAGCTAAGTGATGGTGAGCATTTGGAATAAGAAACAAACTGCCCGGCTTTCAGGACAACACCATACAACCCTGTCACAGCAGACGCTGCAAAATGTGTCAGAGTGTCAACATGGATACCACCATTACACGTGGGGACACCACCCACCATGTACTCAGCAGGTACTCGTGTGACTCAGCCAACATTGTCTATATCATACGCTGCAGGCAAGGATGCCCTGAGGCATGGTACATCGGCAAGGCTTTAGCAACGGATGAATGGACACCGCACAACAATCAATAGACAGGAGTGTTCCCTCCCAGTCGGAGAACACTTCAGCGGTTTGGGACATTCAACCTCGGATCTTTGGGTGACCATCCTCCAAGGTGGATTTTGGGACAGGCAACAACACAAAGTGGCCGAGCACAGGCTGATAGCCAAGTTCGGTACCCATGGGAATGTCACACTAGAGGTGACCCACACTGCACTACACACTCTCTCTCTCTCTCCCTCCCTCTCTCTCTCACTTACTCACACACACTCCTATAGACCCATACATTCATGCAGACCTTCTCTCATACACAAGCTCTCTCATATGCTCACATACTCACACCCACACATGCGCCCTCTCAGACTTATACCCCTTTACACTCACACAAATACACACAAGTTTGTGGGGTGAATTATATTTTAGAATTATATTTTATTTTGCTCGTAATCCATGTAAGATTCTGAAAATCTTATAGAATCATGGATGTAGGTTTGCTTGCTGAGCTTGAAGGTTTCATCACCCGACTAGGTAACATCTTCAGTCGGGCTCAGGCGAAGCACTGCTGAAAATTCCTGCTTTCTATTTATATGTTTGGGTTTCTTTGGGTTGGTGATGTCATGTCCTGTGGTGAAGTCACTTCCTGTTCCTTTTCTCAGGGGGTGGTGGATGAGGGTGTTTGTTGATAGAGTTCCATGCTTCTAGGAATTCTCATGCATGTCTTTGTTTGGCTTGTCCTAGGGTGGATGTGTTGTCCCAGTCAAAGTGGTGACCTTGTTCATCCATATGTAAGAATACTAGTGAGAGAGGGTCATGTCTTTTTGTGGCTAGTTGGTGTTCATGTATCCTAGTTGCTAGTTTTTTGCCTGTTTATCCAATATAGTATTTGTTACAGTCCTTGCACGGTATTTTGTAAATGACATTAGTTTTGCTTGTTGTCTGTATAGGGTCTTTCAAGTTCATTAGCTGCTGTTTTAGTGTGTTGATGGGTTTGTGGGCTACCATGATGCCAAGGGGTCTGAGTCAAACTACTCAGACACTCACGAGAATTCCTAGAAGCATGACATTCCAACCGGGACTCTAACAACACCCATATCAAGTTAGACCCCATCTACCACACACTGATAAAAGGAACAGGAAGTGACTTCACCACAGGAAATGACATCACCAAGCCAAAGAAACCCAAACACATAAATAAAAAGCAGGAATTTTCAGCAGTGCTTCGACTGAAGATGTGACGAAACATCTGGAAATAAACCTTCAAGCTCAGTGAGCAAACCTACATCCACCTGATGCTACAAATCTTCTCAAAACTCGCTAAGAAATAGAATCAGTCTGAACATTGTTAACAATCACCCAACACCAGGTTATATTCCAACAGGTTTATTTGGAAGCTCACCTGATGAAGGAGCGGCACTCTGAAAGCTAGCGCTTCCAAATAAACCTGTTGGACTATAACCTAGGGTTGTGTGATTTTTAACTTCGTCTACCCCAGTCCAACACTGGCACCTCCAGGTCAGTCTGAACATTGGGGCACAGACAGCCTCACACAGGGCACCTCACACCTTCAATGCATTACTGAAACAGCATGGCACCTATTAGATTAGATTACATTACATTACATTACAGTGTGGAAACAGGCCCTTCGGCCCAACAAGTCCACACCGACCCGCCGAAGCGAAACCCACCCATACCCCTACATTTACCCCTTACCTAACACTACGGGCAATTTAGCATGGCCAATTCACCTGACCCTGCACATCTTTGGACTGTGGAGTATTGTTAAAGTTCACTTGAGAATGTAACTAAAAATCAGTTCTGGAATTTACATATGACAGAATTGAGACCAACATGGTCATTCTAAACAATGAAAGACTTGACAAACAATCTAGGTCTTTTTCAATATATAATTTTAGTTGCATCACACAGTAAACCTTTGCTATAAATTCTGTGTTTTACAATCTTATACTCATCAACCACCTGATGAAGGAGCAGAGCTCCGAAAGTTAGTGCTTCCAAATAAACCTATTGGACTATAACCTGGTGTTGTGTGATTTTTAACTTGGAATGAGAAGCTTAGTTTAGAATCAAACAGGACATCAAAGCTTAAAGCTGTCTGAGAAATCAGTCTAGAAATGGAATGACACCCAAATTAGGCTGGCAGGAATATGGAGTGTACAATAGAGATTCATAAATCTAGAATGCAGGGGAGGTTGTTCAGAGTGTAACATAAACAAAATCATTTGGGTAGTTCAGGTTAATGTTGAAGTTGCTTTTTTTTTCAGAATCGCAAGTAAACTGACTTCTAGCTCTTGTTAAAAACCATTTATTATGCCCATATAAGGACGAATAACAGCCGACCAGGCCGCCATCACGATTCCTTGATGACGACAAGAATGACATTTTCAAAGCAGGTTCCTTTTCATCACGTCCGCTACATTCAGCTATAAATTAGCTAATTTCCTGGTTGCGTTTAGTGAGACATCTCGATCAGTGTTTGTTTATTGGAGCTTCCCTCATTGGTATTCCCCGACTTCAGGCAGCGGCCAGAACCGAGGGGGCTCTGTCCCGGTGACTACAGGCAGCGGCCAGGACCGAGGGGGGCTCTGTCCCGGTGACTACAGGCAGCGGCCAGGACCGAGGGGGGCTCTGTCCCGGTGACTACAGGCAGCGGCCAGGACCGAGGGGGCTCTGTCCCGGTGACTACAGGCAGCGGCCACACAGACAGAATGAAAGTCCGTGTGTATTCATCGGCGAAAAGCCCGGGCCGTCGGCCCAGTCCGGCCGGGAAAGGTAGGTGTCCCTGAGTACAGGGAGGGGAGCTGACCGGCCCGGGCTGGGTGTTGTGTCCCTGTGGGTCCCATCGGAGCTGGACACCAAATATATCACCAGGGCCCAGGGCCCAGGGCCGACCGAGTGTCTTTAATTGTTTTTTTTTAAAGCGGCACGTACCTCTTTTGTTATTTAAAGCGGTGACTCCCATTTATACACTTTCTTTAAAAAAAAGACAAACTTTTAAGTTGGCTTTGAACATAATCTTGAAGTAGAACAATCTTTTTGTTTCTTTTCAGATCCGAAGGTTCTTAAGGAGTGTGGAGTGGAGCTGAGGAATATTGGTGATTTGGTTAACTTCCGGCAGCTCATGCTGAACACCATCAAAGTCCTTCAGCTGTCTACCTGAGCTGCCCTGACACAAAATTAAAGAAGATACAACCGATGGTTATTACCGAAAATGGTTATATATTCAAAAAAAAAATCGCGGCCTGTGCTTTCTTTACCGGTTTCTGGTCTGAGCTTTCCTCCTTTTTAAGGTCTTGCGGATACAGGATGTCGTTGGGGCCCTCGGGATGATTCAAGCCTGAACATGTCAGTAACCCAGAGCGGGAACTCGGTAACGGTGGGCAAACCAAACAAAAACACACCAGAGGATTCAGTTGGACAGTGTGGTCAATAAATCATTGTGGAGGGAGGACTGGACCGCTCGGCAGAAAAAAGGTGCGAAACGTTGCAAAAATAGGAAGCAGTATGTTGCATCATACATTTGTGAAATGGCAATGGCTCAACACTATAAAGTGTAAACTTTCAATGACTTTGTGTCCCTTTTTAACAGTTGGAATTTCTACATTAATGGAAGTTTGTTAATAAAGTGGTTTTTCACGACTTGAGTGCACTTGACAATAATGAATCAAATCTAATTGTCACATGTATTTTTAGTGAGGAAATGCTTCCACTTGTCGCCATGACCCAGTGCCATTTTGAATAGTTTAATGAAAAATAATATATAGCTTCAAGATTGTGTCTGAGTCTGAATGTACAATGGTAAGATCTTTGTGGGGGAGAAGGTGGGAGAAGCTAAAAGTATTGGTTACTTATGAAATAAAATGGTTTAACCTGTATGACAGGTCTACGATGGATTTTTGAACAACTTCTGGTTTTTATGGTTTTTATTCTTGCTGAATATCTATAAAAGAGCATTTGAGAAGTGTTTGAATTTAAGTCATGCTGTGTGTAGTGTTAGTTTAATTAAATACATAATTGTTTTGATTTAATTGTACCTACTTATGAGATAAACATGTTGTAAAATGTTTTTAATGGATTCACTGGGTCTCCAGTTTAAAAAAAACTATTATGTAAGCTTATCATGTATGTCTAACAATTCTAAGTGTTTTATACTGTAATTCTTGGCAAATTGCATTAAATATTTTTAGTCAGCAGTCATTGTGACAACTGCTATGGTCTGATTTGTATTGTGTTTTATACCCTAGTTAGGAATTTGGTACCAGTGAGTCCATTCCATTATAATCTGTTGGCTTCAGTAAGACAAATTTTAGAGTTCAGGAACTAGACTCTGTGCTGGAACAACTGCACCAGAACTAGGTGAGATCTGTGCTGGAGGACCCTTTCAGAAACCAAGGGTAGAATAGGCCATATCAGTGCTGGAGTGACTGTGACATAATAGAGAACAGTTCTTTTGAGAAACTGGTTTTTGTTATGTGGATCTTTTGTAGGTAGCAATTCTCAGCGTCAGGCAGTTACTAGAAAGCAGTCTTCATTAACCAGATGTAAGACGTTCCAGGAGGAAGAGCAAGGGAGTTGTTCCCTACCACCTTGTCTGGAGAGCAGGATGCTGCCCCGTGACTTCAAGACCAAAACATTCACTTCTGTTTTGTCCTCCAGATATCAGTGAACCATCCCCAATTGTCACCGTTATATACTTTCTTTATCTAACTAATTAATATATTAAAGTTGCTTAACAAACTCATTATCTGAAAATTACTTAGTTACCTCATATAGGCAGTCAATGATTTCTATGTGATGAAGCTGTTTATTTGAAAGCAACAGCATAGATATGATACACGTGGGAGCCTGTGCCCCACAACCTGAGCCGCCTCCGAAATTTTAATTTTGTTTTGTTTAAGGAAATAAAAAGAAGAGCCCTGTATCGACTGCTGCTGCACACCATCCACCTCTTCTCCCTCATCCACCGTCCGGACACGTCTTGGCGTGCCCATTTGCCGCCGGGCGGTGGGGATCCCCAGTGGAGGGCTCTCTACGCGGGAGTCCTCCCCCTTTCGGGGATCTGGGGTGGAGGGTGCTGCACGCAGCAGTCCCCTGCAACCGCAGATTGCGGTGGTTCACGGACTCCCAGCCCAACTGCTTGTTCTGTGGCGCTGTGGAGTCCGTGGACCATGTATATATTGGGTGTGGGCGTTTGCACTCCCTTTTTGATTTCCTTAAAAACCTTCTCCTCTGTTTTTGGCTGCACTTCAGTCCCACGCTCCTGATCTTTGGGCACCTGGTACGGAGGAAGGAGGGCAGGTCTGAAGACCTCCTCGTGGGTCTGCTCCTGGGCCTGGCCAAACTGGCCATCAACAGGTCCAGGCAGCGGGCCGTGGAGGGGGTCGTTAGGGCCGACTGCCTGCCCCTCTTCCGCGGTTATGTTAGAGCCCGAGTGTCCTTGGAGAAGGAGCACGCGGTGTCCACCAACACCCTGGAGTTGTTCAGGGAGAGGTGGGCGCCGCAGGGAGTGGAGTGCATCATTTCTCCCTCCAATTCTATTTTGATTTAGTCCCTACCCTCCCCTTCACTGTTTTGATCACACAGCACTGCCCTTTGATGCGAAGGGCAGTGCTTGTCACTGGCCACCCGGGTGTTTTCCTATCTTCCTGGTGGTGGAAATTGAATAAAGATTGGTGCACTTTGTGTCTTTCACTGTGTCTCACACCTGCACACACACACCATGGGTGCTGGGGATAAAATAAGCACTACCGCACTTAGGCGGTAGTGTGGGGGTTAAAAAAAAAGAAAAATAAAAAGAAAAAAATATATATATATAAAAAAAAGAAAGGGAAAAAAAAATAGATATGATACATTAAACTAAATAGGCTGAGCAGGTGTATGGTTCCCTGTTTCTTCTTCTTTTTGAAAGAAGGATAAATTAAACAAGATGACAGTGATACCTGTAGTTTAATAATATTTTCCTCCAGAATAGTTCACTGCCCTAAATCAACAAATGGACAAGTGAAGTTTTAATTGAATCCCTACACTGTGGAAAGGGGCCCTTTAACCCTACAAGTCCACACCGCCCCTCCAAAGAATGTTTCACCAAACCCATTCCACTACATCTACCCCTAACCTACACATCCCTGAACACTAGGTAATTTAGCATAGGTGAATTGACTATGCTGCACATTTTTGGGCTATGGGAGGAAACCATATAGACACTGGGAGAATGTGCAAACTTTGTACACAGTCCCTGAGACCGGAATCTAATCCGGATCCCTGGTGCTGTGAGGCTGCAGTGCTAACTGCTGAGCCACCCTGCCACCCTTTAAGCTGGGGAATACTAATCTCTAAAGGTGGTGCCAGCAGTCCCTTATATAAACTAGAAGTAGGCAATTCAGCCCTTGAGTCTGCTCCGTCACTCAAGATTATGGCTGATTTGAATGTAACTCCAAATCCAAAGTCACACCCCTATCTTGATTACCTTGCAACCCCCTTGCTAAACAGGAATCTCTGCCTCTGTCTTAAGAATATTCGCAGTCTTCTTGAATCAACTAAACATATAGACTGAAGCCAGTGTGGCCTGAACTCAAGAAGCTCTTCTCAGTATAATGTTTTTTAAAAATCTCCTAAAAGGCCCATTTACAGAAATATTTCTACTCCATTTCTGGTGGACGGGACATGAACCTAGACCTCTGGACAAGAGATGGGGAATACCTCTACATTATCTATTTAGAGATGTTCTGACACCTCCAGGGCAGGTGGGGCTTGAACCTGAATCTTCTGGCCCAGAGATAGGGAAGCTAACTTCAAGCCCATTTATATTTTATAATCAACTTACTTAGAGATTTATTGCACACCTCTGCAACAGGTGGGACTTGAACCCAGAGCTTCTGATTTAGAGGTAGGGACACTATCACTGTGCCAAAGAGCCCTCAAAGACCAGTTATATGCTTTATTTCTAGGGAGCTAGTGCCTGGTGTGAGATAATCTAAGAGATATCAAAGGAATTTCTCACAGTACGGGTTTACATGAAAATATAAATAAAGATTTTAAAGTAGACTGCTCCATTTTCTGTCCAAAACGCACACTGTTTCCTGTGGCTGATGGCGTGTCAACACATAGAGATGTACAGCATGGAAACAGACCCTTCGGTCCAACCAATCCACGCCGACCAGATATCCCAACCCAATCTAGTCCCACCTGCCAGCATCCGGTCCATATCCCTCCAAACCCTTCCTATTCATATACCCATCCAAATGCCTCTTAAATGTTGCAATTGTACCAGCCTCTACCACATCCTCTGGCAGCTCATTCCACACACGTACCACCCTCTGCGTGAAAAAGTTGCTCCTTAGGTCTCTTTTATATTTTTCCCCTCTCACGCTAAACCTATGCCCTCTAGTTCTGGACTCCCTGACCCCAGGGAAAAGACTTTGTCTATTTATCCTATCCATGCCCTTCATAATTTTGTAAACCTCCATAAGGTCACCCCTCAACCTCCGACGCTCCAGGGAAAACAGCCCCAGCCTGTTCAGCCTCTCCCTATAGCTCAAATCCTCCAACTCAGGCAGCATACATATAAATCTTTTCTGAACCCTTTCAAGTTTCACAACATCTTTCCGATAGGAAGGAGACCAGAATTGCACGCAATATTCCAAGAATGGCCTAACCAATGTCCTGTACAGCCGCAACATGACCTCCCAACTTCTGTACTCAATACTCTGACCAATAAAGGAAAGCATACCAAATGCCTTCTTCAGTATCCTATCTACCTGCAACTCCACTTTCAAGGAGCTATGAACATCTATTTAACTTCTACTCAAGACAGT
This sequence comes from Chiloscyllium plagiosum, assembly GCF_037043375.1. NCBI lineage: Eukaryota > Metazoa > Chordata > Chondrichthyes > Orectolobiformes > Hemiscylliidae > Chiloscyllium > Chiloscyllium plagiosum. The sequence goes on from NW_028270139.1 coordinate 110,895,124, forward strand.
TTGGATATTGAGATTTTGGAGAAGATTTGTAGCTCAGGTTGTCGGTTTGCTTGCTGAGCCAGTGGGTTTGTTCTCAAGACATTTTGTCACCATGCTAGGTAACATCATCAGTGAGCCTCCAATGAAACGATGTCTTGTCCCACTTGTTATTTATCTTGGTTTATTGTGGTGGGTGATATCATATCTGGTTGTGTTTCTGAGAAGTTGGTAAATGTGGTCCAAATCTATATGTTTGTTAATGGAGTTTCAGTTTGAATGCCAGGCTTCTAGGAATTCCCTCGTGTGTCTTTGTTTGGCCTGCCCCAGGATGGATGTATTGTCCCAGTTGAACTGGTGTCCCTCTTTGTCTGTGTGTATGGATACCAGTGATAGTTGGTCATGTCTTTTGGTGGCTAATTGGTGTTCATGTATCCTGGTGGCTAGTTTCCTGCTGATTTGTTCAATATAATGTTTGGTGCACTCTTTGCAGGGTATTTTGTACATCATGTTCATTCTGTTGTTTGTGGGTACGGAGTCCTTTAACTTCATCAGTAGTTGTTTTAGTGTGGTAGTGGGTTTGTGGGCTACCATGATGCCTAGTGGTTGGAGTAGTCTGGTAATTATTTCAGAAATGTCTTTGATCTGTGGTAGGCTGACTAGATTCTCTGGGCCCGTTTAGGTCTGTTGTGCAGGAATTGATGGATTGCGCTTATTGAGTAACCATTGTTCCTGCAATATGTTGTATAGATTTGGATAGTGTTTGGGTTGGATGTCCCCACCACTAATGACCAGGATTTGAACTGGACCAGCCACAGAAATAGTGTGGCTACAGGAGCAGGTCAGAGTCAGACAGCACGGAAACAGACCCTTCGGTCCAACCAGTCTATGCCGAACATAATACCAAGCTAAACGAGTCCCATCTGCCTGCTCTTGGCCCCTATCCCACCAAACCTTTCCTATTCATGTACTTAACTGTTGTAACTGTACTTGCATTATCATTTCCTCAGGAAATTCATTCCATATGCGAACCACAGTTTGTGTTTGCCCCCATGTCTTTTTTAAAAAATATATTTTTATTGAAAAATAGGTTTTTAATATTACAACAAATACAAAACAATAGAATTCAAAACAATTCAAAGAAAGAACTTTAAAAACCCAAACCACCCTCATATACAAATGTATAAATATATATCAAAACATATTGAAAAAAACTGGAAATGTGTTGCTGGAAAAGCGCAGCAGGTCATGCAGCATCCAGGGAACAGGAGAATCGACGTTTCGGGCATAAGCCCTTCTTCAGGAAACGTCGATTCTCCTGTTCCCTGGATGCTGCCTGACCTGCTGCGCTTTTCCAGCAACACATTTCCAGCTCTGATCTCCAGCATCTGCAGACCTCACTTTCTCCTCCATATTGAAAAAAAACCCAATTAACTACTTAACTAAATAAACTATAACAACAAACTAATAAATAATAATAATATAGCTCAGCAAAACAAAACACTAACTCTCGAATATCAAGAGCATTAATTTTCACATATATTCTCAGTTCCCCCTCTCTGGATATTGGACTCGTAAAGCACAATTGTTATGACTATATAAAAGCCCTTATTAGTGTGGCAGACAAATCTGTGTCCGGGTATTCCAAATAGAGCCACCATGTCTGAGAAATTCTCAGTTTTGTGATGTACCATACTTGTAAGAAAGTCCAAGAGGCTATGCTCCATAACAATCTTACACCAGCCGATAGGCCTGAGGGATTTTCGGACACCCAACCTAGCAAGATATCCTTTCTTGCGCAGAAAGTAAGGATGTTGAAAAGTTTTTTCTTATACATATCTACAGGGAATACACTGGGCAGGCTAAGAAGAGAGATTGGGTCCTTCTCCACTCTTACACCCAAAATCCCCTCCATTGCATCTGCCACAGCGCTCCAGTATGTTTGAAATCTGCCACAGGACCAGCAATAATGGGTAAGAGTGTCCGTACTAACTTTATACTTGGGACATGTTGAAGATACTCCTGGTTTAAATTTTAACAAATGATCCGGAGCCAAATGGACCCTGTGGAGAATCTTCAACAAAAAGCCTGGGGCCTATTGCTAATTGATACCTTTTTGCGTTTTCCCAAATATCTTCCCTTGCCTCTGAGGAGACCTCAATGCCTAGTTCTTTCTCCTACACACTGCAGAGTCGATCAAACTCATCTGAGGGGCCGTCCCCCCAATTGATGATATAAAGTGCTGACAGAAAGTGTGCTCTTAGCACTGAGAACCCTCCTCTCAATGTCGGAATCAGTCAAAAGTGTAGTCTTATTTTGAATTAAATACCTAACTTGAAAGAAATGAAAGAGGTCCCTGCTAGCTAGCTCGTATTTCTGCGCTAACTGATCAAAATACATCATTGTGTCTCCCTCAAATAAATCACCCATTCAAGACACACCCCTAGCTGCCCAATATTTGAATGCTGAATTCATCATCCCCGGTTGAAAACCCGGCATACCCACCATAGGTGTAAGGAAAGATATTTTGCCAATATTGCCTTCCCTCTGCCAAATTGCCCTCCATGCTTTAACAGTTTTGATAACTATTGGGTTATGGCAATATTCCTTAACTGTCTTCATTTTGTCCAAAAACAGCAAACTAGTAAGGGGGCACTTTGCCTGAGAGGTTTCAATATCTAACCATATTGAAAAAAAGTCCCCACAAGCCAAATCACTCATCTAAGATAAAAGCGAGCCTAGTTGATAGTTTTTAATGTCTGGAAGATCCACTCCCCCAAGTCTGTGAGGCAATTGCAGTTTAGCTAATTTAATAAGGGGCCGCTTATGATGCCAAATAAAAGAGCTGAACCAGCTGGTCAATCACCTGAACATTTGCTTATCGAAAATCAGGGGGAGCATCCGTACAGGGTACAACAAACGGGGGAGAATATTAATAAGAGCTATCCGACCTAACCATAAGACCGGAAGTGCATCCCATCTTTGAAGGTCTCATTTGGTTTTGTCGAATAATTGATCAAAATTAGCTTTAAACAATTGATCAATAACTGGAGTTATGTACATCCCCAAACACATAAAACCCCCCGTGACCAATTTCATGGGAATCGAGATTCGCCCTCAAGATCTAACACATTTATATGTCCATCCAGAGGCACAGCCTCTGATTTTGCAAAATTAATCTTGGAACCTGAAAAGGTGCCAAATGAGCTGATGCATTGTATCAGGCGAGGCACCAAAACTGCTGGATTTGACAAAAAAATGAGGACATTGTCCATGTTCAACGAAATCTTATGTAATTTTGACCCCATTTCTGGAGCTGATATATTGGGATCCCTACGAATGGCCTCCACCAACGGTTCAATCACCAACGTAAAAAGCAATGGCGAAAGGGGCAGCCCAGTTGGCTGCCCCTAAAAATGCTAAAATTGCTTGATTGTATCCCATTGGTGATGACCACAGTGAAAGGATCACTAGAGAGAACATTTAACCATCTAGTAAAGGCTTTCCCCAAGCCAAACCTCTCTGGAGTGAAAAAAAGGTACAGCCACTCAACTTGGTCAAATGCCTTCTCTGCATCTAGGTAAACCACCTGTTGACACGCTTGAATTATATGAAGCAGCTTCCTAACGTTATTGAAGGATCTTCGGCCCTTTATTAAACCTGTCTGGTCCTCTTTAACAATAGTAGGTAACACAATTCCAGCCTTTATGCAAGAGTCTGAGAGAATTTTCAAGTCAACATTTCAGAGTGAAATGGGCCCATAAGAAGCACAGTCCTCCAGGACCTTCCCTTTTTTAAGTAACAAAATATTGGCCTCTCTTAGAGATGGCGGGAGACAATCATGGCTGTATGAGTTATTGAACATGTCGATCATCGGGTCTGACAATATGCTTATAAATTCCTTATAGAATTTGCTAGGAGGTCCATCAGGACTGGGCACCTTTCCACTCTGAAGATGCTTTACAGCCCCCTGCACCTCTTCTTCTGCTAAGGGGGCATTGAGAAAAGACTTCTGTTTGAGGGTCACACCCAGGAGCTCCAGATCCTTGTAAAAGGACTCTAATTTGGCCCACCCCTCCTCACAACCCTCAGATTGGTATAATTCAGAGTAAGATCTCTGGAATGCTGCATTAATCTTTTTGGAATCATGTTAGGTTCCCAGACCCTTCCTTAATCGACATAATGGCTTGAGGGCACTCCTTTTCCTGGCGAGATATGCTAGGTACTTGCCCGGTTTGTCACCATGCTCATGTAACCTTTGCGAAAGTAAGCTCCTTCTTTGCTGTCTGCGTGTGCATGGAATTCAGTGCAGACCACAGTGCTGTAATCCTCTGTAGCATGGCCAATGAGGGCCTGTCAAAGTAGGCCTTCTCGACTGTCTTCAACCGTGCTTCGAGGAGGCGTTGCTGTTTGCCCTTCTGCTGCTTCCTACTGGCAGAGTAGGAACTAACTAACCCACTGCTTTAGGCTTTGTCAGTTTCCCAAAGGACGAGCAGGTAACTAACTGAGCCTAAATTAATGAGGTAAAAACAATGACTGCAGATGCTGGAAACCAGATTCTGGATTAGTGGTGCTGGAAGAGCACAGCAGTTCAGGCAGCATCCAAGAAGCTCCTTGGATGCTGCCTGAACTGCTGTGCTCTTCCAGCACCACTAATCCAGAGCCTAAATTAATGTCTAGGAATGCCCTAAATTCCTTAGAGAAGTAGTCCACAAACTTATTATCCTGAAGGATAAAGGGATCCATTTGCCAGTGCCTCAGGCCCACTATAACATCCTTCAGCTTAACCAACAGATACACTGGAGTGTGATCAGAGATGGGAATATTATCAATTGTACAAGATGTCAACAAGTCCAGGGTTGCCACAGGGGTCAGAAAAAAATCAATCCTTGTATGACATCTGTGCGGATTGGAGAAAAACATAAAATTCCTGTCTGTAGGGTGGAGACGCCTCCAGACGTCCACCAACCCTAACTCCACACACAGATCCACTAACTATTTAGTTTGTACAGAGGGTATCGAGGGGCCTTTGGGAACCTGTCTACCATGAGATCCATAAGACAATTAAAATCTCCCCCTCTAATGATATGTCCGAACTCAAGACTGATCAATTTAGAAAACACATCTCCCAGAAATTTGAGGAGATGGGCTGAAGGGCAGTAAACATTTAAAACAGCATATTCTTCCCCATTTATCAGGGCGTTGAGGATTACAAACCTCCCGTGTGTGTCTTTAACACACTTTAGTAACTTAAATGGAAGATTCTTCCTAACCAATATAGCCACTCTCCTACTTCTGGTATTAAAAGATGAAAAGTAAACCCGATCAAAGCCATTCTACTGTAGTTTCAAATGTTCCCTATCATCCAAGTGTGTCTCCTGTACTAAAGCAATATCTACCTCTTCCTTTCTAAGACTCGAGAGTATTTTTTACCTCTTAATTGGTAAGTGACTCCCCTTGATGTTCCAGGTACACCATTTAATCAAGTCATTATCCTTAACCTCTGCAGTAATATTTAGAGTCCAGAGAGGAGGAACTTGAATTACAAATCGCCACGCCTTAATGTCACAAGATCCATTGAGTATAAAAACTACATAAATTAAAACCACTACAGTTAACAAACCTACAAAGCTATCAAAGACTATAATCAACAACAAAAACCAAAAAGCAAACTAACATATAAAGTGCCAATGGCACTGAACAGGGGAACTCAACCCCTGCCCAAAGGGGCATCTACGCATCCTAAAATCCAATTTCCTATCCCTCTGCCAATACTGCAGCCAGGGCATTTAAATACCTGACCCGGGCATAAACTGCCCATAAGTAGGCATCTAGCCATCACAATGCTTTTCTCTCCTCCTAGCTACAGCTTCACCACAAACACAAGCAGAAAAGAAAGAAAATACACCATGAAATAACAATGTGAACAAAGAAATTTTGAAAGGAAGGAAAGATAAGTACCCCACCCATCCTTTGGTATAACTTAACTTAGAAATTGAAAGTACACATACCAACTGCCCCTGAACATAGTTTAGTCCAGGTTATTACCAATAAAAAAAAGGGAAGGAAAGTCCCAGCCGAACTTCCTCTTTTTTTAAAGAAAAGCAGAGACATATACTCAAACAACATTACTATTTGTACATACTAAATTGTTCAGATTAAGTTAATTTGTCCACAAAGTCTCTTGGCTTCTCCAACGTGTCAAAGAGATATACAGATCTATCTAAGATGATCTGAAGCACCGTCAGATACCTCAGACAGTACAGGATCCCAAGCTCCCTCAGTCTTTTCTTGATGCCATCATAGGATTTTCTTTTCCGGATCACCGCCGCTGAGAAGTCCTAGAAGAACATGATCATAGAGCCCTCATAAACTAGGGCCTTTGGTTCCTGCCCCTGGATTCTGGAACATTCCACGATTCTCTCCTTATCTCTATAGTGATGAAACCGCACCAAGATAGGACGAGGATGTCGATGCAGACCTGACCTCCGCTCCGTGACCCAGTGAGCCCTCTCAATCTTAAAGCCTCTCATTTCAGCCTCTAAGTTAAGGAATTTTGGCAACCAATCCTCAATAAATTCCACTGGCCACTCACCTTCCTTAACATCCGGCAGATGATCCGAATATTTTTTCTCCTTTTTGCAAGGTTTGTGAAGGTTTTCTCCTGCCCTTGTTCTCGAGGCCATCGACCTGGTCAAGCAAATTACGGACCTACGTCTCCAGTGCCTGGATCCTATCCTGGGAAGAATTGGTATCAGCTTCCACCACTGTGATTCTGTGTTCTACCTCATCCGTCCTTTTCTCCACATCTTCCAGCTGCTGTTCATGCTTCTGCAGCATGTTAGATATCAGGGCCAGCTTTTCCTCTACTTGCTTGTCCAACATTTAGCGAGATTTTGTGAGCACCTTTACCAGGGCCTAACAGGAAATCGAGTCTGAGGATCCTGTAGGCTGGGCCGCAGACCTGGTCTCGGATATACCTGTTCCCTTCTTTGGCATTCCTAGACGGCGAAAACTGAGGTAAGTTGCTCTCTGACAGTTTCCTGGGACTCCATGACCTTTCCAGAGTCCCAGGATATCATGGTGGTCCGGGTTGAGCAGATTAGGACTTTGTCCCCCTTGTGATGCGGTGCGGAGATCTGCAATGTGATCTTCCTAGATCGTCGCCATTTTGATTCCCCCCCGTGTGTGTCTTTTTAAAATCTCTCTCCTCTCACCTTAATAGTACGCCCTGTAATCTTGAAATCCCACATTCGAGGGAAAGATACCTACTGTCTATACCCCTCATATCTACTAACTCTCCAAAGCTGTCCATCATCTACATGGCACAAGCCAGGTGTGTGATCAAATCCTCTCAATTTGCCTGATGGGTACAGCTACAATAACATTCAAGAAGCTTCAAGGAGAAAACAGTCTGCTTGACTGGCACTCTATCCATTACCTTAAACATTCACTCCCTTGAACACCATTGTAGAGCATTCCATCTACAAGGTGCACTGTAGTAACTCAGCAAGGCTCCTAACATAGCACCTTCCAAATCGGTGGCTTCTATAAACCAAAAAGATAAATACAGCAGATGCATGGGCACGCCACCAACTGTAAAGTTACCCTTCAAGCCATGCACTGCCCTAACTCGGAAAACAAAATCAAAGTTCTGGAGAAACTCACTAGATCTGCCGGCATTTGTGAAGAGAGAAACTGAGTTCACGTTTTGAGGCCAAAGACTCTTCTTTGGAACTGACTTCACTGGTGCTAGGTCTAAATTCTGGATCTCCCTTCCTACCAGTATTGTGGGTGTATCTATATCTCAACGGTGATGTTTCAAGAAGGTAGCTTACCACCATTTTATCCAGAGTAATTACGATGAGCAATACATATTGGCCTTGCCAGTGATTCCAGAATCTTGTGAATGAATATAAAAAAAAGTGTCGTGAGATCGCAAGTCAGGCTGGCAGAGACTTTGGTGACCAATGCTGCCAAGCAGACTGTTATATAAACTTTCTTAATAAGACTGAATAAGATTTCATAAAAGCAAAATTAAGCTGGAAATCTGAAATAAAAACAGAAAATGTTGAAAACAATTAGCAAACTAAGTAGCATCTGTGAAAAAAAACAAAGTTAACATTTCAGATCAAAGACCTTTCACCAAGAGTCTGATTCCAATCTTTTGCACATTCTCTATTCCCCTCAATACTCCTCCTTTTCAAATAAGTACCGAATTTAGTGAACTTGTATTGAATCTGCGCTACAAGTCGTCGGAAACAGTGAAATGATTTACAATATTGTATGCAAATTTCAGGAACTTCAGTTTTGAGAGTAGCTTGAAGAATCTGGTTGCTCTCCTTGGAAAAGAGTAGGTTTATAGGGAATTTGATAGTTGTTTTGAAAATGATAAGGCATCTAAGCAGACAGAATAGAGAGCTACAGTCATGAATCAGAGCAGATTTATGGTGATTGGCAAAAGGCAGAAAGGTTATATATAGACAAACATATGCAGTGAGTGGTTTGAATCAGACGTGTATAGCCTGACAGTGTGAAGGACATAGATTCCATTAAGGGTTTTAATGGAGAATTTCATAGTTACCTGAAGCACAAAAATTGTTGAACTATGGGAAAAAGTTGGGGCAGTAGTACTAAGTAAGTTGCTCCTGTGGAGAACCAGCATGGACATGACTGGCTGAATGTAATAACCACATTATGATTCCATAATGTGTCTTTGTTTTTGGCAATATCTTTGCAACATCAAGTATTGCACTGCTACATCTAGAATTGCCAGCTAGAATTTGTTAAAAATGAGACATATTTAATAACTTTTACAAAGGGGGAGCTACTTGAGCACATTTTGCTATTAAACTAGATCATGGCTGAACTGTTTCTTCATTTATCCTTAGTTTTGAATGTTTTAATTGAACACAAGAGCATTATTTCTCTGTTCTATGAAGAAATGCTTTCTGACATCATTGCTAAATTGTTTAGCTCTAATTTTCAGACTCTTTGTAGAGGACTCCTCCTAAGAGGAAACTGTTTCTCTTTATCTTTCCTGTCAAATCTAATATTAAACACCCTATGTAATCATACAGTCATACAGCACGGAGAAAAATCCTTCGATCCAATTTAATTCTTTTATTCTAAAAATCAAATTCTTCCCATCTCTGATTTCTCTTCTGTGAATCACCCCTTCACTTTCCAGTTCCCCTCTTTTCCAGTGTTGGTTTTTTTTTCCCCTTTACCCTGTCTCAGGTGGCCTCCCTGCTCTCAGGTACTGGCATGAAAATACAGGCAAGGACACTAAGCTGCTCTGATCCTAACCTTGATATGGTCCATACAATAACATTAATTTGCAAGTAACATTTCATTTTTACCACGTGAGCATGTGTCTTGTGAGTACATATCACACGATCAAGTTTCTAAGAATGCCCTCCACAGTGTTGGTAACCATAGTTTGGATCTGGACTTCCACATATAATGTGAATTAACTGCTGACTCTTTAAATTTGCTGAGCCAGTGAACACAATTCTCACTACATTTCTCAATGTGATTTCAGGCAATCAATGTTTACTGTTTCTAAGAAACTACAGAGGAACCTCGATTATCCGAATATTAATTATCCAAATTTCAGATTATCTGAAGGAAATCTCAAGGTCCTAATAGAAACAGTACATCAAAAAGCTGTTTTAACCCTGATCGTGCCTTTTGTTTACAGACACGATGATTAAAAACAAGTCAGCTCACTCAAATGCTGCCGAGAACAGCCCTGGACAGTCCAGGCACCATGTCCAAATGACTGACCGTCCACCCTCTCTCTCTCTCCCCCCCACACTTTCCCTGGAGTTCTACATAGGAGTGAACCCTAAACCCCCCTTCCCCAGATAATTTCCCCAACATCGTCCTGTACAGGGCAAAGATGGAACCTGTCAAAAAATTGCAGTAAAAGGATGTGTGTGCGCGCTATTTGGAGACTCACCTCACAAAGGTAGCAGCAGTCTTATTGTTGGTGTACAGTCCAGCTGTCCCGGGGTGGAGGGGGGACCTGACAGGGGGTGGGGTGGACGCGGGTGGTGCGCGTTGGGTGGGGTGGACGGAGGTGCGGGGTTGGGGGGATGGACAGGATTGGTGGACAGAGTTGGGGCAGGCAGACGGAGTTGGGGAACGAGCAAGGGGCGGATGGGGTTGGGGACACAGGTGGATGGGGTTGGGGACACGGGCGGGCGGGGTGACGAACGGGATTGGGGGCAGGTGGGGACGGATGGAGTTTGGGGTGGGTTGGGGGTGGATGGGTTTGGGGTGCAGGCGGGAGGGAGTGGATGGAGTTGGGGGGGCGAGGGGCGGATGGGGTAGGGGGCGCGGTGGGGCTCACGTGTGGTGTTCTGCTGCCTAGTCTCCTGAATGGGGAGGGGGACTTCACAGAAAACCCCGAGCCCCAGAGGAAATTAATTAACCGAATAATCAATTATCCAAACGAAATAGTGCCCACCCATCTTGTTTGGATAATCGAGGTTCCTCTGTATACTGTAACATTAGATCTGATTTATCTTACTTTATTGCATTTAAAGTGAAGTACTTTGTACAATATGTGTTCTGTGTGAATTTGTATCATTATGACATTATGCTTAAATAACAGCCACATCAATTTCAATTTATGAACATGTGACCAAATATAAATGCCTATTTAATTTTGGAATAAACTGAAATTTCTCATTGCATCTGAATGCCTGATATTCTTTGCAGCAACTCACTGAATGTACTTCAAGAGCATTTCTCTCCCCACTGACCATTACCACCAAAATGGACAAGTTTATGAAGGTGAATGTAACTTCTGAAGTCCCCTCAAGGTCTGGTCCATTTTTGACGTAGGGTGGCACAGTGGTTAGCACTGCTGCCTCACAGCACCGGGGTCCCAGGTTCAATTCCAGCCTCGGTGATTGTCTGTGTGGAGTTTGCACATTCTCCCTGAGTCTGCGTGGGTTTCCTCCGGGTGCTCCGGTTTCCTCCCACTGTCCAAAAGTGTGCAGGTCAGGTGAATTGGCCATGCTAAATTGCCCATAGTGTTAGGTGCATTAGTCAGAGGGAAATGGGTCTGGGTGGGTCACTCATCGGAGGGTCAGTGTGGACTGGTTGGGCCAAAGGGCCTGTTTCCACACTGCAGGGAATCTAATCTAATCTAATCATATGTTCTATCTTTGTTGCTGGGCCAAAAGATGTGCAGGATGGGTGAATTGTCCCGTGCTAAACTGTCTGTTGTGTCCATGGCATGTGTCGGCTAAATGGGTTAGCCATGGTAAATGCGAGGTTGCGTGGATATGGTAAGGGACTGGGTCTGGATAGGATGCTGTGCAGAGGGTCAATGCAGATTTGACGGGGAAATGGCCTCTTTCCACACAGTAGGGATTCTATCATTCTAATTGCTGGGAAACCATCCCTCTTCTGTGCTGTGTCAAATAATCTGTAACCATTGTGTTTACATTCCTATTATAATTTCTTCTGTTTGACTCATTTGTTCAGTTTAGTTTTAGTAATCTGATTGCTTTTTGGTATGATACTAGGCCAGTCGTCCTGAGAGCTGAACTAATAATAGCCATGAGTTCTTAATCCCAATATAGCAGTTGGGAAATTAAATTAAATCAATTAAATAATTTTGGAATAAAAAAACTTGTATCAGTAGTAGTGACCGTGAAACAACAGTTTGTCATAAACACCGTCTGGATCACTGGTGTCTTTTATTGATCCTAACCAGGCTGACCCATTTGATGGCTCAAAACTATCCTTTGTAATTCCCTGGCTGAGTCCTTCACCGGTAATTAAGAAGACAGCTCAATGCTATCTTCTCAACGGAATCCCGAATGGACAGGAGACAGCCACACACATCCTATGAATTACTTAGAATAACTTCATCACTCAAAAATAGCTACCTATCAATTTATTTTGGATCATTTATATTTTGAGTGCCTCAGTTTTTTTCTTGAATATTCACACAATCCCACAGACACATACGCCACTTAGTTTATCTCGGCAAATGTTGCTGACCAAACCGATGGCCAAATCGGATGAAAAGTCATTGAGCCAATAAATTCACACAGCTATTGCGTGACTTGCTGCGATTCCCCAGCTTCCTGTTTTTGTTTCACGGTGGGCGGTTTCCAGGTGTCTTATGACAACGTCGCTCCCTCCTGGGAGATGTTGAGAAGCAGTGGAATTCCCGGAAATGTCGCTTGCTAAGGTGCTTTCCCAACCACGGGGTATTCACAGAAATTGCCACATACACAACTCGTGTCCAATCAACATATTTACATAGATCGTAGCATCGATTACAAAAGCCGACTGAACTCAAACGAACCATTGACGAAAGTGAACTCTCTCGCTTCTGTTTACACAGTTCGGCTGAAGAATCTTGACTAATTTGTATCCAGAGTAAAAATTGATGAAGCCAATAAAACGGGTAAGCTTCAAAAGATCGGCGTCTCAGGATCTCCCCGCTGGTGAGTATACTGCATCCTGGAAAAAACAAGTCAAATATTGCATATGTGCAGTTTACGATGCTAATATTGCCAACAGTAGTCATCATTCGGAGATGCCGGTGTTGGACTGGGGTGTACAAAGTTAAAAATCACACAACACCAGGTTATAGTCCAACAGGTTTAATTGGAAGCACTAGCTTTCAGAGCGACAATTCGGTGCTTCCAATTAAACCTGTTGGACTATAACCTGGTGTTGTGTGATTTTTAATATTGCCAACAGCAGCCAGACCTTTACCATGCTTTTCACATTCTATGTTGGTGAGGTTTCTGCTGAGACTTAAGTTTCTATTACCAGTCAGACGCGCTTAGTATAATTGCCATCGAACATATTGTGTAAACATGTATTTATTTTATTGCACTTTCCGTGATGACTAACTTCTACAGTTTGTTTCCAAAGAGTCATAAGGATGAAGGTAGGATAGCATGTCAATACAATACTCTGTTATTTCCTAAAGACCAGGAATCCAAACTGATAGATGGAGTTTTCTCTCACACTCGCAATTTGTTTATTGAGGGACCTATTTGAAACGCGCCTTTGAATATTTTCACGCAATGAAACACTTTCAGTGCGGATCGCTGTTAAATTTGGATAATCTGAAATTTGTTCCTAATGAGGATGTAAAACTGCTTAAAATGTGAAGCAATCGGCACTGATGCAGAAACGGGAGTTAAAATAGAGCAACAGCAGAGTGGAAGTTTCATTCTGCATATAGTCTGCCTTATTGATACGAATAATGTGGAGTGAGTAGAAAATTACATTCTTGATCAGTTGGGAAAGCAACGGTTGGAGGAAAAGTGCAGGAAAGTGGACTGTGATGTCGGATTAATCGTGAACCTATTGAATGGCTGGAGTAAGCTCATGAGCCAAAGGGCTGACTCTTGCTCCTATTTCTTACCGTCTTATTATGGTCTGAAAAAATGCAAGTCTTCAGTACTGTATTCCCTAACTCTAACTAACATAAAACAAAAATACTTAATTTAGAAGCAGATTAAGTTGATAAAAGTAACAATGATTTGTTTATTTTAGATTCAAAAGTCATAAAGGAGCTGGCACAAGAGGTGAGGAAAATTGGAGACTTCCTGCACATGAGATATATACTACTCAAGTCTCTCCAAGCTGAACAGAACTCCAGGAAAAAAATGTCAAGCAATCAAGAAAATTGAAACATTTAACAGATTATTTTATTTCCAAGTTTTTGGAAAGCAGTAACAGATGGAAGTCATTCTTGGAGGACGAGAGAATGACAGGCTCAGATTCCTGGTACTTTCAACCATGTGACTGAAAGGAGCAGGGGAGATACAGCTTCAGTGAACTAATGCTCCCCTGTTAGGCTCCAAGGAAAATAAAACAAAACAGAGCCACAAAAATTACTTTGAATAAAGGCACAATTTTACAATTTCTTGAATAGACTCTAAAGTTGAGTGAACTTCTGCCATTGTTGGGAGCAGACAAACTAAATTGTGTGGACATTATGTAAAGTACTTTATTAACTCAAGAATTTGTAACAACAAAAAGAAATACTTGGTAAAGTTAATAAAATTGAGAGTTGAAAGAAATGAATATTTTTATGTTGGAATATACTTTGAAATTTTTAATCCATATACTGCATTGTTTCATGTTTCAATTAACGTGACTTTTTTGTAAACTAATTTAAATCACTGTTACTATAATCTGGTGATTGTTGTTGTTGGTACAAAGTTGTTTTCATAACCTTCACACTGTTAATGTATTAACTTACCTAACAAATAAAGTCTACAATTCCTTCATGTCACACTCTGTACTATTGTACTATCAACATATAGGGGAATTATATGCACTTTTTAAAAAAATCAAGGACTACTTCTAAATTCCAACTGTGTGTTCTCTTTCACGGCATCTACCTGGGAAATCTTTCTGGACTTGATCAATTGAAACACTGCATCCATGACTACCATCCAATTCGGGATGATAGCTATATCCTGTGGCTACAATCCAAACAGGCAGCCCACAGTCTTAGAAGAGTAGACGAATATCACTGCTCCTGTATCAGGAAGTAGGGTTGAGCAAACTGATGCAGCTGTGAATTGATAAGTTTCTGGGTTCTGATGCACTTCATCCTACTGTCTTAAAAGAGATTGCTAATGAGGTAAGAGATGCAATCATGTTACTTTTCCAAAATCCTTTAGGTTTTGGAAATGTTCCATCAGATTAGAAAATATGAACTTCTGGTAAAGAAGTGAGAGAGGCAAGAAACTATAGGTCAGTTGGTTTCACATCTTTTGCAGAAAGGTGTTAGAATCGATTATTCAGAAGGTTGCATTTGGGAACTTGGAAAACTCAAGGTGATCATGAAGATTCACAAAGGTTTTGTAAAAGAGAAAATCATTTAACTAGCTTATTGTAATTCTCTGAAGGAGTAATGTCACTGTGGATATAGGGGAGCCTGTTGGCTTCCAGAAAGCATTTGACATGTTGCCACATTTAGGTTTCTTTCTTATTTATTAATGGACCTCGGCTTTGCTCTCTAGAGCAGCATTTATTGCCCATCCTTGTTGTCCTTGAGATGCTGGTACTGAGTTGCCTTTTTGAACTACTGTAGCTCATTTGCTGTAGGTACAGCTACATGCTGCCATAAAGTCAGGAAGACTTAACAGGCCATTTCAGAGGGTCTCAAGAATCAACATCATTCTTTGGGTTTCCTCCCATTCAAGGCACTAATGGACCAGATGAGATTTTGTGAAAAAATATTTTTTGCATTGTTTTGTGGCTCATACTAGTCTTCAATTCCAGATTTATTTAATCAATTGAATTTAAATTAATTCAAATTCCCCATTCCCCAGTGCTAAAGGTAGGTACATTACCACTGCACTACAACAGAGTCCTCAGCATCCCCTATTTTTCTCAACCTGTTCACAGATGTTATTACACACATCCTGGAGCAGGTGGAACTTGAACCTCGGCTTCTTGGTGCAGGGATCGGGACACTACTATTGCGCCATAACAGGGCGTTCAGCATTTCCCCGCCACCAGTAAACCACTCTGACCTGGTACAGGGCTGTACGTCTTTTCTGCTTATTTAGCTAACATCTAAATTGTTGCTTTATAAACGGCTACAAAATTACCCATAATTTCGGCTTTTCTTGGGTAAAGTGCAACACTGAGACTAAATCTTTGATCTCTTCGCTCCATTAGCTTTCATCGAAGCTTCTTTTGCTCCTCTATTTATGGTCACTTTTAAAATTCTGACAAAAATTTATTGAACTTTGCTCACATTTCCCGGTGTACGAGTTCCATTTACCGCGTTTCTTTTCCGATGTGTGAAAAGTACCACACATTTCGCAAATTGTGTTTTAGAATATACGTCAGCATATCTGGAGTGACGAAGCCCGAATCTACACACAAAAAAAGGAAAGATTTGGAGTAGATAATGTTTTCGTTCCCGGCCAAACAAAAGGAATTTCCTCCCTTTTGAAACGGCAAACCTTTTTTACGAAAAGGTCAACGTTTGCCAAAGCAAGCAATACATACCACACCCTTCCGCATCACTGGCTTTCCATATCATCGGTGCACCCAAGAAACTGAAATGGAATCAACTGGACTGGAATAGACTGGGGTGTGTAACTGAACTGGAACAAAGTGGGTTGGATTGGAACTGGAATAGGTTAACATGCAATCTAGTCCGGATCTCTCCACCCCGAAGGCTCCCTGCCTCCATTCCTGATAATTGGCTTTCGCCCGAAAAGTCGATTTTCCTGCTCCTCCGATGTTGCCTGACCTGCTGTATTTTTCCAGCACCACTCTAATCTAACCTGCAATCTACTGGATTGAACTGAGCTGAGATGAGTGGTTGGACTGAAATGGAAATGGGCTAGACTGGAATCAGCATGAGGTCTGAAGAATCAAAGAATCTCTACAGTGTGGAAAGAGGCCATTTGATCCATCGAGTCAACATGGACCCTCTCGAACGGCCAACCCCAGCTTTTTCCCGTAACCCACATTTATCTTGGCTAACTCACCTAGCCCACACATCCTTGGACACTTTACTAAGGCCAATCCGCCTAACCTGCACATCTTTGGATTGTGGGAGGAAACCCACGCAGACATAGGAAGAATGTGCAAAGTCCACACAGAGTCATCCAAAGCTGGAATCGAACCTGGATCCCTGGTGCTGTGGGCCAACAGTGCTAACCACTGAGCCACAGTGCTACCCAAGGCAGGGTTACTTGACATGAAATGTTAATACTGCTTTCTCACCACAGATGCTGCCAAACCTGCCGAGTGTCTCCAGCAATTTCTGTTTTTGTTTGGAATCATCTGGACTGGACTGGAATAGGCTAGACTGAAATGAGCTGAACTTGATTGGGCTGAGATGGGAGTCTGGACAGGAATAGGTTGGGATGGATTGACTGGGATGGGAAGTTTTGGACTAGTCTCTACTGGAATGGGCTGAGCTAATACTGAAGAGCTTCCCGGAGAGTCATTTAGAGCAGTGAGCTATATTTAACAGAGCTCAGTGTTCACAATCTACATCTGATAATCAACACTTACAGAGACTTCCATTGTGAATAAAAAGAAGATACTACCTTAAACATAGCAGCAACTCAAAAGCAAGTTTATAGTTGGTGACGAGGAAGTGTTAGTGATGAATGAGCCTCCATCCTATAACTCGTCTCACCTGTTGTGAGCATTTGGATTTCTCTTCAAATAAAGGTAAAGAATCTGAAATAAAGGAAAGAATCTGACTGGAACAGGGAAAAATAGGAAATCTATTCCATAATGCATTAGTCATAAAGACGCCAGCTTTGACTTAAGCAAAACATTAGTTTAGTGATTGGAATGAAGTTGGCTAGGTGGATCTCATTGAGTATGAGTTCCCTGTTTGTGGCTGTTAACCTGGCCAATCCGGGATCCCTGGCTGACAAATATAAACTGGAGTGTCAGAGAGTCTCGTCACTACGGACTGGCTCTGAGCTAGCTGGTCAGAGTCCATGTACTGTGCACATGTAAATAAAGGGTGACTTGGTGATGGGATTTCAGCCTCCATGGAGTTATTTCAGTTAGAAAAACAATTTTAACCTGGCAGCCTCAACTCTGACAGTACTTTTCCAGAATCACAAGGCTTGTTCTCATCACCTGCATCTTAAAGACTTGACTACATCATCTAGTTAATGTTCTAAAGTCCTTCTTTGTACAAAGGTTTATGCTTGAGTATTCTCTCTACTGTATGTAAAATCTTCCCTCACTCACTTTCACCCACTCACTCTAAACCTGCATTCCACTCACTCTTTGGGATGCACAGCCTTCCCTCCCTTCCCTCTCGACCCCTCAGCACTAACACTAATAACTGTGCCACCTGCTTTCATCTCACTCAATCCCTCTCTTTCACATTCCATGCCACATTTCAGCAGAAAGGGCCATGACGGTAGTGGGATGTTCAACATTTACCCCACCCTGCCCCCACAATAAGATTAAGATCCTGACCTGAACCATCCCAGCAGCTGA
This sequence comes from Chiloscyllium plagiosum, assembly GCF_037043375.1. NCBI lineage: Eukaryota > Metazoa > Chordata > Chondrichthyes > Orectolobiformes > Hemiscylliidae > Chiloscyllium > Chiloscyllium plagiosum. The sequence goes on from NW_028270139.1 coordinate 110,913,097, forward strand.
CCAATCATATCTAAGTCACTGGACAGATAAAATAGGCTGCCTCTGTTCTACTATGCACAGAATGTTTGATGTAATACTGGCTCCCTTGACATGACTGAGGACTGCTCCCTATAGCCTTTGAGATATTGGTTGAAGTTTAGGCAGTATGTCTGCTGTGTATGTAGCTGTCACCTCATGTAGGTGGGAGCTTGCTGTAGCACAGTGACAACACATTTATCCCTTTGATTGATTATTGCTGGCAACCATGACAGGCCGACTGGCTTTGTTTCTGCACTAAAACACAAAGCAAGGCAATGCAGACAAGCTGTAAGCATCAAAGTAGGCTCAAAGTGAGTGAATACTAAGAGAGCAAGCAGGCCTGTGATGCATCTGGTCTAATCTGTGAGTGGGTGCTTGTCCCTGTGCATACTCACCTGGGAGGAGAAAATGAGGACTGCAGATGCTGGACATCCAGAGTCCAGAGTGTAGTGCTGGAAAAGCACAGCAGGTCAGGCAGCAACCGAGGAGCAGGAGAATCAACGTTTCGGACAAAAGCCCTTCATCCTGTGCTTTTTCAGCACTACATTCCCATATTCACCCACCTGTAGCATTTAAATAAAAGCTAGTCCAAAGTGCAACATTATTTAATAAAACTGGATCAGAGATGATGCACAGAAGCTGGAATCGCCAAACTCACCCTCTCATTTTCATTTCAGGAATAATTGGCATCTAGTTTCTATCTGGCAATGGAGGAATTGGAGAGTGTTCATTTATGAGCTGAGATTAAGTGATAATGAGCAGTAATCCTGCTTAATATATCTCTTGCAACTCACTAGTGAGAATCATGCCTTGATGTCCTGGACTTGTTTGTAAATTGCAACGTTTTGGTCTTGATGTTGAGTATGGCCTTGCTCAGAATGTGGCCTAATTTACCTAAATTTCTCACCATAGCCAATGCTGTTCAAGGCCTGGGAAGATTTCATCCCTAGTGTAATCAAGATAAATTCAAAAAAGACTTAGGACTTCAGCACACTTGTTTGGCATGAGCATTCTCTTCTCCCTTCAATAGACCCCATTAACATCCAACTGGAGGCTCATTTCATTGAACATACTGGCCTCCATTACCACATTTCAAATGAGCCGGGGAAGTGATATTTTCTACCCGACAGAATTTCAATTGTTTACAACACCTGACAAGTAAGGTAGGCTAGAAAACCCCAATAATAATGGGCTTTGCCATCACATGTATTCCTAAAAAACCCTTGACTGAGTGATATCTAGAAATTTGCTGGTGTAATCTGGCCCGTGGGAGGAAGGATTATTGCAAAACAGGTTGCAGGCCATTCCTGAAGGTTTCATCACATGATAATCCAACCACATGACACTGGACAATAGTATATGATCTTGTGACACCTGATCTGTGATGTCTGAAAATGTTACTGCACCTAACTTAGAATAAATGGGTTTCCTGTAGTTGAGTACTTTTTATTTTCACAGCATGTGAAGTTTCAAGAAACAGACTGACATGCAGGAGCAGCTAAAGATGGAAAAATAAAGGCTGGGAAAAGAGTGAACCAAAGATGAGGAATTCACAGCAGGGAATTCAGAGATGGGAGAAACATTTTCATTCTATATTAACTTCTGGTAATTAATTTGTTATGATAACTAATACTGGTGACACTAAGATCAGTATTTAACAGCAGTAATACAACACTCAATAATTTATATATTAAAAAAGTAATGTTACATATAATGCCTTGATATTTTACCTGTAAATAGTTGAAATTCTTTACCCTGTTAAAAGTGCAGTCAGATTTTCCCTGTAATGTACACAATGAGGGTCATCAAGGTAATGACACTGGATTGCTAATCCAGTGACCCAGACTAGAGAAGATGGATTCAGTGACCCGCGCACCCCCATTGTTGACATTTAAGTTCAAGTAATATGATCTGGAATTGAAAGCTACTCTCAGTAAGGATGTCAATGAAATAACATTGATTGTTGTAAAAATCTATTTGGTTAAGTCCTTTTGGGAATCTCTTCTTTACTTGGTTTGGTTTTTGCAGCAAGGTAATAGACTCTATTACTGGTGACACTAAGATCAGTATTTAACAGCAGTAATACAACACTCAATAATTTATATATTAAAAAAGTAATGTTACATATAATGCCTTGATATTTTACCTGTAAATAGTTGAAATTCTTTACCCTGTTAAAAGTGCAGTCAGATTTTCCCTGTAATGTACACAATGAGGGTCATCAAGGTAATGACACTGGATTGCTAATCCAGTGACCCAGACTAGAGAAGATGGATTCAGTGACCCGCGCACCCCCATTGTTGACATTTAAGTTCAAGTAATATGATCTGGAATTGAAAGCTACTCTCAGTAAGGATGTCAATGAAATAACATTGATTGTTGTAAAAATCTATTTGGTTAAGTCCTTTTGGGAATCTCTTCTTTACTTGGTTTGGTTTTTGCAGCAAGGTAATAGACTCTTAGCTGTCTTTTGACATGACTGTGGAAGCCAAGGGAAGTTCAATGGATTGTCTGGGCAGAAAATACTGACTTTGTCAGTAATGCCTACAAGAGTTGCAAAACAAAGGTTTCGTGACTTCTGACAACGTCCACAATAATCCTTATTTCCTTGGCATAAAAAAAACATTTTCCGAACTACCATCAGTTCTGATGAAGGGTCATTGGAAATGAAATGTTAATTCTAATGTCTCTCCACACATGTTGCCAGACATGCTGAGCTTTTCAAGCATTTACTGTTTTTATTTCCTATTTCCTTGGGTCCTGGTTTCAACTCAAGTTGTTTGTGAGGGTAACAAATCTGAGCTGGAGTGAGTCACAGCCGATTTATACTTGGACATAAAATGGCAAACCTGGTTGACACACGTCAATCTGAACTAAATTGCGAGATCGCACAAAAAAAATGCAGGCTCAGTGTTCTGGCTACAGTACTTTGCACTGGGGTGGTGTCCTGGACTTGTACACTGAGGCACAGACTCTGATATTATAGTATACGAAGAAGCTGTTTAACCTACTCAGAAATTCTCATTAGATACAATAGCTAACACTGATTAACTGAGGAGAATCCATGAGTACAGAGGAGAAGAGATTCTTTTTTTTAAATAGATATTTTATTGAAAATTTAACATATTTTTACAAGTTTACAAGTAAAAAAGCCCAAGTATAAACATTAATTTACAATTAAATCTTAAATAAATAATAACCAAAAGCTATCAAACAGAAAAAAAGAGATACTGAGAGAAAAAAAAACAAAGCTCAACTAACTACTAATCTAACCTACAACTAACCAGCGTGTATAATTAAGTCTCTTACATTATTCAGGGGAAGAAAATGACGAATAACACAGAAATTGAGTAGTAAGATAAATGCTCGGAATGTGTTAACATCAAATCATAACAAAACCCGTATTCGTGCGGGATTCCTCTCCCAAGGGGCCCCAGACCAGCCAGGTTCGCCATCTCAATTAAATAAAAGCACTTGTTAGAATGGCCAAAATATCTGTATTTGTGTAATTCAAGAAGGGCGGCCATATTTTATGGAATAATTCGGTCTTTCGGTGCACCATATTTGTAAGGAAGTCAAGGGGAATACATTCCATGATTATTCTGTGCCAATTCAAAAGTCCAGGGGGGCCCTCAGCCATCCAGTTTACCAAAATATTTTTCCTTGCACAGAAAGAGAGAATGGAAAATAATCTCTTCTCGTGCATATCCAGGGAGGGTAAGTTCGAAAAGCCCAAAAGGAGAGATACTGGATCCACTCTAATTTCCGTTCCTAAGATTTCTGTCAGAGCACTTGCGACTTTAATCCAATATATACGGATCTTATAACAGGTCCATAAGCAATGTACAAGAGTGCCCACCTCTATTTTACATTTGGGACACATTGGAGATGCTCCTGCCTTAAATTTTGCCAATCGGTCCGGTGCTATATGGGCCCTATGAAGTATCTTCAACTGAATAGCCTGAGTTCTGTTGCAGATGGAGATTTTTCTGGTATTTTCCCAAATGTCATTCCACATTTCTATAGAGATTTCCAGTCCCAAATCCTGATCCCATGTTTTAAGCAGATTGTCCATATCTCCCGATACTTCATCAGGTAATAAATGATAAATAGTGCTTACCGAAGGTACCCCCATTGGCCATAACACTCTACGTTCTCTATCTGATTTATAAAGACTATCTAATAGCGTAGTCTTCTTCTGTATGTAATCTCGAATTTGGAGGTATCGAAAGAGATCACCATTGAGTAATCCAAATTTCTGATGCAGCTGTTCAAAAGACATCAGGACCCCTTCTTTAAACAGATCCCCTAAACAGGAGATACCCCTGGATCTCCAGAGTTTGAATGTGGCATCTGTAAGTCCCGGTTGAAACCCCCATGCTCCCACTATCGGAATATAGGGGGATGTTTTATGTGAGTTGCCCTCATTTTGCTGCATATTATTCCAAGCTTTAATTGTGTTTAGTATTATAGGGTTTTTACATTGATCCGTGATGATTTTCCTCTTGTCTGAAAACAAGAGGTTAATAAGTGGGCATTTTACTTGAGAAGCCTCGATGTCCAGCCAGATTGATTGCGGGTCAGACAAGACCCAATCGGCTATGTAGCTTAATAGGGAACTTAACTGATATTTCCTAAAATCTGAGAAATCCAGTCCTCCCCTTGCCTGTGGAAGCTATAGCTTCTTCAGCTTAATGAGGGGCATCTATGATTCCAGATAAAGGAACCCAGCCAGCCATACAATTTACGTAGTGCCAGCCTTGGCAGCATCACCGGAAGCATTCTCATAGGGTATAGGAGACGGGGTAGGACATTCGTTTTAATTAGTGCTATTCTACCTAGCCAGGACATTGGAAGGTCTCCCCATCGCTGGAGGTCCTGCCTTATCCTTTCCAGTAAATGCACAAAGTTAGCCTTGTATAACTGACCAAATACTGGGGTAATAAAAATGCCTAAATATAAGAAACCCTCCAGGGACCACCGAAAGGGAAAGTGTGATCCGTCTAATAGATGGGATATACTAGCAAGGCCGCCCATTGGTGTAGCTTCCGATTTTGAAAAATTAATTTTATAGCCTGAAAATGCACTAAATGTATTAATAACTTGGATTAAACAAGGCACAGACATCAAAGGATTACTGAGAAATAGAAGAACATCATCTGTATTGAGGGTAATTTTATGTTTACCTCGGGGGTGTTATATTAGGGTCAACCTATATCTTCTGTTAGAGGCTCAATTATTAGTGTAAATAGCAATGGCAAAAGAGGACATCCCTGACAGCACCCCCTATCCACACTGAAGCTATCCGAGCCTAATCCATTGGTAATCACAACTGCTTTGGGATCATTATACAGTGTTGAGACCCATTTGGTAAACACCTTTCCAACGCCAAACCTTTCCAATGTGTAAAACAGATATGACCATTCAACCCTGTTGAATGCTTTTTCCGCGTCTAATGAGACTACTACACCTAGTATCTTTCCCTGATGGCAGGCTTGAATCACATTCAAAACCCTTCTAACATTATTGGATGATCTACGGCCCTTAATAAACCCCGTCAGATCCTCCTTTATGATGTGTGGCAGTATCCTTTCTAGCCTCAATGCTAACGTTTTAGAAAGGATTTTAAAATCTACAGTTAGCAAGGATATTGGTCTGTATGACCAATCTTCTGGGTCCTTTCCTTTTTGAGAATAAGAGAGATATTTGCCTCTTTCAGCGAAGGCAGGAGACAGCCCTGACTGTATGAATAGTTAAACATGTCCATAAGTGGACCAGCCAATACTCCTGTAAATTATAGAATTCAGCTTGAAAGCCATCTGGACCAGGGGCCTTACTGCGCTGAAGTTGCCTGATTGCGTCAAGTATTTCTTGGCTTGTTAAGGGAGCATTCAGATCCAATACCTGTTCCGGAGTTAGGTCCGGAAAGGTCAGGTTTTTAAAAAATGACTGTATCCTCCTAGCTCTGTCTTCGCAATCCTACAATTTATATAAATTAGAATAAAATTTTCTTAAAGATTGTGTTAATTCTTTTTATGATCATGAGTCAGAATACCCGTACTTTCCTTGATAGATGTAATAGTTTGAGGGGCCTTTTTTTTCTTCGCGAGAAATGCTAAGTATCTACCAGGTTTATCGTCAAATTCATATAACCTTTGTTTTGCAAATAATATTTCCCTCTTAGCCGTTTGGGTAAGTGTGGTGTTTAGAGCTGTCCTAAAGGCCGTTCCTTTGTAATTTAATAACAGGAGGTCTGTCAGCGTATGCTGTTTCAGCTGCTTTTAAGTGAGCTTCGAGCAGATGCTGTTGTTCTCCCTTTAATTTTTTCTGGGTCGCTGAGTATGAAATGTTCAAACCTAGCGCGTAAACTTTGATGGTCTCCCACATCATTGATGGGTTGCTAGCTGTACCTGAATTAATTTCTAAAAAAGTTTTAAATCCTTGAGAGAAGTACCTTACAAATTTACTATTTTTCATCAGGAAGGGATCCATACGTCATGCCTGGTGAATGTCTCATTGTTCCTCGCCTTGATTTCCATATATACAGCAGCGTGATCAGAAATTGTTATACTGCCTATTTTACAGGATAATATGGAATTTAAAAAAATCGAGGGGGCAAAAAACATATCAATTCTGGTATGACATTTATGTGGATTGGAATAAAAAGAAAAATCTCTGCCCTGTGAGTGAAGGCATCTCCATACATCTACTAATCCTATTTCTTTGTTCAAATCCACCAATTGTCTGGATCTGGGAGATACTCCTGCAGTACTCTTGGGAATCCTATCTATTTCCGGATCCATAATACAATTAAAATCTCCCCCTATAATTGTATGACGAGCACCGAGAGCCATCAATTTTGAGACCTCCGTTATAAATTTAAAATGATGTGCCGGGGGACAATACAGATTTAAGATACCATATTCCTCTTCATTTATAAGGGCTTTAATCAGAATATATCGTCCAGATTCATCTTTTATCTGGTTTAGGATTTTGAAAGGGAAATTCTTCCGAATAAGAATAACAACTCCCCTACTTTTTGAGCTGAAGGAAGAAAAGAAGGCCTGATCAAATCCACCCTGTTGTAATTTCAAGTGTTCTTTATCCTGTAGGAGAGCTATATCAATCCTTTCTTTCTTGAAGTTTGATAATATTTTCTTCCTTTTGACTGGTGAATTACACCCCTTGACATTCCAGGTGCACCATTTAACCGACTGATTAACCATAATCGTCCGGGCAAGTCCGAGACCCCTCGGGAGAAGAAACCCGATCCAGAACATCCCAAGCATATAAAATTCACAAAAATAAAGGTTCTTTAATACACTCACATCAATATAATAAAAAACTATTTCTAAATAAAAAAAAACGTATTTAAATGGAGATTTTCCCCCTTGTTCCCAGGGGGCATCACTTCCTTTCCAAAAGCCCATCATATCCTCTCCCAACCAGTGCCCCACCCTTGACCCAGGCACCCCACGATAGGATGAAGAAAATTCAAATATACTGCAGAGCTAGAATTAACAGTGAGTACCCTACCCCACCTCCCCCAACACACACCAACACCTGGATATATTTGGTAATGTTAATCCCATGTATAAACATATATAACTATAAAATTACATAGTCTCAACAAGGGAGAAGAGATTCTGAGCAGCAAACAAATCAGCGAATTAAAAAAAATCCACTTAAATACAAAATAAAATGGAGTTGGACAGAACCACAATATATGATTAGGATGCATTTTTATTTCATAAAATATTGTTTTGAATCAATATAAAACCTTGTTTACAGATTTTCCAGCCTTAAATAATGAGCGCAAAGCCACTTTTAAAAATATACAGTCCATCTAGTAGTATTGCACTCTTTTATTCCCCAAAGTTCATGTAAGACAACTGTTGATAAAGCAGTCATATTAATACACAAATAAAAATATTTTTACAACAGTATTTTACAGATTATTGTGCACAAAAATGCTTTTTGAAACATAAGCAAGTTGGTCTAAAATTTGAAAAGTTATTAGATGTTACCTTTAATGACTTTTTCATTGAATCAGTGAGAAGTGTACAGTTGAATTGGTGAAATTATAATGCTAGAATATGCTAGTTTACAGAACTCATTTGTAACTCTAATGGCTGTCTTTACATTAAATTCATTCATGTTTTCAAAAAGGATGTGAATTCATTGCATTTCCAAATAGATGCTGGCAATTTGAACACAACAAAACAATGAAAATAAATACGGATGGGACAGAAATTAGAGGCTTAACTGTTCTTATTTGTTAAACACTGTGAAATTGAGGCTCCTGTAGTGCAATGGTAGTGTCCTTACCCTTGGGCCAGAAGATCTGGATTCAAGTTCCACCTGCTCCAGAAGCGTGTCACAACACTTAATTGAAAAATATCGACACTGAAATCTGGTGTTGTTTCTTGAGACCTATGTTGCATTTTTCCAAATCCTGACAAATAAGCTATTGATTACCGTCATATTGTACTTGCATGAATCTAGGAGCACTTAAATAGGTGTGCAAATTAAACTAAACTGGGATCTATAATAGGGGATTTCAACTATTATAAATTTAGGGAAAGAAAGTAGCATCATAGAAAAGTAATTTCAGTCCAGATATTCGCGTTCATAAATCTTTCTCCCGTTCATAAATCTAGTAACATGATAATAAGAAATTCTTAAAATAACGTGAGTACAGAGGCTGATTGATTAGTACATTGCTCAAACATAATATTAGCTCTTTGAAACTGTCGACTCCAAACAGGGGATTATCAAAACAACAGAGCACACCAGGGTAAACAAAATGATCAGAGTGGAAATTCAAATACTTGAAATACTCAGCAGTTCAAGTCGCATCTACAGAGAAAGAGTCAAAGCTAATATTTCAGAACAATAATCAGCTAAATAAATCAGAATTGATGAAAAAATTGACCCAAGGTATTAACTCTTTCCTACTACACTGTCAAATGAAATGATCAATTTTTATTTTAGATTTTGAACATTTGTGATGTTTTGGTTTTTTATTAGTCTGGAATGTAGTTGCTTTCAAACAGTCAGACATCCAAGTTAATAGCTTCATATGAGATTCCAAATAGATATTTCAGATTAAAGGTGCAACTATTTAATCTGTATACTGACTTATATCACCATGAATTAATTTAAAAGGGAAACTAATCTCATTCAGTTTCTAACGTGGCTTGATTCATAACAAGACATGCAGCTCCTCATCTGACCACTTCAGCTTTGCTAAATTTAGCTTCTTGTTGATATGGGTTAAAACACAACTTTAAACCATATTTACCTTGCTATAAAAGCTATCTTGAAACAAACACCATAAACTTTAAAATGAAAGATTGAATTGAGCTAATTATTTTTTAGGAACTCAATTACTGGTGTTTTGAATCTTGCATTTAAGTGATGCATCTTATCCTTTGCAAATGCACTGAGCTATATTGCTGCATGCAAGGGACAATATACACATAAAATTTTAACTAATGATAATATTTGGAACAGGAATAGGCTATTTAGCCCCTTGAGTCTGTTCTGTCATTCATTTAGATCATGGTTGATGTTTACCTCACTATTCAGAGAAAATCCTGCTAAGTAATGTGTGCTGAAGAGCTCCTGCTGAAATCTCATCTGGTTATAGTTACGCTATTTTGGAATGATATTTTATCATGTTCTATTCGCTAAGTTCTGGAATCTCTTCCCTAAACTTCTCCAACTATTTGTCCACTTTTTAAGATGCTAAGTAAACCCACCTCTGACTAAACCTTTAGTCATTTGCCTTAATATCGATGGCAAATTCTGTCTGATAATATTCCTGTAAAGCACTTTGTGATATTAATATGTTAAAATGCTACATAATGCAAGTTATTGCTTTCTTAGCACTGAATGCACGCATGGAATTGTTGGACTTCCTGTATAAGACCATTGTAGAAGTTCCAATGCCTTCAGGACTGCAGCAGTTTAATAAGTAAAAACTATTAAGGTAATGACAGATGGGCATAAAATGTGTTCTTTCCAGTGCAAATAAATTCAAAATGTTTTGATATCTTTATAAATGGAATGATAGCTTCCTTTACAGAAAGGGTTTCATGAGAAAAGATCTGGTACTACTGCCACCTACAGGCAAACAATCTAATGATATGACTCCAGGCACGGAGTAAACTGTTGTACTCTTGATTATCTGGCATTTGATTATCCTCATATCGGATTATCCGACAAGATTGCAAGGTCCCAATGCTTGGCTAAACCATGTTATCTGGCATTTGATTATCCAGAATTTGATTAACCAAACGAAACCCTTCCCGCTCATGTCCTTCGGATATTCAGTTGGGTGTTGATATTATAGAGCTGGTTATTTATTCATTCCTTTACATCTACAAATTATTGTTAGTGATTTACAAATGACATGAAATTTTACATGTAGTTTTTGTTATGAGTGATTATGCTTGAGGTTCCCATTCCATTATTTTAATGGTGAATTTAACCTATTTATGATACCTTTTGCATCATATGCTAATAGCATAGAGTATAATTCCACCCCATTAGTTTTATTCACCTTTTTACATTTGTTCCTGATATGGAGGTTCGAATTACTAATGTCACTTTAGTCAGGCTGCATGCACAATGCATACTACTGGCTTCGGGACATAACAGAATGTCTGGATACACATCTGGAAAAAGAGGGTGAACAACTAGTGTTTGTGCTTTCTGTGGGAACCAACAACATAGAGAGGGGAACTTGGAGATCTTGCAGAATTAGTGCCAGGAGTTAGGGAAACACAGAACCTCCAGGACAGAAATCTCAGAAGTATGACCTGTGCGATGTACTTCACCATTTAGGCAAAGGCTGAGCAGGGAAACAAATGCATGGCTTAAGGGATGGTGTAGGAGGTAATAGTTTAGATTTTTGGGACACTGTGATCACTTTTGGGAAAGGAGAAAGCTGTTCAGAAGAGATGGTCTTCAACAGAGGTGAAATGGAACTCATCTCCTGGGCTGAGACAGTAAATAATGCAGTGGGGGTGGATTTAAATTTGTAAGGCAGGGGAGCGGGTTGACCAACAGGCTGAGTTTTGGAAGTGCCAAAGAAGACAAAAGAAGGAAATGGGGAACAGGTAAAAGGAAGTGAGGGAAGGCTTTGAGTGTTGACAGTGAACAAAGAAGTGGTCACCTCCCAATGGGCATGAAAGAGATAAAAGCAGGGATAAACTATTTGTATGTAAACACATGGACTATACTGAACAAAATAGGGGAATTGCAAGTAGAAGTTGCTCTATGCGGATATGAAATGTTAGCATGATCAGAAATGTGGCTCAAGCCAGAAGAGGACTGGATGCTTAATATTCCGAGTTTTACGTTTTTTAGTAGAAACAAGGTGGGTAAAAAAAGAAGCATAACATTCTTGGTCAAGAGTAGTATCATAGCCTTTCAACAAGATGCAGTTCCTGAATTAGAATCAATATGGTTAGAAGTGAGAAACAGGAAGGAAAAGGTGACCTTGTTGGGTATTTATTTATAATCCTCCAAATAATGGGGAGGAAGTAGAAGATAGCATTAGTAGGTAGTTTATAGAAATCTGCAAGATAGTAAAGTTGTGATACATAGAGATTTCAATTATTCTCAGGTAGGCTGGAAAAAAGGTAGAGTAAATAGCATGGAAAAGGAGAAATTCCTGCAATGTGTACTGAAGAACTTTCTTGGACAGTACATTTCCTGTCCTACTGGGGAGGAGGCTGAGTTGGATTTGATTCTAGGAAATGAGGCAGGCCAAGTGGAGAGTGTCAAAGTGGGGGAGTATTTGGGAAATAGTGATCATAATATAATAAGTTTCAATATTAAGTTAGAAAAGGGTAAGAATTAAGGATCAAGATCCCAGACTGGAAAAGTGCAGATTATAGGAGTCTAAACGTTGATCTTGAGGAAGATGATAGGAAATAGCTTTTGCTGGATTAAACAGTGAATTCCAAGCTAAGGCTAGAATAAGGAAGGCCAAGAAGAAAGGATGGCAGGCTGTGTTAAAACAAACAGTAAAATGTTTTTCAAACATATTAACAATAAAAGCCTAGTGAAGGATACATTGGGGCCCATTCGGAACAAGCAAGATAAATTTGCTGAAGCAAAGGGTATGATAGAGGTACTAAATGGGTACTTTGCTTCTGTCTTTACCAAATTTGAAAATGGTGACAATAAGTTGAAAATGTGGGTGTTGAACAACTAAATAATAGAATAATAGAGAAAGGTATGAAAAAGGCTGGCAGCACTCCAGGCAGAGAAGTCACCAGGCCCAGATGGGATGCCACAAACACAAATTGCTGAAAAAACTTCAGAATGTTCTAAACAAGGGTTGCTAGACCCAAATGTTAACTCGATTTCTCTCTCCACAGATGCTGCCAAATCTGCTGAGTTTATTCCAGTAATTTCTGTGTTGTTTCAGATTTCCAGCATCTGCAGTTCTTTGGTTTATTTTTGTCCAGATGGGATGCATCCTACATTGCTGACAGGTGTAAAGGAGCAAATTGCAGAACCGTTGGCAAATTTTCCAAGCCTCTCTGAACACAGGATTAGTCCTGGGGAACTGCAGAATTGCGAATGTGATGGCCTTGTTTATGAGACAAAGGAAAACTGATGTAGGCCATAATACAGGAGAAGATAAATATATAAAAATAAGTTCATACTATACAGTCAACATCATTGTGTTAAAGGCAGGTCATGTATGACAAATTTAATTGAGTTATTTGATGAAGTGACATAAGCAGTGGATGAGGATGGTGCTGTGGATGTTGTATTTGGACTTTCAGAAATAATTTAATACAGTACATGGAGAGACAATAGTACAACTTTAATGGGAGAAGGAGGACATCAGGGTGCAAGTGCATAATTCTCTGAAGGTAGCCAGGTAAGTGGAAACAATTGCTAGGAAGGTTTATCGGATCATTGGAATAATAAATAGACACAATGAGTATAAAAACAGGGAAATGAGATGCTCTTCTACAAATCTTTGGTCAGACCATATTTGGAGTAATGAGTTCAGTTCTGGGCACCTTATTTAGGAAGGAGATTTACTAGAATTATACCAGGAATGAGAGATTTTACATATGAGAAAGGTTACAGAAGTTGGGCTTATTCTTTTAGAGCAGAGAATATTAAGAGGTGTTTATGAACAATTTCGACAGGATAAAGAAGAATATTCTGTTTCCACTAGTTGGTATGTCAGTAACTAGTTTCAAGATTGTCAGCAAGAGAGCTAAGAATGAGATGAGGATAAACTTCTTTTTTCATCAAGTTGTTTGATTTTGGAATGTGCTGCCTGGCAGAGTGGTGGCAGCAGATTCCACACGAGGTTTCAAAAGAGAGCTGGATATATATTTGAACATGATGAATTTAGAGTGTTACGCAGATAAGACTGGAGAATTGGATTAGCTGGGTAGCTCTTTCAGCAGCTGGCAGATGCATGATGGGCCAATGGCCCCCTTCTGTTCAGTAACATTCTATGATTCTATTCTTTACAACCTGTTCTTGGGGCTGGATTTTCATGGAGCTGGGGAAGCTTTTGAAACAATGTGGGCGGGATCCAGATGTGTAAGTCCTGATTGCTGAGACAGAAAAATTGATGGGATATGATTCACATTGGAAGGAAAACCAAACTCAGCAAGGCCACTTGAATTCAACATTGAATTAAAAGAGATCCCGTTAGACTTATCCAAAGACCTTAGTTCACAGTGTGAGAGTCACAAATTGATAAAGAAGCTATAAATGCTGCTTAGAATAAGGTCTGCAGAACTACCATAATTTTCAAATAAATTAAATCCCCTGCTAAATGTTAAAACAAAATCAACTACATTGACAGCTACAATTTGATTAATTGACAGGCCATCCGCTACATCCTCTTTCTTTAGAAAGAAAGGTTAGCATCTGGTTATGTGGTTTCAACAGAACTCTTCATTGACATTTTGTGAAGGGTTATCATCTGTCATTTTGAATACTTGACTGAATTTCTAAAGCTAAATTTATCTCCATAGGAGTTCTGGGTTCAATTTGATTGATGTTTAAAGAGATTATTAAAGGATTACAAAGTTAAAAATCAGACAACACCAGGTTATAGTCCAACAGGTTTAATTGGAAACACGAGCTTTCAGAGCGCTGCTCCTTCATCAGGTGGTTGTGGAGTAGAGTCCTTATACTCCGCAATCATCTGGTAAAGGAGCATCGCTCTAAAAGCTAATGTTTCCAATTAAACCTTTTTGACTATAACCAGGTGTTGTGATTTTTAACTTTGTACACCCCAGTCCAAACTGGCATCTCCAAATCATTAAATGATTTGTTGTCCTTGATGTGGTGTGTGAATAAAATATTTTTTAAACCATCTGAGATTTAAAAGCTTTGAATGGATTTCTAGAATGAGAGATGTGTAGAAATGACAACTGTGTTATTTTGTTAGAAATTTTCTTCTCTAGATGTTTCATGTAATCTGCCCAGGGTGAATACTGGGCCATTCAGAATTGAGCTGGCAATGGACAGTATGAAAGACCATATGCTCCAGCACTCATATACTCCTATAGTCTCCTATGCTCTGCTTTCAGGACTGGAGGCCCAACTATTTTGTACTTCTGCTCTTCATGGAGTGAAGTCTTTTTAGTATATACTTAACTGAGGTAGGTCCTGAGGGCTGGGACATTTCCCAACTGAAGCTACCCATTTTAACAGCAAGAGATGTCCTGATGTCACACTGTCATTAGCCAGTTTGAAGGAGTCAGGGAAAAAGTAGTCCTGTCATGTCATGCCAGTCTAAACTCCCTTTCAGCTTTTGAAGCACCACAGATCACTGCCTCTTGAGCTTTAATTTGATAACTACAGGACAAAAGTACCTCATTGCTCAGGATCATTTGCTAATGAAAAACAGCCTTTGCTCCTGTAGACACTGAGGCAGTGGAGTCAATTCCCTAATCACATTAACTGGGTGCAAACTGCTTACAATATACTGCCTATTGGAATAAATGGATGGAAGATTGTGAACAGCTGGCATGGCACTATGCAAGAAAAAAGCTTCCATCTTACCTAGTTCTTTTGCTGGGATCCTAAAGAGGAACATTGCCCCACTGTTCTGAAATATATTGAACAACTAGTTTTAATAAAGGGGTCTCTTACATTGTTTGAAGCTAGATTCACACTATTATTGCTGATGCATGATGCTTTCTTCACATGCAGAGACCTCATAAATTGAAATAACTGGCGTTACAAGGCGTAACATTTCCTGTTTGAGAATGCATGCTCCAAGATTTGTTACTTCTGGTGATCAAAGATGAATGGTTGCCAATGGACAAGCAGCTCCTGTATGTTTCAAATTTCCAACCAGTGGTGTCACAGTGCTCTGGACAAAAAGGTGGTGGAATGTTGTTTGCTGGTAGTTTCTGGTTCCTCCTGCCTTGAACTTGGCTGATATTTAAAATCCAACTAATGACTATTGTCCTTTGATTTGTGCAAGTGAGCAAAACTGCATTAGCTCAAAGTCTCCCATTGCTGTGTCAGTAAACTGCTTGGAAGTAAACATGGTAAACTCCAGCAGTACAACTGTACAACTGGAGGCTCCTTAGCTTTGGATTCTAAATATCTCTATAGATATCTTTCTACAGAGAAAGTATCTACTTCATTTCAGGCAACGACTTTCTGAGATTTTTAAGTGTGGTAAAGGTTGTGTGCAAGCATCGATGGTGAATTTAACAAATGTAAGTCCTTAGTGTTGGATTATTTGAACTCCAATCTCGGCTCTGGAATACAACAAAAGTCTCTGAATTTTGTTTTCCCTTTAACCTTTCTCTTGTCACAGATTTATTGTAATGGAAAGGTCTTTGATTCTGGAAGATACACAATTATGCTATAATCTGTCTTATTATTTTTACCAATTCTCTTTCTTCAAGAAAAACAGTGACAGAGGTCATTTTGATGGAATTTGAGGATTTTCATTTCACTTTGGCATAGCTATGTTATGGGTTGTGCTCCAATCCACCGAACAAACCTCAATCATTAAACTGTTTTAATTTTTCGAATCACTAACTGGACAGGTCCTTCAGGGACAGACTTGATAATGTTCCAAGCATCATAGTGCATAAGGCCATTCAGGAATTTTCCATTGATTGCAAGCAGTTCATCCCCGACATTGATCCTTCCAGACTGTTCAGAAGCACCACCTGTAGGTGACAACAGATAAAATATCATGTGATTAAGTCATGGAATTCAGCACTCCTGAGAAATCTGCCTGTTTTTAAGGGGCTTAGGTCTTTTTTTTGCCTCAGACAGAGTGCAGCTAGAACAGGAACTAAAAACATCTGTTGTGACATTACAGGGAAAGACAGAATACCAATTTTCCAATTGTATATCATCCTTTGACATGATTAGACTAAGAAGATATTGAATGCACAAACCTTATTAGAAATCTGCCAAAACTTTCATATGAAAATGTAACCCATTTTAATATATCTCACCCCTAAAATTAAACAATTTCCTGAAGTTTGGTCTGAAACCTTTTTGATCATCAACCTCGTTCCTGACAGTTCCCTTGTCTTGTCAATTGTATTTCTGAGTAAGGTGTTCCATTGTAAGTTACATCTTTTCAGAGATAATGAGGTTTGTAAGAGACCCTAGTGAAACTAAATATTTCTTGAGCAGAAAATGTGGAACATATTGAGGGACAACAACTTGGGCCTTCCAAACTCAGCCACACAGAATTGTTGGGTGACCATAGTTTGCCTGATTAGTATCTTCCTCGGTCTCTGACCCTCACCCTGCAGGTAGTGACCACAATATTGAGCCTGGCCATTATTGCTGGTCACAATTCACTTTCAAGTAAGGTACCAATTCAGGTAATCTTCCTTATACTCATTTCATGTAGCAGAAAATCCATTTGCCATCAACAATCAGCTGCCATAGGTCTCCATATTGGGTTTTACGTTATTTTGCTTTTCACCTCTCATGTCTTCGTCTTTCCAAACATTGTTTTCAAAACCAGCTAAGTTTTTTAAAGTAGTTGTTTAAGCCATTTGTACTTACAGATATTTTAACCAAACTTTTCAGATGTGTCACATCACATCTGTGCAGCAGGTGGAACTTGAACCTGGGTCTTCTAGCCTAGAGCTGGGAATGCTACCACTGCACTGCAAGATCCTCTCCTTTAGTGCATAGATTTAAGTGAGTGCAATAAGTTTCAGCAGTAGCCTTTTATATACATTTAGCACAGATTTATAACATGCACCATTCTCACGGGTAACGACATGGGAGAAGATGCTTAGGCCTTAACATTGATGCTGGTCTGCGAAAATATTTTAGTAAAGCCGGGAAGTTTAGACACTGAGAAAAATAACAGGTTAGACATGTTGGATTGCAGTATTCTAAATACTCGAGTATTTTGTTAAAAAATTCACCAAAGATCCTTCAACAGCACCTTCCAATTCCAAATCCACTACACATCTAGACAGATAAGGTTGGCAGATACGAGAACACCAGCACCTGCAATTTCCTCTCCAAGCCACACTCCATCCTGTTTTGGAAATATATCATTGTTTCTTCTGTGCCAATAGGCCCAAATCCTGGAACTCCCTTGCTAACAGCATTATGGGTCTCCCTACAACACACGGACTGCCGGTTCGAGGATGCATCTCATTACCAATTTCTCAGCCCGCAAAGCCCACTTGCGTGAATGAAGGCCAGTTTTCTGGCAGAGGGCTAAGCTCAATGGTTTTGCTGAAGGTGAGATAGCAAATACTTTGCCCTCAATTTTTAATTGTTTAGTTGATGGACAGCACTGAGTCAATGGCTTTTAAATATACACAGCCAGATAGGGTAGCAGATGTGGGTGAGATGGGCAGAAGAATTGCATGGCTTATCATAGCAACACTGTTCCTGGAAAATCAACCCATGACATACTTCTCTTCGCATAATGTTGCAGGTTGGAGGTTGCACCTCACGTTCAGATGGGCCTGTGGCAGTTACATTAACTGCTATAATTGGAGCTGGTTATTATCGCATCAATATAAAATTATTATTTAAAAGATTTCAATTAGTAGACTTTTGCTTTGATTGCATGTATTAAGGAAGGCTTTCATATATGCTGCATTTTTAGAGGGAATATTACCTTGAAATATTCGTTTAATATACAGAGGTCTGTCTCCATTGATTGAAGCCTTCCCACCATCGAGGCTGAATCCTAGGCCAGCAGATGTCTTCAGCAACTCTATGGTGATGGCCCCTCTAAGGTCCACATTCATGCCTGTAATACCCAAAACAAGTACAACTTGGTACAAATTACTTATTTCTATAAGTAATCACTTGACTTTGCTTGTCTCCTCTCACTTGATGCTAAAAGCCTTAATTGTGCCTTTGTTAGAACAAAGAAAGCACAAAGAAAATTTACAGCCGAGGAACAGGCCCTTCGGCCCTCCAAGTCTAAGCCGATCCAAATCTACTGTCTAAACCTGTTGCCCAATTCTTAAGCATCTGTATCCCTCTGCTCCCCACCTACTCATGCATATGACCAGACACATCTTAAATGAATCTACCGTGCCTGCCTCTACCACTTCTGCTGGCAACACCTTCCAGATGCCCACTACCCTCTGTGTGAAGTACTTACCACATGTATCCCCCTTAAACTTTCCACCTCTCACCTTGAAAGCATGACCTCTCGTTAGTGAATCCTTCACCCTGGGAAAAAGCTTGTCTCTATTCACTCTTTCTATACCTTTCATGATTTTGTAAATCTCAATCAGGTCACCCCCAATCTCCTTTTTTCTAATGACAACAAGCCTAACCTACTCAACCTCTCTTCATAGCTAGCACCTTCCATACCAGGCAACATCCTCGTAAACCTTCTCTGCACCCTCCCAAAGCATCCACATCCTTTTGGTAATGTGGCGACCAGAATTGTACACAGTATTCTAAATGTGGCCGAACCAACGTCTTGTACAATTTTAACATGACTTGCCAGCTCTTATACTCAATACTCCGTCCAATGAAGGCAAGCATACTATATTCCTTCTTGACCACTCTATCCACCTGTGCAGCAACCTTCAGGGTACAATGGACCTGCACTCCCAGATCTCTCTGTCCATCAACTTTTCCCAAGGCTCTTCCGATCAATGTATAATTCGCTCTAGAATTAGACTTGCCTAAATGCAACATCTCACATTTGTCTGGATTGAACTCCATCTGCCACTTTTCTGTCCAACTCTCCAGTCTATCTATATAGTCCTATATGCTTTGATAGTCCCTTATGCTTTCTGCTACTCCACCAATCTTTGTGTCTTCTGCAAACTTGCTGATCATACCAATAGCACCCTCTTCCAGATCATTTATGTATATTACAAACAACAGTGGCCCCAACACTGACCCCAGTGGAACACCACTGGTCACCTTTCTCCATTTCGAGAAACTCCCTTAAACTACTACTCTCTGTCTCCTGTTGCTCAACCAGTTCTTTATCCACCTAGCTAGAACACCCTGCACGCATGTGACTTCACTTTCTCCATTAGTTTACCATGGGGAACCTTATCAAATGCCTTACTAAAGTCCATGTATATGACATCAACAGACCTTCCTTCATCTGTCAACTTGGTCACTTCCTCAAAGATCTCTATTAAGTTGGTAAGGCACGATCTTCCCCGTACAAAACCATGTTGCCTACCATGGATAAGCCCATTCTTTTCGAAATATAAATAGATCTTATCCCTCAGTACCTTCTCAGCAACTTTTCCACCACCGACGTCAGGCTCACTGGTCTGTAATTACCAGGAATTTCCCTACTACTCTTCTTGTACAGGGGGACAACATGAGCAACCCTCCGGCACCTCACCTGTGTTTAAGGATGCCACAAAGACATCTGTCAGAGCCCCAGCTATTTCCTCTCTTGCCTCCCTCAGCAACCTGGGATAGATCCCATCCGGTCCTGGGAATTTGTCCACCTTAATAATCTCTAGCCTACCCAACACATCTTCCCTACTTATCAACACATCTAATCAAACTTCTATCTCTAATCTCAACATTCATCATGTTCCTCTCCTCAGTGAACACTGATGCAAAATAATCATTCAGAATCTCACCCATTCTCTTAGGTTTGACACACAGCCTTCCTTCATTATCCTTTACGGACCAATCCTTTCTCAAGTTACCCGCTTGCTTAGTATATAAGAATAAAATGCTTTGGGATTATCCTTAATTCTGCTTGCTAAAGCTATTTCCTGACCCTTTTAGCCCACTTCATACCTTGTTTAAGACTTGTCCTACTCTTCCAATATTCCTCTGGGGCCCATTCGGTTCTTAGCTGCCTAGACCTTATGTATGCTTTCCTTTGCCTCTTGGCTAGTCGTACAATTTCTCCTGTCATCCACGGTTCACAAATCTTGCTTTTCCTATCCTTAGCCTTCAATGGGACATGCCTATCCTGCATTATCTTTAACCTATCTTTGAAAGTCTCCCACATCTTACATGTGGACTTCCCTTCAAATAGCTGTGACCAATCCACATTTCCCAGCTTCTGCCTAATTTTGATATAATTGGCCTTGGCCCAGTTTAGTACTCTTCCCTTAGGGCCACTCTCTTCTTTATCTATGAGTGTTCGAAAACTTACAGAATTGTGGTCACTGTTCCCAAAGAAATTCCCCATCGCAACTTCTACCACCTGTCCTGGCTCGTTCCCCAGTACCAGGTCCAATATGGCCCCTTCCCTTGTCAGACTATTGACATAGTGCTCTAGAAAACTCTCCTGGATGCTTCTTACAAATTCTACCCCATCCAGACCTCTGACGCTAAGTGTATCCCAGTCAATGTTGGGAAAATTAAAATCTCCCATCACTACTACCCTATTGCCTCTACATCTTTCTATAATCTGTTTACCTATTTGTTCTTCTACCTCATGCTCACTGTTGGGAGGCCTGTAATACAGCCCCAACAATGTAACTACACCCTTCTTATTTCTCAGCTCCACCCAAAATGTCTCACTACCCAAGACCTCCATAGTGTCCTCATTTAGCAAGTGTCCTCTGTTACCTCAAGCCTTAGCTTTCCCTGTCTAATAAATGTGGGCCTGGCCAGCAAATACCCACATTCCATGAAAGAATAAAAATTAAAATAAAACCTCTCTGTAAACATCCAAAGCTCTGCCATCCATTCAGCAAAATTAGGCACCAAGCCACAAAAGGCAATATTAAGGCAGGTAATTAAAAGTTCCGTCAATGAAGGAGGTTTTATGGAGTGTGTTAAGGGAAGAAAGATTGATGAAGAGGCAGAGAAGTTTAGAAGGAGAATTCCAGAGTAGGCCTTAGGCAGCTGAAGTGATGACCACTTAAAGAGGAGTGATTAAAATTAGAATGCTCAAGCTCATGAGATCGGTCCAGATATCTTCAGGACTGGGGCTGAGGAGACTGAAGAAACAGGCAGAAATGACGGCATGGAGGAATTTGAAAACAAGAATGAAAATTTTAAAATTAGGATGTTGCTTGACTGGGAGCAAATGCTGATCTGAACAAAAGGGTGACAGAAGGACAGAACATAGTTGGAGGTCAGTCAGGAGGGCAGTAAAATAGTCAAGTCTGGAGGTAACGAAAGCAGGGATGAGGATTTCAGCAGCAGCTGACCAGCAGCAAGGATAGAGTGAAGCAATGACAGGAAGGTGGAAATAGCAAATCTATACACTTAATTGTGGAGTCGTGAGGAGTGCTGCCGAACAAAGACACCTTGGCGTGCAGGTTCATAGATGCTTGAAAGTGGAGTCACAGATAGACTTGCTGGCGAAGAAGGCGTTTGGTACGCTTGCCTTTATTAGTTAATGGGTTAAATATAAGAGTTGGGATGTCATGTTGTGGCTTTACAGGAAATTAGTTAGGCTATTTTTGGAATACTGCCTTCAATTCTGGCCTCCCTGCTATAGGGAAGGCGTTGTTAAACTTGAAAAGTTCAGAAAAGATTTACAAAGATGTTGCTGGGGGTTGGAGTATTTGAGCTACAGGAAGAGGCTGAATAAACTGAGGCTTAGGGGTGACCTTATCGATGTTTATAAAACCATGAGGGGCATGGATAGCATGAATAGCCACTATCTTTTTCCCAGGGTACTGTCCAAAACCAGAGGGCATAGGATTAAGGTGAGAGGGGAAAGATTTAAAATGGACCTAAGAGGCAACTTTTCATGAGAGGGTGATGTGTGTACGGAATGAACTGTCAGAGGAGTTGGTGGGGCTGCTACAATTACAACATTTAAAAGACATCTGGATGGATAGATGAATAGGAAGGATTTAGAGGAATATGGGCCCAAATGCTGGGACTGGATGAATTTAAGATATCTGGTTAGCACGGATGAGTTGGACCGAAGTGTCTATTTCCATGCTGTA
Organism: Chiloscyllium plagiosum; assembly: GCF_037043375.1. Classification (NCBI taxonomy): domain Eukaryota; kingdom Metazoa; phylum Chordata; class Chondrichthyes; order Orectolobiformes; family Hemiscylliidae; genus Chiloscyllium; species Chiloscyllium plagiosum. The sequence goes on from NW_028270139.1 coordinate 110,935,494, forward strand.
CATCTCTATGGCTCTATGATTGGTTGGAAGTTTATTGCAGATGCAAACATAAAACTAGGATTGTGAAAGTTAGGTTTGGTCTTTGACAGTTGCTAGAGAGAAAAATAGAATCTGTTATAGAGAATGACGCTTGTAGGAGGGATTGGAAACAATTACTTCAGTCTTTCCAATGTTTAGCTGGAGGACATTTGTGCTCATTCAGCACTTGAAATTGGACAAATAGTCTGGTAATTTAGCAAGAGTTCAGGAAGGATTAGAGGTGACAGTGAGATAGTGCTGGGTGTTGTTTGCTTTCTCATGAGAACTCACACTATGGTTTTGGATGATGTCACCAAGGGGAAGCATGTACTGTAGATGGGAAATAGGAGGGAGTCAAGAATAGAACAGAAAGCATTGTACTTAATTGGAAGAACTTCTTTCAGAGATGGGTGGATGCACAACATAAACTGGGTACACTCTACAGTTCTGTTACAAGTGGCGGGAATATTGGTTGAAATCAAAATCACCGAAGAAATGTGCTGTTGAAGATCAAAGAACTTGCATTTGCATAGATAATTTTACGTCCTCAACTTATCCAAAATGTTTTACCTTTTGAAGCTTAATTTTTAAATGGATATGCATGTCAGCAAGGTCTCATAAGCAGAGAATGAATAACAAGATAATCTGTTTCTTGTAATGTTGGTTGAAGGATGCATGTTGACTATGACATAAAGAGAATTCCTTGCTCATCTTCAAATTGTGCAATGAGATATGATAAATCTTCATTGCATTCCTAATAGATACATGGTTTTCAGTTTAACCACATTGTCCATATCAGTGGTGGAAGGAATTCTTGAGCCAGATCTAATGCAGGGGCAGGCTTTGCCACCTCAGAATCAGCCTTTGGGATATCACAGAGCTCAAAGATAATGGTCACAGCTGACTGACCCAGATTTCATGTATCATGCTTGCTGCCAGGATACCATAATGTCTAGCTGGGTCTGCATTTTCATGGCGAGGGATGCCTTGTAGTTGTGATAGATCTCCCCCAGTATATTTGGGGTCCGTGAGCAGTCGATGGTTCCTACACCATTCTGTACAATTGGAACCTGTATTAACCTGGGCAAAGCCATATGCTCATTTCTTGTATTTCTCTCCCGTAGGAGGAAAGATGATAAATTTTACTTTCCTGGCCTATAGGTCCTCTGGCACCTCCTGATTCAGAGGAGCACTGTGAACTGTGAAATACTGGCAGTGCCACCTGATCCTGCCTGAAAGAAGCTGCTGATATAGAAATTGAGGCCACATTAATCTCCACAGCCACTGTCCTGTTGTGAGCACGCAGATCCAATTGTAGAAAGTGAAGCAGCTCAGAGCCTACCTCCTTGGTGAGGCATACTTGCCTTGTGTTGACTGGGAAGTGGAGAAGTGCTGTCTGAAAACACTTTGTGTGTACACCTTCTATTAGGAACTCTCCTCTTTTTCCCTCTATACACAACCTCCTCCATTTCTGTTGACTAATCCATTTCCAAGCTATAATTCAGCCCAAAATGAACTATAACTACCTGCTCTTACTGAAAGCAGGCTTTGTCAAATAGCACCACTTCCCTATGAATCTAAGAAATGTTTCCAAACTGTTCCAATCACACACAACTGGGAATTTCAAACAAACCTAATTTAACTTTGGTTAGCAACTGGAAGAGCACTTAAAATGGCAGGGCATATTTGGCTATGGACCAATTGCAGGTAAATAGGATTACTGTAGTTTGGTGTTTGTTGGGCAGCACAGACACGATGGGCCAAAGGACCTGTTTCTATGGTGTATGACTCTATGATCTCACCTGGAAGTCGCATGCATGTCCCTTTATATAGAATGAATGGGGTGTCCCTTCTGAAGCATGTTCACCAAAGTAAAGGTAAAGTCACCATAGTCCCAGAGGAAATAGGGCTGCTCTCTCATTAGAGAGAGACAATTGGTGGTGGTTTAACCTGAGGATCACCTCAGGCGAAGGGAGAAGTTGAGGAGGGACCATTGTGATAACTCTAGTGGTCCAGGAATTGAACTTGTGCTATAGTCTCCCTGCATCCTGATTCTCCCTGATGTCTCTCTGCTTTGCAAACCAGCTCAGCCCATTGTGCTAACTGACCCTCCGATTAACTGTTTAGCTACGAGTGACTAATGCAAAGCATTAACAGAATGGACAACCTTCAGAACGGAGTTTATACTGAGAACTGATGGACTCCTACCTGTTCCTATTATTTCTGTAGTCGCATCTCTTCCATCTGTGAGATGGTTTCCTTTAGGAATTGGTAAATCTGGCTTGGAAGAAATTTCTTCCTGTTCCTTTCCTTTTTTAATGACAATGATGGCCTGTTTATGTAAGCGGGCCCGGTGAAGTGCATTCAGCACATCTACATGTGTAGTGCCTATTACAGACATTCCGTTGATAGATAGAATGTAGTCTCCCCGCTGAATGGTGCCTTCTTGAGCTGCCACCCCTCTTGAAAATACTCTGTGAATCTGCAAGGAAAAGAACTGTTGAAAGGAACAACTTTCTTTTGCAACATATTTAACAAAAATGTACCATACTGATTATTTGCAGCATATTTAAATTATACTTTCAATAGTAATAATTTACTATTAACATTTCCATCAGATGTTAATTTCTCTGTTTTTAGTATTTGGACCCTTGAATTGTAAAGTCATTAATGGAAAAATACTAGGTGGAGAAGTAGATCAGACATTTAATATTAATATCAGTTTTGGGCAAAGTCATATACCACTAATATTAATGGTTGACATAATATCAAACCTGTCAATCACCACAAAGAATAACTTTTTTACCTGCTCCTTCTATCTTCCCATCTATCTATTTCTATCTCTCATCATATACATATTAAACATCCTTGTTCTCTACATTAATTTGCATATGACCTTTAGCTTTTCTTTGTTTCTCTGTCTTGTTATTTTTTCTTTACATTCTGCTGTCAGTAAATTTGTAGCAGGGGCCCCAAAAATTCTCCTGAAAGACTTGCCCAGCATCTTCCCATCGGCTCCTGCACCTGTTTTTTGCACTCTTATGACCCACCCTCTCTTACCCGAAATGAAGCCTTCACGCTGCCAATGGGATTAGTCTTCTGTGGGTTTCCTGGGTCTCATTTTGAGCTTCAATTCAGGAGGAAGGACAGTGAGGAAAGGGTGGACAGAGGAGAAGGGAGAGTGCAGAGGGGAAGGAGGACAGAGGGGGAGGGTCAAAGATTGGTAGTTCACACTGCTATAGCGGAGTATCTCCCTCCCTATTCCCACTCTCTCATGAGGCTATAACCTTTTCTCCCATCTGAAAAATTCCATGGTTTCCACACAATGTCTTTATTCTTCACCGTTTTCCTCAATCTGTAACATTTCTTTTCTAGACTTCCTTCAGGTAGTGTCATCTACCTGAATCTTAACCCAAATTAACTCGCATGCCAAGTGAAAACAGCCTAAACAATTTCAGTGTATAGGAAATTAAACTGAATATTTTCATTTTAAAATACTGCCACTTGGCTTTGCTTATCACTTCAGGAGTCTGTCTTTCTTTGTTCCTGTAAAATATCCCTGAGGCCCTGCACTGATCTCAGCATAGCTTCTGTCCTATTTCTATCAGTTCATGTCAGCCTGATTTCCTTTTCCTTGTTTCTTCCCCCTCTTTAATTGCCATTCTGTTCTGTGCCCACTCGCTCAACACTGTTCCCCTACAATGTTCCATGTTTTATTTATCAAGAAATAAATGAATAAATTATCTTCACAGCACGATTCTTTTACTCCCTGCCAATCCTTGGATATGTTAATCAATAGAATACAACTCTGCAGCTGTTTCTGATGTGGAAACCTATTTTCATACTATTTACATCTTATTGGCTATATGTTCCTCTGTTACAGGCTGTAGCTGTCCAAATATCACCCTGAAGTCTCTCTCTCTCTCTTGTCTGAGCTGAAGTTGATGAGGGATGAACAGTATGCTCACCACTACTCTGAAGAAAGGCTTGGCAGTGAGCTGACATATTTAGAACAAGCCTGCTCTATAGTCATATCTTGCCGTGGGACGGCTCAATATTTGTTGATTCCAAGTAGATTACCTTTCATTCTTCTAAACAGAATATAGTCCTATCAACCCAACCTCTCATTAAAACCATAAGACCTGGGAGCAGAAATTAGGCCATTCAGCCCATCGAGTCTGCTCTGCCATTCAATCATGGCTGATAAGTTTCTCAACCACATTTTCCTGCTTTCTCCCTGTAACCCTTGATCCTCTTGATGCTCGAGAACCTATCTCATAGGACAATCCTGCCATCCCAAGGACCAATTTGGTGAAATAAAACAAAGAAATGCAGATTGCTGGAGAAACTCAGCAGGCTTGGCAACATCTATAGGGAGAAAACCAATTTAATGTTTCTAGTTCAGTGATTCACCATCACATTCCCATTTTGGAAAATGACCATTCTGGGATGGAAATCATAAGATCCAGGTGAATTTATTAATTTCTCCAATACTACTTTTCTACTAATGTTAATTTCCTTCAGCTCCTCTTTCGAGCCAGTTCCTTGGAACTCTAATATTCCTGAGAATTTTTTTATTTTCCTCCTTGAAGACAGTATTTAGAGTCTTACAGATGTACAGCATGGTCCAACCCGTCCATGCCGACCAGATATCCCAACCCAATCTAGTCCCACCTACCAGCACCCGGCCCATATCCCTCCAAACCCTTCCTATTCATATTCCCATCCAAATGCCTCTTAAATGTTGCAATTGTACAGTCTCCACCACTTCCTCTGGCAGCTCATTCCACACCCATACCACCCTCTGTGTGAAAACATTGTCCCTTAGGTCTCTTTTATATCTTTCCCCTCTCACTCTAAACCCATGCCCTCTAATTCTTGACTCCCCTGTTTCCTTACTCTCTATTATCTAACTCTCTTTTGTCTGTGTCTAGTGGCCTCATATTTATCTTTTCTGAATGTTTTACATATCTATTGAAACTTTTAACCTGTTTTGTTTATTCTTGCTAGTTCCTCTTTCTTTAACCACATCTTCATTCACTTTTACTAATTCTAAAAGGCTTTCAATCCTTAGGCTCACGACATTTTTGGCAACTTCATAAATCTCCACCTTTGACATAACAGATAGCTCAGCTGGGTGGATGGCTGGTTTGTGATGCAGAATGATACCAATTGCATGTTGGACTGAGGTTATAATGAAGAACACAACCTCTCACCCTCTCTTCTCACCTGAGGCATGGTGACCCTCAGTTAAACCACCACCAGTCGTCCCTCTCTAATGAGAGAGTGGTTTTATGATCTAATAGGATTCTGGTGATTTGACCTTTTACTCATCACTGATTGACAGCTTCAGGAGCTGCCTAACCCTCTGTTGTCCTTTTAGGGGTTATTGTGTCTAACCCTGAGCCAGACTATTCTAATTCTTCTCTTTCATCACAGCAGCAAAAAGCAGTGAGAGTATGAAAAACCTGAATTGAACTACAGACAGAAAGCTGGCAAAGATCTGGTCAGCACAGTCGATTTAGCTCTGCTTTCTGACAATGACCGTGGCCCAAATGGGAGCCCTTTGATGCACATCAACTACATCCACTGTGGTGTATCCTTGCGTCACCATGGTCAGATCTTCCAGCTGTCGCTGCTATGTCCCTGGACAACTCCCTTGTAAGGCCAGGGCTGCAAGCTATTTCCTTGCACCTTCTCTCAGTCACTGCTGTTCTTCCCTCTATCACCCCTAACCTTCCCTTCATCTCCCTAACCCTGCCTTCTGGGATCCTTCAGTCATTCCCTGATCATGCTAGAGCTGCTCCATTTATTGCGATACCCTACCCAGCATCATGTCCCATCCATCCACCATTCTAAACTCTCCCAAGCTTGACATTGTGTTGCTCCCTATAGCTCTTGATCTCTCTTCTATTATGCCTTCAGTAGAAGCTAACTTTCCATTGGTTAATCCAGTTCCCTCCCTCTGTTGTCTATGCCTTTTATTTGGGCCAGCACTAGTGTCCTTCCATTGTACTGCCCTCACTAGGCAGCCACCATCTGAGCTCAATGCACCAACTCGGCCTCCTTTCCCTTGGTCTGTCCAAGCTTGCCATCCAAGCAGATCCAAATCACCGGGCCTACTACCTTAAACCAGTTGTGAATCCAAGGACTTGTATTTCTTGTTTGCTGCTAATTTAGTGGCAAAATACAATTTAATCTGGTGAAATTTTGTTTTAACTGGCATACACAATATGCTGATACATGAAAAATGAGTTTTGCCATTTGTTATGGAACCACAATCTACCTTTAATCCACCACCAAATGAATTCCCAACTCTCATCCTGCCCTTGGGAAGCTGGTGTTTTTCCTCCTGCACAACTAAATGCCACTGACAGCTTCATTCTCTGCTCCTGGGAGCATCTCTAGATTTCATCCTATATGTTACGTTCACAGCAATATATCTGTAATCCTGCAGGTGGCGCCAGCTAGCATTTCCATTACAATAGATAATGTTGACCAGAACCTTACACAATAGCTGCTTTGTCAGAGAAGAACGAAAGATCAAATGAGACGAACCAGGTGAGTGTCAACAGGTTGTATTAAATGTAAATGGGTTTTCATGATACTTACAGTTACAGATTTATGTTCCTGGTCCACCCCTCCTGCGACACTAAAACCCAGTCCAGCACCTTCATCTTTGGTCAACACAACGATATTAATGTCTTCCTTATTCTGTTCTCATGAGTTAAAAGAAAAATAGTGCTCACTTATTTCTGCATTACAAACAATGAGTATTTTCTCTTATTATCAGCAAGTCCTACTCAGAGTGTCACATATCCAATTCAATGTAGAGCTGTGTGACCAAACCCTACATTTTCCCCAATTTTATTTGTTTAAAAGTTTGGTGAAGGAGTTCTGAAGTCTAAAATGTTAGCTCAGGGCTACAAAATGAACTGAAGAAAACCTGCAAATGGGAAGAATGGTGTTAGATGAAAATCTAATATCTGGAGGGAAAATTTGGACATAACTAAAGCAGAAGAAAATGAAAATTGACATGTAAGTTAATTACCAACTAAGTCCCCATGGTTGAATTATTGACATGCCTGGGAGGGCTTTGTCAGAGCCCCACTCCAGACTACCAAGAGTGGGTTGACAGCACCACTCAGTCCTAAATGTTCAAGGGACCCGTGGCAAGTGGCAAAAGAGAATTACCAAAAGGATAATGTACTTTGGCCTTATTCCCAACAACCAACCTCTAGCAGATGCATCTATCTATACATCAGAAAGAGTAAGCATTGCACAGCTCATTAATTCTCATAAGAAATAGTTCTAACCCTCACTGCGAACCCTTCTCTCTCTAGGTGCTCATCCAATCCTTTTTTGCAAATCTCAAAGTGAACTTGTCTCCACCACACTCAGGCAATGCCTTCCAGATCCTAACCACTTACTAATTCATGAGGAATTTCCTTATGTCATTATTGTATCTTCTGCTTTTCATCTTAAACCTATGTCTTTAAATTCCTGATCTTTACTCTAGTGATCAGTTTTCACCAGGATGTTGCCTGGGGTGATAAGTCTCAGTTATGTGGAGAGAATGGATAGGCTGGGTTTGGTTTCCTTGGGGCAGAGGAGGCTGAGGGTATACAGAATTATGAGAGGCATAGAGAAGGTAGATTGTAAGAATCTTTTATCTATATGTAGATATTAGATTTTCATCTAACACCATTCTTCCCATTTGCAGGTTTTCTTCAGTTCATTTTGTAGCCCTGAGCTACATATAGACCAGAGGAAATAAGTTTAAGGTAAAGAGTAAGTGGTTTAAAGGATATCGGAGGAAAATCTTTTCTCACCCAGAGGTTGGTTAGAATATGGAATGTGATTTTCAGATTAGATTCCCTACAGTGCGGAAACAGGCCTTTCGGCCCAACCAGTCCACACCGACCCTTTGAAGAGTAACCCACCCAGACCCATTTCCCTCTGACTAATGCACCCAGCACTATGGGCAATTTAGCATGGCCAATTCACCTGACCTGCACATCTTTGGACTGTGGGAGAAAACTGAAGCACCTGGAGGAAACCCACATGGACACAGGGAGAATGTGCAAACTCCACACGGACAGTCGCCCAAGCCTGAGAATCGAACCTGGGACCCTGGTGCTGTGAAGCAGCAGTGCTATCAACTGAGCCACTGTGCCACCTGAGAGGGTTGTATTACTCTTGCAATATTTCAGAAGCATCTGGATGAGCACTTAAAATGCCAGGGTATAGTAGGCTATGGATCAAGTGCAGGTAAACGGGATTAATGTAATTGGCGTTGTTGATCAGTGTAGACATGGTGGACGGAAGGGTTTGTTTCTATGTTGTATCACTATGGCTGAAGTATCTAATTCCTTGAAGCATTCATATAAATCTTTTCTGCACTCTCTCTAATGGCATTACATTCTTCCTCAAGTGTGATGCGAACAGCTGGACACAATATTCCGGGATAGCTGATATGGAGTTTCATAAAGATTCATCATAACTACTTGCTTTAGAATTCTATGTTTTTATTTATAAAGTCCAGGATCATTTGTGGATTTTTAACCACTTTTACAACCTGCCCTGCTACATTCAATGATTTCTGTGGATTTACATCAGACCTCTATATCCTTGCACCCATTTGTACTCCTTACACTGACTCATCTCAGCCTTCCTGATTAAAATATATCACTGGACACTTCACTGTATTAAATGTCATTGTCATGTGCCCACCCATTCTACCAGCCTGTCTATAACCATTATTCTCTTCACTATTAACAATACTTTCACATTTTGTATTATATGCTCACTTTAAATTATGTCATGCATGTCCCCATCTAGGTTGTTAATATCATCAAAAAAAGCAATGATCCTTGTACTGACATCTGGGGTCCCACATAGTTTCTTCCAGTAGAGGAGTCAATTGCTCATCATATCAAGCTAATGTTTAATAATTAGACGTCTAAACCCTCTGCTGAGTTGCTCCCTCTATAAATGTGTACTTGGTATAATTCATTTCAAGAGCAGAGACAGAATTACATAAACAAAGAGGTCTGACAAGAAAAGTAAACAATTCCATGGAAATTTCCTGGCACGGAGCTTGCTTGACGACCACCCAATTTTCCAATTATTAATATTAATTCTGTTAGTGCAACCTCAAAATGTATTATGATTTTCTGTGAAAATGACATACAAATCATTAGAAACTGATCTGTTATCTCCAGTATTTCAAAGTACTATATCCAGTGACAAGAGACAGAATTTTTATTATTTGACAAAAGAGATATGGCTGAAATGCAACAAGTGACATGCTGAATCCCCAGCAACATAGTACGAAAAACATGCATAGTACGAAAAACATGTTTCTCAATATTCTTTTATTGCACAGATCACTTGTGTGGCAAACTGGTAGCAGTGGAATACAAATAGCAAATTTGGTGAGGTAATGGTAATGCTGCTGACCAGGTAATCCAGTGGCTCAGAGGTCATGCTGACTCAAATCCCAATACAGCAACTGCTGAAATTTAAATTCAATTAATAATTCAGGAATTGAAAGCCAATCTTGTAAAAGCATAGTGGCTCAGTGGTTAGTATTGCTGCCTCACAGTGCCAGGGACCTGGGTTCGATTCCACCCTTGGATGATTGTGTGGAGTTTGCACATTCTCCCAGTGTCTGCATGGATTTCCTCTACGTGCTTCAGTTTCCTTCCACAGTCCAAAGATGTGCAAATTAGGTGGGTTGGTCGGGAGTGTCCAAGAATGTGTAGGCTAGGTGGATTGGCCATAGGAAATGCAGGTTTACAGGGACAAGGTAGAGGCTTTGGGTATGTGTGGGATGCTCTTCAAAAGGTTAGTGTGGACTTGATGGGCCAAATAGCCTGCTCCTACACTGTAGGGATTCTAGGATTCCATTCAGTATTCTCAGTGAATGTTGTAAAAGCCAAACTCTGATTCGCTATTGTCTGGTCCACTTATTCCCTTTACAGAAGGGAATCGGTCAGCCTTGCCTGGTCTAATTTACACCAGACTCCATAGAAATGTGGTTGATACTTAACTGCCCTCAGAAATGACCAAGCAAGTCTATCAGTTCAAGGGCAGTTAGGAATGGTCAACAAATGCTGGCTTTGCTAGTGACACCTGTCATGATAATGGTCTGATATTAAATGGTTAATTCCGTTGGTTTGTTTATTTAAATCGAGAAATAAAATTTATTGCAAGTCATGAAGCAGACATTATAGCAAACCAATTCAGTAGTGAATGCAGTTTGCAGACACATAGCAGAGCATGCTAACTACTAGGAAATGTTACAACATGACATACCCACAGCACGTGGAACTCTTAAAAGATGAGATATCTTAAGGGCAAAGTAGACATAAAACAGCAGACAAACCCCATAAAAGAATAAAGAAAAAAAAATCAAAGCCATTCCTGAAATGGTACTGCTGCTAAAATTAGCAGGCAATTCCCTTCTAAGGTGCTTGCAGGAGAAATGATTTAGTCTCATTGTGTCAGTGCTATCTATTCTGTCACCTTGACAGAAAATGCATTTATGGTATCACCATGCCATTAGCATCTATTATAAATATACCTGCCCTTTCAGATACCCATTGGAAAATCTCAGTTTAAGTTTCCAAGTCTTCATGTTAATCAGGCATTATTCATAGGAAGCCTGGGTTTGGATTTGCAATTGCATTTGGTTGCACTAAGTTTAAGATAGGGAAATGAGATATTTAGAACACCAGGAAAAAAGTGAAATAGTTATGGGACTTCAACCACTGTGACTTGGACTTGATCTAGTTAAAATGATGTGATGAAAACTTCATTTAATATTTATGTGAAATTCACTAGGAATATTCCATTATGTCACAGTGTACAGGGATCCAGAGCAAAGAATTGCATTGCTTTAGCCACGTTACTGCTGTGTTGCTTTTGTTGGGAGCACCAGCAGCACAGTAAAGAACAAACAGGAAGTAAAATTCCATTCCCTGTCCTCTGTGTTGAATTAAGGCTAAAAATCCTCATGCAACAGACTAAATCATGAAGATCAAACCATCTTCTGACTTATTGCTACATAAATATGATATTAAAAATCACACAACACCAGGCTATAGTCCAACAGGTTTATTTGGAAGTACTAGCTTTCGGAGTGCTGCTCTTTCATCGGGTGAAGGTTCCTGATGAAGGAGCAGCGCTCCGAAACCTAGTACTTCCAAATAAAGCTGTTGGACTATAACCTGGTGTTGTGTGATTTTTAACTTTATCCACTCTAGCCCAACCTGGCTCCTCCACATCCTAAATATAATATTGTAACTCAGAAAGGCCACAGAGCAAATTTGTTGGATAAGAGGAAAATGTTCTATCATCTGAGATTGAGTAAGGCTGAAATATTACCCATTAGTTTTCCGTATAACAAAAGAAATAAAATGAAAAGGAATAACAAAATATGTTTTTAAAAATTGCAGCAAAAACTGCTGCAATAAGCAGGGACAGGATAGCAAAAACTATTTCAAATCTAGCGAAAACACACTTGCCATAGAACATACAGCATTACAGCGCAGTAACAGGCCCTTCAGCCCTTGATGTTGCACTGACCTGTGGAACCAATCTGAAACCTACCTATCCTATCCTACACTATTCTATTTTCACCCATATGTTTATCCAGTGACCATTTAAATGCCCCTTAAAATTGGCGAGTCTACAACTGTTGCAGGCAGGGCGTTCAACGCCCCTTACTACTCTGAGTAACGAAACTACCTCTGAAGTCTGTGCTATATCTATCACCCCTCAATTTAAACTATGTCCCCTCGTGCTAACCATCACCACCCGAGGAAAAGGCTCTCACTGTCCACCCTATCTAACCCTCTGATTATCTTAAAGGTTTCAATTAAGTCACCTCTCAACCTTCTTTTCTCTAACGAAAACAGCCTCAAGTCCCTCAGCCTTTCCTTCTAAGACCTTCCCTCCATACCAGGCAACATCCTAGTAAGTCTCCTCTACACCCTTTCCAAAGCTTCCACATCCTTTCTATAATGCAGTAACCAGAACTGTATGCAGTACTCCCAATGGGCCACATCAGAGTGTTGTACAGCTGCAACATGATGTCATGGTTCCGAGAATCAATCCCTCTACCAATAAAAGCTAACACACCATATGCCTTCTTAACAACCCTGTCAACCTGGGTGGCAACTTTGAGGGATCTATGTACATGGACACAGAGATCTCTCTGCTCATCTACGCTACCAAGAATCTTACCATTAGCTCAGTACTCTGCATTCCTGTTGCTCCTTCCAAAGTGAATCACCTCACACTTTTCTGCGTTAAACTCCATTTGCCACCTCTCAGCCCAGCTCTGCAGCATATCCAAGTACCTCTGTAATCTGCAATATCCTTCAGCACTATCCACAACTCCACCGACCTTAGTGTCATCCACAAATTTACTAACCCATCCTTCTACGCCCTCATCTAGGTCATTTATAAAAATGACAAACAGCAGTGGCCCCAAAACAGATCCTTACCGTATACCACTATTAACTGAACTCCAGGATGAATATTTCCCATCAACCATCAGCCTCTGTCTTTTTTCAGCTCGCCAATTTCTAATCAAAACCACTAAATCACCATCTATCCTATGCCTCTATATTTTGTGCAATAGCCTATCATGGGGAACCTTATCAAATGTCTTACTGACATCCATATATACCACATCAACCACTTTACCCTTATCCACCTGTTTAGTCACCATCTCAAAGAACTCAATGAGGTTTGTGAGGCACGACCTACCCTTCACAAAACCATGTTGACTATCCACAATCAACTTATTCATCTCTAAATAAATATAAATCCCATCTCATATAACCTTTCCAATACTTTACCCACAACTGAAGGAAGGCTCACTGGTCTTTAATTACCAGGGTTGTCCCTACTCCCCTTCTTGAATAAGGGGACAACATTTGCTATCCTCTAGTCTTCTGGCACTATTCCTGTAGTCAATGATGACATAATATCAAAGCCAAAGGCTCTGCAATCTCCTCCCTGGCTTCCCAGAGAATCCTAGGATAAATCCCATCCTGCCCAGGGGACCTATCTATTCTCACACTTTCTAGAATTGCTGACACCTCCTCCTTGTGAACCTCAATCCTGTCTAGTCTAGTAGTCTGTATCTCCGTATTCTTCTCGACCACATTTTCTTTTCCTAGTGTGAATACTGACTAACAATATCATTTAGCACTTTCCCTGTCTCCTCGGACTCCACGCACAACTTCCCACCACTACCCTTGATTGGCCCGAACCTTTTTCTAGTCACTGTTTTATTCATGATATACCTATAGAAAGCTTTAAGGTTTTCCTCGATCCTATCTGCCAATGACTTCTCATGTCCCCCATGTTCAGTAATTTTACTACACTGATCCAGAAATAACTGGGAGTCATTTATATCCCATTTATTTTACTGAAATTCTTTGGATAAGTAACCTGGTTCTTTGTGTTGCACTCTAAATTTTATACAACAGAATCCTAGTTGACAGTTCATATTCATAACTTCAATATTCTAAGGTAGACCTTCTACAATGACAGCCTGTATATCCTGGTAATTTTCAGAACACACCTCTACAGGTAGGCCGTGATTACAACCTGCCCATAGCTAGAATAAACATAGATGATCTGCCAGTAAGCAGTGGGTCTGTAACAAAAATTAGATATTACCTTTACATTCAGCATGACTGGAATGACCAACACAAATTGCCCACAGGACCATTTATTGCAGTCAAATATGAAAAAAACTTTCAACTAAAAGTATGAACGGGATCATAAATACAGAATTGACTATTACTTCCTGATAATGGATTGTTTTGAGAACTGAACTTGCCATGGAAAATATTATTGCATGCCCACAGATCTCGCAATAGGACACAAAGGTGCTGAAATTGGCCACTGGTGGCAACAAGTCTATTTATAATCTAATGGGTGTTGTTTGGCATTTAGGGCAATGGAGGAAGAAAATCAGACAGAGTTTAAAGACCATCAATTCAGAATCATCCAGGTTGTACTGTCCACAAGATCTTTGTAGGTGATAAAAGACAACTGCTGGAATAATGCTACTATAAACACAAATTGCCATTTCTGAGTTACAGGCATACAAATTGAGACACAAGCATCTATTTCCCTGCTGTGAACTTTATGTAAACAACTGATATACATTGTTGCTAATAATTAGTTTACCCCAAAAGAACTGAAAAACTTGAATAATGCTAAAACAGGCAATAATGCTATTAGCACTTTTTTTCAACAGTTTTTGTCTTGCAGTGCTCTCTTCCATGGTTACAAGCACAAACAGCATACCTGCTCACAAGCAATGGGAACTAACAAAAATCTGCAATGTTAGGCTCCAGCTCTGACATCTGGGGATTCAGAATGTTGGAACATCTCACCTCAGCTACTGTTTCAGCTTCCTGTATTACTTTTTCGATATCTGCTTTAGCCATTATTGAGGACAAAACAGCCTGTAATTTCTGTTTCTCCTGGGTGGAATGGGATAAATCTTCAAGACTGAAAAACAGATTTTGAAGGCTTAAGAATGCTGTAGGTGAAAAGACATTACGAAACTTATCAAATAGACAACGCAGTTTAACAGAAGTACTTCATAATCAAAACAGCAACAATAGTGTATTTCAGCTGAAACATGACAGCCCAGATTGATTGGTTGCATGTTCTCTCCTCATGGATCATCTGGTTTAGAAATCATATTTTTGTGTGGAGTTTCAAAGCAGAATCCAGAATTCTGCTCCACAGGCAAAGTATGAGTGGCCTGTAGAGAATAGACAAGCAGAAGAAATTACCTCAAAACAAAAATAAAACTCTGACTTCCCATTTTGTACATAAATTTAATTTTATTTAAAGCTTTCACATAGAGTGTGGAAACTCAGAACTGAAATGCTTCAAAACAATAGTAAATATATCTCCCTGTCCCAGCAAGGGGCTGAAAATTAGCCCTGGATCTCTCGGTACCTGATAGAACAAAGAAAATTTACAGCCCAGGAACAGGCCCTTCGGCCCTTCAAGCATGAGCCAATCCAAATGTGCTAACTAAACCCGTTGGTCAATTCCTAAGCATTTATATCCCTCTGCTCCCCACCTACTCACGCATCTGTCCAGACCCATCTTAAATGAATCTACCGTGCCTGCCTCTACCACCTCTGCTGGCAACGCGTTCCAGACGCCCACCACCCTCTGTGTAAAGTACTTGCTGCGTGTATCCCCCTTAAACTTTTCACCTCTCACTTTGAAAGCGTGACCTCTCGTTATTGAATCCTTCACCCTGGGAAAAAGCTGGTCTCTTTCCACCCTGTCCATACCCTTCATGATTTTGTAAACCTCAATCAGGTCCCCCCTCAATCTACTTTTTTCTCATGAAAATAAATCTAACCTACTCAACCTCTCTTCATAGCTAGCACCTTCCATACCAGGCAACATCCTCATAAACCTTCTCTGCACCCTCTCCAAAGCGTCCACATCTGTTTGGTAATGTAGCAACTAGAACTGTACACAGTATTCTAAATGCAGCCAAACCAATGTCTTGTACAATGTTAACATGACTTGCCAGCTCTTATACTCAATACCCCGTCCAATGAAGGCAAGCATACCAAATGCCTTCTTGACCACTCTATCCACCTGTGTAGCAACCCTCAGGGTACAATGGACCTGCACTCCCAGATCTCTCAGGTAAAAACAATGACTGCAGATGCTGAAGCCAGATTCTGGATTAGTGGTGCTGGACGAGCACAGCAGTTCAGGCAGCATCCAAGGAGCTCTCTGCCCATCAACATTTCCCAAGGTTCTTCCATTCATTGTATAATTCGCTCTAGAATTAGACTTGCTTAAATGCATCACCTCACATTTGTCTGGATTGAAAGCCATCTGCCACTTTTCCGCCCAACTCTCCAGTCTATCTATATCCTCCGGTATTCTCTGACAGTCCCTTATGTTTCTGCTACCCACAAAGAAGTGATAATCAGCAATTAATACAAAAAACATGGTTTTGTGTGGAATAATTTCTGACTCTGACAACCTTGCCACTAGGAATATGCTTTTAAAGCAGTCTCCTCTGTGAAATCCTGCCTTATAAGCCTGAGTAAGCAAACAATCAACTTGCAAAAAGCATATTCCTACTTTAAGAGACACACAGTTTCTGTAGCACATTTCCATTATTATACCTCTATCCGTTATACATTAAATTTAAAACAGAAGTTTAATAAATACAGGGTACTCATTCTAAGTTACTGTAACATCTGGCACTCTGATAGTTTTTTATGGAATGTCAAAGATATTACCAGCAACAGTTATTGTTTATTAGTGATTGGATACCATCTGTGATTGTACAAACCTTTCAGTTCACTGGAAGGGTTGTTCTCTGTTGTTGAAACTTATTATTTACAACATGTGTTAATAACTATACAATGAAATGTATTATAACCAGGTTTAGAGATGACACAACAATAGGTGGGAAGGCAATTGATGAGAATGACACAAAGAGTCTGCAGAGGAATACAGACAGGTTAAGTGAGTGGGCAAAACGTTGACAGATGGAATATAAGGTGGGGAAATGTGAGGTTATGCACTTTGACAGAAAGGATAGAGGAACTTATTATAATTTAAATGAAGAAAAACTGCAGATAGTTACAGAACAGAGGAATTTGGGAGTCCTCACCCTCAGATGACAAAAACAACTAGCCTCCAAGTTCAGTGAGTCATAGGGAAGTCAAAGGGAATGTTCACCTCTATTTCAATGGAATTGTAAGGTTTTGTTAAAACTATACAAGGCACTAATCAGATTACAGCTGGAATGCTCTAACCACGCTTGGGCTCCTTATCTAAGGAAAGACATACTGATATTGGAAGCAGTCCAAAGAAGGTTCACTCAGCTGATTCCTGATATGGAGGGACTGTCTTAGTAAGACAAATTGAGTAGGTTGTACTCATATAAAACCTGTACCTGGTAAGGATTGAAATTTCGAAGAATGAGAGGCAACATTCTTAAGGGACTCAACAGGGTAGATCTGGCTATAGTACATTTCCTCATATTGTCATTAACATATTTAATAAGAGTTCTTGGACCAGAGGGCATTATCTCAGAATAACGGAATGAACATTTAAGCCAGAGATGGCAAGGGTAGCAAATCTGTGGGATTCTTTACTGCAATCTAGGTTCTTAAGTATATTCAAACCTGAATTAAATTTATAAGAGGCCTAGACAGAGTGGATATAGATTTCACTCCCCAGTAGCAAATTCAGGGTATATATTTATGGGATGGAAGGGGTGGGGGAAAACACAAAATTCCATTAGATGGTCCTCCCACCAATTACATGCCCTCCCCAACTTGTCTGAAATATTATGGCATGTGAAGGAGGTTTCAGGTGGCCCACTCACCTTTGGACATATTGAGGCCCTTAGTGGACAATTATTGGTCACTTATGGCCCATCAGAGGCACCCGTCCCAAGTCCCTCAATCCTTATAACTAACCTCTCAGACCGCTTGCACCTAGTTCTTCTTACCACCCCCACCAGCTGAAGTCCCATTTGCAAATCCCACTCCTGCTCACCAAGAAACCCAGACCCAGAGTTACCTGAGCTCCTTGGGAAAATGGGTCTGTAGTCCCAGCAAGTTTCACCATTCCTGCTGGCACTGGTGGGACTACAGAACAATCCCATGTAATGTCGTCCCAAGAAAGGTTGGGACTTTCACTTTAAAGTAATTAATATTGCTCCCAGTGATAAATTACTGCGTGGCAGCTGTCAGGATCATGCACCGACTCCTTCTGACTTTTTAGCCGGAGTGTGGGCAAAGTTGCACTCCATAAGAATCACGCTACAGTAATTGGAGATGTAGATATGAAGTGAATGGTAAAAGGGTTAGAGGGGAGTCGAGTAACATTTTCACCCAGAGGATGGTGGGGCTCTGGAACTCAGTCCTGAAAGGATGATTGAGGCAAAACCTTCATGGCATTTAAAAACATTTGGACATGCACTCAAAGTGCTGTGA
Organism: Chiloscyllium plagiosum; assembly: GCF_037043375.1. Classification (NCBI taxonomy): domain Eukaryota; kingdom Metazoa; phylum Chordata; class Chondrichthyes; order Orectolobiformes; family Hemiscylliidae; genus Chiloscyllium; species Chiloscyllium plagiosum. The sequence goes on from NW_028270139.1 coordinate 110,953,547, forward strand.
TCTACAGGGCTACATACCAAAAACTGAAGATGGAATAAGGTCGGATAACTCTTTGCTGAACGGTATGATCATGGCTGAATAGCCTCCTGAAATGCAAATAATTCTTTGTAGGTTGGACAGTGTTTCTCCCGTTAAAGTACTTTCTGTTCAGTAGCTTTCCTTAAAATTATTTCAAGGAAAGAACCAAAACAGGGCAATGAGAGTGAATGGAAAATGGGAAGGAGAATGAAGAGTAAAAAAGGTGAAAAAGAAAGAAGACAGATCACAAGATTGGAGTTGAGGGAGAGACACTGAAGCCTGCACCCTAACATGAGTGTAATACAACAAACAGGCTTCTATCTTTGGTGACTTTTACTTCAGCTGCACCAGGCCATCCCAATTACTTCCCCAGCAGAGAAAGAAGAAAAAGGCAAAGTGAAGAAAGCAGAAAGGATAGATTAGCAGGCCACTTCTGGAATATTGTGTGCAATTCTGGTCTCCTTCCTATCAAAGGGATGTTGTGAAACTTGAAAGGGTTCAGAAAAGATTTACAAAGGTGTTGCCAGGGTTGGAGTATTTGCACTATAGGGAGAGGCTGAATAGGCTGGGGTTATTTTCCCTGGAGCATCAGAGGCTGAGGGGTGATGTTATAGAGGCTTATAAAATCATGAGGGGCATGGATAGGATAAACAAACAAGGTCTTTTCCCTGGGGTGGGGGAGTCCAAACTAGAGGGCATAGGTTTAGGGTGAGATGGGAAAAATTTAAAAGGGACCTAAGGGGCAACATTTTCACGCAGAGGGCGCTGTATGTATGGAATGAACTGCTAGAAGAACTGTTGGAGGCTGGTACAATTACAACATTTGAAAGGCATCTGGACAGATATATGAATAGGAAGGGTTTAGATGGATATGGACTAAGTGTTGGCAAATGGGAATAGATTTATCTAGAATAACTGGTCGGCATGGGCGAGTTGTACCGATGGGTCTGTTTCCGTGCTGTACATCTCTATGACTCTATGACAGGAAGAGATGAGAAACAGCAACATGAAGACTTCAGAAGATTAACTAATTATTCTAAATATAATATTCACTAATTGTGAAGGATCAAAAGAATGGAAAACCAAGAATTTAACTCTTTTGCTCTGTCTCTAAATGTGATTGAGGGCTAATAGAAATAATACAAGGCAATACTGTAGACAGGCAGACTAAACTGACTGAATTATATCTGCCCAAAAGTGTTATTATGTTTTAACTTCTACTTAGAGTTGATTGTCTAGCAACAATGGATCACTACAACATATGGGCAAGATTGCAATTACATCAAAAGAGATTATTTGTCCAGGTATTGAACAATGTGTCATACGGGCACATAGAATATCAACCTTGACTCCTAAGTTTCAGTAATGAAATGAGTTGGGCAAGAAGGTGGTTCTCAAAGCTGGGTCCCTTGATCAAGCAGTGAGTGCCTTTGAACAGGGAATTCCTCCCTGCCCAACCCTGGGACCCTGCAAGAAATTCTGATCACCTTTGTTTTTCAGGTTTCCAGCTGATGTCCCCTGCCACCAATTGATGCCACGTGAGGAAGGGCATCAATTTCTAAATTGAGAGTGTGGTGCTGGAAAAACACAGCTGGTCAGGCAGCATCCGAGGAGCAGGAGAATTGACCTTTCAGGCATAAGCCCTTCATCAGAGATTTCCTGATGAAGGGCTTATGCCTGAAACGTCGATTCTCCTGGTCCTTAGATGCTGCCTGACCTGCTGTGTTTTTCCAGCACCACACTCTCGACTCTGATCTCCAGCATCTGCTGTCCTCAATTTCGCCCATCAATTTTTAACTATAGGTCAAGAAGCAGGTTCAATTTGTGGTTTAAGTTACTCAATCTTTTGTCTATACTTCAAGATGCATTACAATAGAGCTAAGTTTGTGTTAGTGAGGAGAAAGATTAATTTAGTTTCTGTGTCTGCTCGCTACTTAGAGAATGTTGCATGTCCAAATGGATGAAGGATGAGCACAGGGAAAGCACTCATTTTGTGCAAATGTGATCCAGACCTCTCAGGTGAGTGAAGGAAAAGATTTAAAAGTCTTCTTTTAAGTTGGGTGCAAATAACAATTATTTATGATTGTTGATTAAGTAATATAAAATTGATTTATAATTAGCTGTATTTTGTACTAAAGATAGTCAACAGTGGAAAATATTATCAAAGGTTTGGAAGACCTGGTCTTCCCTCGAGCTTTGAGAAGTTTGGCTCAGGTTCGTCCAAGACTAACCATCTCGGGGAAGTCATTTCAATTATCTGCAATAAGATGTCCTTTTGAGAGTCAGAAAGGATTCCTTAAATAATTTGAGCGTATTGTTCTTTTACACATGTGTCTGCTCTTGACATTTACGGAACATCAATGAATTACAGGGTGTTCTGGTATAACACGATGGTTGCGATCCTTTGCAGTCTCATGCAATAGAAAATCATGCGATGGAAAGCCGCTACAGAAAATCGCTGCAGAAAATCGCAATACCCGTTCAGTAGAAAGCTTGTGTTATCCAAACAATGTCCACAATTCGTCAATTGTATTACAGCCAATTTGTGTTGACAAAATACACATTATACCAGAACGACCTGTATTCTCTACTTTAAACCAATATAATCCAATATGCAGCTTCAGGCATTATTCTCACTAACCTGACTGACCAACTTCTGCCTTTGCTCTCTGACAAATTCTTATTATTTGCCAGCTCATCATCAGACCACGAATCTAGTGTTCCATTGCTGCTTTTCCAGGAATTCTTTGATCTGAAATTAGGAATTCCAGATCTATAGATTTTCACTAAACCTGAACCACTGGTAGCAGAAGCAGTTCCAGAAGACACATTTGTAAGGCTTTCAGCAGCAAGACCAATAGATGTTCTTGGCTTGACTTCCAGTTCAGTTTTAAAACTCTGGGTCATTGGATCACTAGAATAATCACTGCACAATTTGTCAAGATCTGGCATGCTTAATGCTCTCAGTTCCCGCAGTTTGGACCTAGACAAAGCATTTGGTCGATGGTTGACTGACGATCTACTTTTACTGTTGTTAACTTTGCATGAATTTAAGCCTTGCTCCTGAGACCTTTCGCTACTGGACTCACATTCCTTTTTAACTTCCTCAGTATGGTTCTTCGAATAATTTGGTTCAAAGTTGAGAAAAGCCACACCAGATGGAGACTTTTCTATTTGTGATGATGGAAAGGCAACCTCAGACCTTCCTTCAGTGTAGGAGCTCAAACTACGTCTCAATGCACGTGATGCATCAAGGTTTCGAATAGATGAAATGTTTGATGTTGTTAGAGGTATTGCACTTCCTGATATTCGCCTTCCTATTGCTGGCTTGGTAGAGGAGTTGGTATTGCAAATAACAAAGGATGAGTCTAGAAAATGTGTGTCTATTTTCCTGATTACTGGTTTGTCAAAGCTCGCTAGGCTCTCAAAAGACTTAATTCTCTGTCTGACAGAAAAAGAGCCTCCTTCTGGTGGACAATTCAGCTCATTTGTTAAACTTCCAATATTTGATTTGTCCTTGTCTCTTTGATAGAAGATAAAATCAGTGCTGGAGTGCTTTTCTTCACTCAAAGATTTCTTTAAGGTTCCTGTTGCCTCAACATTTGGTTGAACATTATCTATACTTTTAACAGTGGTGTGCAATTGTGATGTGTCAAATGATATTACCTTTCTCTCCGGTAACAGTTTCTGTCTTTGAGAAGTTTTAATGGGATAGGATTCAGATGGATTCTTATCAAATTGTGTGTCATCACTACTTAATTGATCTGGATTCTGTTCAAAGCCCACAGGAGGTTTTGGAGCTATTTTTGGTTTCTGGGCATTATCCTCAACTATAGACGATTTCTTTGACTTGTGCTCTAAAAGCTCTGTAGGGGTAGCCATGTTATTAATTTCTTTTCTTTCCAATGGAGGTGATGTTAGTTTTAATTCAATAAAGCTCCGTCGGGTTGCTATGCATTCACGATCATCCTCATGCAATGAAGTTGAAGAGAGAACAGTAGAGTCTTCCAATGATTTATATCCTGAAGGTGGTAAACGTTCCTCCACCTGTTCTTTTTGTAAAGGTTTCTGCTCTACTCTCTGTGCTTCATGAGCCAATTTGTCCCGATTTTTGTTGGTCATGTTAACATTCTCACATAATTCTACTGGAGATCTTATATGTAGTTTAGCCGATGTTTCACTGGATACTTGGGAAATGCTTTCTTCATTTCTATATTTTTCTGATTCTCCAGATGGTTTATGAGGATCTTTAATCCATACAGTTTCTTTGGGTTCTTTCTCTTTTAATTTATGATCCAGTATTAATTGTTGACCTGTCTCTTTTTGGTTTTTAGGATCTTCTTTCAAAGCTTGTCTTTGCTGTTCATTGCACAAATCCACTTTACCTGTGATATTGGAGGTCTTTGTCTCACCCTTATTTTTCTCTCCTGTTTGGAGTCCAGTATCTACTGGTAAATGCACTGAAAGCTGTTCTCCCAAAGAATGTACAGGAACATTACAGACTTCTTTCTCATTCTTTGTTTCAGATTTATTTTTCTCAGGATGTTTATTTGCTTTTATATTGCATATTAAGGATGCTCTTTTAGTGAAGAGTTTTGATAATTGATGATCACAAACTGGTAACTTTTCTGAACATTTCTGCAATGTTTCTGATTTTTTGAATCCTTCAGATTTTGTTGCATTCTTCTCATTGGTTTCAGATGGTGGTTTGTTTTTACTTTTAATGCTGAGCCCCTTTAATTTTGGTGCTGAATAAAACTTCTGGGCTTTGTCCTGAAACTTCGATCTAGTACACATTTGAGATGCTGTACCACTTTCATTTTGTCCTCTAGGTGGCATGGACGATTTCACAATTTGTGCGCCAAAGGATTGTTTGAACTGATTTTGTCTTTGTGGCGGGGGACTAGAATCTTTGCCACTACCTGACAAAGTCAGTCTTTCTTTTCTGACCTGAATCATGGATAACGCAACATCCTGAGTACCCAGATTTGGCTTACTTGTAGCGGATAACCTGGGCTTGGGCACTGGATACAAGGAATCATGATTTGCTTTTGTAATTTCTGCTTTTTCAGAATGCTCCAAGGAATCTAGCGATGAAGAAAAATCATGGTCTGTCCTATTCAATTCCAAACATGATTCTGACTGAAGTCTTGATACAGAAAAGGCAGAATCACTGTGATGTTCCAATTTTTCATCAAATTCTCTAGTGACTTCTTTGATACATTGGCCTTTGTCTGAATCATTTTGATTATGTAAGGTCATATCTGTGTCTTCCAAAGAATTTATTGGTAGATCCTGCTTGGAAGAAGGATCAAATCCCACTTGTTTATTTTGTGAATCATTTAAAAAAGAAGCTGTAAGGATACTTGTGCTTTCAGATTTGATTGGTTCAGCAAGTCTATGATTCACAGAGTTTAGCATTGGACTCTGTTTGGCAATCTCTATCCCCGTCATATCAAAATTGGAAGGTGGTGAGGAATAGCTTAAACTATGCTCATTTTCATAGGATGAGGAAGGCAGATTTGAATTTGTCTTTTTATCTGCCGAAATTGTCTCCTTACTTGTTTCTGGAGCAAGCCTAGTCATTGGCAAATCACTCTCGTGCACAACCTCTTGGTTCAGATTTGTTGGAGGTTGCACACATTGCTGTGATATTTGAGCTTGATCACTAGGCTGGAAGCAGATTTCAACCTCTTCCGTATCTGAATCTGCAATACTGAGGCTTTCACATTGAGTGAAACCAACATCTCCAGGTAAACCCACTTTAGTACAGGATGAGTGAGGGCTATCCAAAGATTCAGTCTCTGAATCAGAGTCTACTGCAGCAGCATACATAGATTGTTGTTTCCTATTTTCCTTGTTGGCTGTTAAACCCAATGGTTTGTCCTTCTTCTCAGTTCTTAAGTTTCTGGAATAGTTAGTCAGACATGTTTTGTTTACTGAAAATACTTTTCCTGTGTTGACTGAATTCAGAACAGAGTAGTCAAGAACTTCCTGTTTGATATCTATTAAAGAATCACCTTTATTACTGATACAATTTGTGTTGTTGGTAGCTTTTACTGTATGAGCAGCAACATCAACTTGGCTCCTTTCCGAATTCAAAGACAAACTATTTGGGATGTCACCCTCAGCAAAATCTAGCTGATTTATAACATCATCAATATCTGTAACTGGGATGTCAGGTTTGTTACCGTGTAGCAAGGTATTGCAATCCTGTGAATCTACTTTGTTCTCCACTACATTGTCCACAGTATGTTTTTCCAGAGGCTGCACTTTCAAGTTTGTTGTTCTGTTCTGCAGGAAGTCCTCCATCATTTGTGCACTGTTTTTGTTGGCAACCAAATTTTGATCAAGTTCTACAGTATCAGGTTCTACCAAATTCAAATCTGTGGAAGATGATGAGGTGAGCCTTGATAATCTGTCCACAGCTGCAGAAAAAAATAAACATCAGGCAATATTATCATGTTTCAAATCTCATTATATATTGGATCACAATTAAGTCAATCTGCAATGGTCAGCACTGGAATGACAGGATAACCCATGCCTTATACTAACCCTGTCCTTCCTACAGTTGGAACAGGAAGAAGAAATTATGCAATTGGTGGAAACATAATTTCTGAGCTCCTACCTGCATTATAAAGCTTATAAGTACAAGTAAGGTTGCAAAAAAAAATCATTAAAGGCTAAAAATTGGATTGTTCCAGTTGCATTTATGACCAGCCTGCACCCAGATATTGTTGAGGCAGGCTGTATGTAAACTACATGCTACCTGATTATTTCAATGATTGCAGAATTAATTGAATGTAACCTACGATCCTGGCAGGCTGAACATTCTATCAGGCACATGTGCCCAACATGTGTTTCAGCTGGCCCTGCCCCTCTTTAAGGAGAATTGTACTAATTACACAGAAGATACCACTGACTGCATGTAGTGTAAGTGGCTGCGAGGAGAGGGCCACGAAATGGTACAACAGGCAAGAGAAAGCTTTTCTCAAATGTGCCAATGGTCTTGGCTCCTCTGGGAAGAGACCCTCTCTCCTCAGGTAGAGGATCTCTGTCAACTCCCTGATGTAGGATTGGCTGGTGAACTGGGAAATGTGTGTTATGTTTCCTGTTTCTGCCTGAAAGGACCTACTGTTGACGTTGAGGGAAACAGTGACAGCTCCAAGCAATGCCACCATTGCCCTACTAATTTTCGATTCTGTTGATGAAGATGGCACAGTTACTTGATCATTGTAACATTTGTAATTCTGCAGAGAGCATGCTATAAAGCATATAAATGGCGTATTGTGGTTATCAATGGTGTTTAGACATTATTAAGGGTTATCTTTTGTTTAGCTTAAAATATTATTAGCCTGCTAATTAATGTTTAGTTGATGTTGCTTTCAGTTTGGTTGGTAGAGCAAAAGTCTTAAAATTTGAAAAAGTCATTTGGGAGTGCTATATTGCTGAAAAGAATTGTCAAAGTTTTTCATGTTGCATTCCTCTCATATTGCATAAATGTTGGTTTTCAGCTTAATCTGATGTTCTTGTAATGGTCCTTATGATGGCAAAATGAAAAGCTCTTATAAAATGAGCTGGATCTTAGTATTTTTGAGTAAGTGTTAGTTTGTTGAGCTTCTTTTGGAAGGATTTTTGCAATGAAGCTTGGCGTGTTCTCTCACGTATCTTTCCAACTTGTCTCATTAAGTACCTACCCTACTCCTATGGCATTCTTCATATCTACTTTACTCCATCTTACCAAAACTTGCCAAAAGACCAGTATCATCATCTTTAAAAGGTTGCTGAGCACCCGGACAAACATTGGCAGTCTGGTGTCGCCCCTTACCAGTAATGTCATAGCACAGAGCTGCTGTGGTATATAGCCAGCTTGGCTGACACACTCTCATCCATTCAACCCCATTCTCTCACACTAATGGAGTTTCTTGAAAGTGGAGTCTCAAGTAGATAGGATAGTGAAGAAGGTGTTTGGTATGCTTTCCTTTATTGGTCAGAGCATCAAGTTTAGGAGTTGAGAGGTCATTTTGTGGCCGTACAAGACATTGCTTTGACCATTTTTGGAATATTGCATACAATTCTGGTCTCCCTCCTAAAGGAAGGATGTAGTGAAACTTGAAAGGGTTCAGAAAAGATTTACAAGGATGTTGCCTAGGTTGGAGGGTCTAAGCTATAGGGAGAGGCTGAATAGACTGGGGCTGTTTTCCCTGGAGCATCAAGATCTGAGGGGTGATCTTATAGAGGTTTATAAAATCATGATGGGCATTGATAGGGTAAGTGGACAAGGTCTTTTCTCTGGGGTGGGGGAGTCCAGAACTAGAGGGCATAGGTTTAGGGTGAGAGGGAAACGACTTAAAAGGGACCTAAGAGGCAATATTTTCACGCAAAGGTTGGTACATGTCTGGAATGAGCTGCCAGAGGAAATGGTGGAGGCTGGTACAATTACAACATTTAAAAGGCACCTGGATGGGTATATGTGCAGGAAGGGTTTAGAGGGATATGGGCCAAATGCTGGCAAATGGGACTAGATTAATTTATGATATCTGGTCGGCATGGTCGATTTGGACTGAATGGGTCCATTTTCATTCTGTACATCACTATGACTCTAACTGCATTTTCTGCTGTTTTAAGCCCTTGGCATCTACCTTTCTATTGCTCTTTTTTTTTCTTATCCAATTCTGTACATTCCTTGACATTTTGAGTTCTCTTAATGTGTTAGTCTCACTCTTCAACTGTACAAGCACATGTTGGCCTTCTACTTTCACTATTAGAGCTGAAAATGTGTTGCTGGAAAAGCGCAGCAGGTCAGGCAGCATCCAGGGAACAGGAGAATCGACGTTTCGGGCATAAGCCCTTCTTCAGGAATGAGGAAAGTTTGTCCAGCAGGCTAAGATAAAAGGTAGGGAGGAGGGACTTAGGGGAGGGGCGTCGGAAATGTGATAGGTGGAAAGAGGTCAAGGTGAGGGTGATAGGTCAGACTGGGGTGGGGGCGGAGAGGTCAGGAAGAAGATTGCAGGTTAGGAAGGCGGTGCTGAATTTGATGGATTTGACTGAGACAAGGTGGGGGGAGGGGAAATGAGGAAACTGGAGAAATCCGAGTTCATCCCTTGTGGTTGGAGGGTTCCTAGGCGGACGATGAGGCGCTCTTCCTCCAACCATCGTGTTGTTGTGGTCTGGCGATGGAGGAGTCCAAAGACCTGCATATCCTTGGTGGAGTGGGAGGGGGTGTTAAAGTGTTGAGCCACAGGGTGGTTGGGTTGGTTGGTCCGGGTGTCCCAGAGGTGTTCTCTGAAACGCTCCGCAAGTAGGTGGCCGGTCTCCCCAATATAGAGGAGGCCACATCGGGTGCAGAGGATGCAATAGATGATGTGTGTGGAGGTGCAGGTGAATCTGTGGCGGATATGGAAGTTTCCTTTGAGGCTTTGGAGGGAGGTGAGGGGGGAGGTGTGGGCGCAAGTCTTGCACCTCCTGCGGTTGCAGGGGAAGGTGCCGGGAGTGGAGGTTGGGTCGGTGGGGGGTGTGGATCTGACGAGGGTGCAGAGGCGAAGGCGGCGGAAGAATTGTTCGATGTCACGCCGTGTGTTGAACTCATTAATCCGAGAGCATAGGGGAATGAAGGTGAGGCCTCTCCTCACCTACCACCCCACTAACCTCCATGTACAGCGCATCATCCACCGTCATTTCCGCCACCTCCAAACGGATCCCACCACCAAGGATATATTTCCTTCCCCTCCCCTATCAGCATTCCGTGAAGACCACTCCCTCCGTGACTCCCTCGTCAGATCCACACCCCCCCACCAACCCAACCTCCACTCTCGGCACCTTCCCCTGCAACCGCAGGAGGTGCAAGACTTGCGCCCACACCTCCCCCCTCACCTCCCTCCAAAGCCCCAAAGGAAACTTCCATATCCGCCACAGATTCACCTGCACCTCCACACACATCATCTATTGCATCCTCTGCACCCGATGTGGCCTCCTCTATATTGGGGAGACCGGCCACCTACTTGCGGAGCGTTTCAGAGAACACCTCTGGGACACCCGGACCAACCAACCCAACCACCCTGTGGCTCAACACTTTAACTCCCCCTACCACTCCACCAAGGATATGCAGGTCTTTGGACTCCTCCATCGCCAGACCACAACAACACGACGGTTGGAGGAAGAGCGCCTCATCTTCCGCCTAGGAACCCTCCAACCACAAGGGATGAACTCGGATTTCACTAGTTTCCTCATTTCCCCTCCCCCCACCTTGTCTCAGTCAAATCCATTGAATTCAGCACCGCCTTCCTAACCTGCAATCTTCTTTCTGACCTCTCCGCCCCCACCCCAGTCTGACCTATCACCCTCACCTTGACCTCTTTCCACCTATCACATTTCCGACGCCCCTCCCCCCAAGTCCCTCCTCCCTACCTTTTATCTTAGCCTGCTGGACAAACTTTCCTCATTCCTGAAGAAGGGCTTATGCCCGAAACGTCGATTCTCCTATTCCCTGGATGCTGCCTGACCTGCTGCGCTTTTCCAGCAACACATTTTCAGCTCTGATCTCCAGCATCTGCAGACCTCACTTTCTCCTCAAAGACTTTCACTATTACCCTTTTGAACGACTCCCCTGCTCTGATGTAGATTTTTCTGTAAACAGCTGATTCCAGTCCACTTTGGTCAGATCCTGTCTTAACATACTAAAGTCTGCCTTCCCCCAGTTCAGAATCTTTATCTTCTGTCATAGAATCATAGTGATGTACAGCATGGAAACAGACCCTTTGGTCCAACCTGTCCATGCCGATCAGATATCCCAACCCAATCTAGTCCCACCTGCCAGCACCCGGCCCATATCCCTCTAAACCCTTCCTATTCATATACCCATTCAAATGCCTTTTAAATGTTGCAACTGTACCAGCCTCCACCACTACCTCTGGCAGCTCATTCCATACACATATCACCCTCTGTGTGAAAAAGTTGCCCCTTAGGTCTCGTTTATATCTTTTCCCTCTCACCCTTAACCTATGCCGTCTAGTTCTGGACTCCCCCACCAAGGGAAAAGACTTTGTCTATTTATCCTATCCATGCCCTTCATAATTTTGTAAACCTCTATAAAGTCACCCCTCAGCCTCCGACGCTCCAGGGAAAACAGCCCCAGCCTGTTCAGCCTCTCCCTGTAGCTTAAATCCTCCAACCCTGGCAACACCTTTGTAAATCTTTTCTGAACACTTTCAAGTTTCACAACATCTTTCTGATAGGAAGGAGATCAGAATTGCACGCAATATTCCAAAAATGACCTAACCAATGTCCTGTACTGTTGCAACATGACCCTGTACTCAATATTCTGACCAATAAAGGAAAGCATACCAAACGCCTTCTTCACTATGCCTTTTCCATTATGACCTCCAATCTTACATGTCTCTGTGATAGCATTTTCCATGAGTAAAGCTGCATCCTCAACTCATATGCCTTACTGAATTGAGGGTTAAATGTTGGTCTGAACACCAAAACCTCTCCCTTGTTCATTCTGAATAGTGCAATGGGACCTATTATGTGTATCTGAGAGAATAGACAAGGTCTTAGTTTAACACCTCCCTTGAACATTTAAACTCTTGAATTAGAACTTAAATCTTCTGACCTGGAAATGGCAGTACTACCACTGAGTCATTGCCGACACCTGTTCTTGCACCATTTTCTAGTATTCCCTTTATGTGGTGTATGTGTGTGTGTGTGTCTCTCTAGAGGGGCAGAGGAGGGCAAGGTACTTGATTTCTCTCCTACAAAATGTGACCTAGTGACCTAAAATGACAGAGCACCTTCCATGAGTACGCTATTTGTGTCACAGTAAGCAGATTCTATTGGTTTACACTAACTCTGACACAAAATAGTTAAGCAAGTAACTTAATAGCTTAACTCAGAAATTCTGCAATCTTGTTAAAAAGCTTCCTCTTTTCTATTTGACAATGGATACAGCACTATCCACCCATTTAGGTGGATGAGAATCTAACTTCCTAACCTCTGTCAATGCACTCTTTCATAGAATTCCAGAACTGTGAATAATTTTCTCTTCATCCCTGTATGGAAATAACAAATGTCTCTGATTTGGGATCAATCAGTCTGAGACAGAGATGATGGAACTCTAATTCATCTGCTCTCAGGCTGCCAAATGATCTATAGGTTATTATTATGTGGGTGTGCTACATAGGGCAGCACGGTAGCTCAGTGTTTAGCACTGCTGCCTCACAGCGCCAGGGTCCCAAGTTCAATTCCAGCCTGTGTGGAGTTTGCACATTCTCCCCATGTCTGCGTGGGTTTCCTCCGAGTGCTCTGGTTTCCTCCCACAATCCAAAGATGTGCAGGTTAGGTCAATTGGCCGAGCGAAATTGCCCATAGGGATGTGTAGGTTAGATACATTAGTCAGGGGCAAATATAGGATAGGGGAATGGGTTTGGGTGGGTTACTCTTTGGAGGGTCGGTGTGCACTTGTTGGGCCGAAGGACCTGTTTCCACACTGTAGGAATTCTAATAGAAACTTTTTATTTGGTATTAGAGACTAAGTACTGGGAGCTATGTAGAAGTGGAGGAGAGGTATTTCACTTGGTCCCATTTGCTGATGTGAGGCCTCTTTCTAATCACCAGCCCCCAGGTTCCAAACATAGGGCATCCAATTGAAAGACTGCAAGAAGATGCTCCTCATTTGCAATACATGAGGGAGAGAAATAGCCTCTGATTGGAAGAAATTTGAGTAGCTTCATTCAGACCTGCACACAAGGAACATCGACAGCATGCCTGTCCAAGTCGGGGAGACACCACAAGGGTTGGCCTGCCTGCCAGCTGGCTGTAGTGACAGGAGGGGTGGAGAGACTCCAAGTCAATATCGGGGATGACAAGGTACCTGCATGCCATAAGAGAGACTGTGAATGCTCCTCTCTCTCCAAAACGCCCTTATCCACAAATTAGGGTGGAAAGAGCAGCGATTCCAAGCTGAAAAACAACCTGCTTTCAATCCTTGACTTAATATGAATCTCATTAAGGTTAGCTAAGAGTGTGCACTACTGGACGCAAAACAAAGCCAATGTTAGTTAAACCCTGTTGAACTCGGGCACTGATGTTCAGAAGGCCATAGTCATAGGGGATTCTATTGTAAGGGGAGTAGATAGGCAGTTCTGTTGCTGAAAATGGGACTCTCGGATGATATGTTGCCTCCCAGGTGCTCGGGTCAGGGATGTCACCGATCGGCTGCAGAGCATTCTAAAAGGGGAGGGTGAACAGCGAGTTGTCTTGGTGCATATAGGCACCAACGATATAAGTATAAAATGAGATGAGGTCCTGAAAGAAGAATTCAGGGAGCGAGGAGAGAAGTTAAAGAGGAGGACCTCAAAGGTAGTGGTCTCAGGATTATTACCAGTGCCACGTGCTAGCCAGCGTAGAAATGAAAAAATAGGCAGGATGAACATGTGGCTTGAGAGACTGTGTAGGAGGGAAGGGTTCAGATTTGTTGGACATTGGGATCGGTTCTGGGGAAGGTGGGACTATTACAAAATGGACGGTCTACATCTGAACCGGAGCGGAACCAACGTCCTTGGGAAAGCTTTTGCTACTGCAGCTAGGAAGGTTTTAAACTAATGTGGCAGGGGGCTGGGAACCAGACGATTAAACAAGTAGGCAGCAAGGTGGAGACTAGAGACTGTAAGAATCATGAAGACAGCATTAATAAAGGGAAGAATAGGCAGAGAGCAGGTGAGCGCAAAAAAGCTGGTGGCCTGAAATGCACCTACTTTAATGTAAGGACTATAATGTGTAAGGCAGATGAACTTAGGGCTTGGATTGGTGCCTGGGAGTATGACGTTATTGTAATCACAGAGACTTGGTTGAAGGAAGGGCATGATGATTGGCAATTAAATGTTCCAGGATATAGACACTTCAGACAGGGCAGGGAGGAAAGTAAAAGGGGGGAGGTGGAGTTGCAGTGCTGGTCAAGGACGATATCACGGCTGTGCTAAAGGAGTACACTGTGGAGGTCTTGGGTAGTGAGGCATTATGGGTGGAGCTGAGAAATAAGAAGGGTGCAGTCACACTGTTGGGGCTGCATTACAGGCCTCCCAACAGTGAGAGTGAGGTAGAAGAACAAATGGGTAAACAGATTATGGAAAGATGTAGAGGCAATAGGGTAGTGGTGATGGGAGATTTTAATTTTCCCAACATTGACTGGGATACACTTAGCGTCAGAGGTCTGGATGGGGTAGAATTTGTAAGAAGCGTCCAGGAGAGTTTTCTAGAGCAGTATGTGAATAGTCCGATGAGGGAAGGGGCCATACTGGTACTGGGGAGCGAGCCAGGACAGGTGGTAGAAGTTGCGGTGGGGCATTTCTTTGGGAACAGTGACCACAATTCTGTAAGTTTTAGAATACTCGTAGATAAAGAAGAGAATGGTCCTCAGGGAAGAGTACCAGACCAAAGCCAATATCAAAATTAGGCAGGAGCTCGGAAATGTGGATTGGACACAGCTATTTGAAGGGAAGTCCATATATGAGATGTCGGAGGCTTTCAAAGATAGGTTAAAGATAGTGCAGGATAGGCATGTCCCATTGAAGGCTAAAGATAGGAAGGGCAAGATTCGTGAACCGTGGATGACAGGAGAAATTGTATGACTAGCCAAGAGGAAAAGGGAAGCATACATAAGGTCTAGGCAGCTAAGAACAAAACAGGCCCTGGAAGAATATCGGAAGAGTAGGACAAGTCTTAATCGAGGAATCAAGTGGGCTAAAAGGGGTCATGAAATAGCTTTAGCAAGCAGAATTAAGGATAATCCCAAAGCATTTTATTCTTATATAAGAAGCAAGCAGCTAACTAGAGAAAGGATTGGTCCACTAAAGGATAATGAAGGAAGGCTGTGTGCTGAAACTGAGAGAATGGGTGAGATTCTGAATGATTACTTTGCATCAGTGTTCACTGAAGAGAGGAACATGATGAATGTTGAGATTAGAGATTGAAGTGTGATTAATCTGGACCACATTGACATAAGTAGGGAAGATGTGTCGGGTAGGCTAGAGGTTATTAAGGTGGACAAATCTCCAGGACTGGATGGGATCCATCCCAGGTTGCTGAGGGAGGTGAGAGAGGAAATAGCTGGGGCCCTGACAGATGTCTTTGTGGCATCCTTAAACACAGGTGAGATGCCGGAGGGTTGCTCATGTTGTCCCCCTGTACAAGAAGGGTAGTAGGGATATTCCGGGTAATTACAGACCAGTGAGCCTGACGTCGGTGGTGGAAAAGTTGCTGGAGAAGGTACTGAGGGATAGGATCTATTTATATTTAGAAAAGAATGGGTTTATCCGTGGTAGGCAACATGGTTTTGTATGGGGAAAATCGTGCCTTACCAACTTAATAGAGATCTTTGAGGAAGTGACCAAGCTGATAGATGAAGGAAGGTCTGTTGATGTCATATACATGGACTTTAGTAAGGCATTTGATAAGGTTCCCCATGGTAAACTAATGGAGAAAGTGAAGTCACATGGTGTGCAGGGTGTTCTAGCTAGGTGGATAAAGAACTGATTGAGCAACAGGAGACAGAGAGTAGTAGTTGAAGGGAGTTTCTCGACATGGAGAAAGGTGACCAGTGTTGTTCCACAGGGGTCAGTGTTGGGGCCACTGTTGTTTGTAATAGGTATGATCAGCAAGTTTACAGATGACACAAAGATTGGTGGAGTAGCAGAAAGCATAAGGGACTGTCAGAGAATACAGGAGGATATAGATAGACTGGAGAGTTGGGTGGAAAAGTGGCAGATGGATTTCAATCCGGACAAATGTGAGGTGAGGCATTTAGGCAAGACTAATTCTCGAGCGAATTATACAATGAACGAAAGAGCCTTGAGAAAAGTTGATGGGCAGAGAGATCTGAGAATGCAGGTCCATTGTACCCTGAAGGTTGCTGCACAGGTGGACAGAGTGGTCAAGAAGGCATATAGTATGCTTGCCTTCATTGGATGGGGTATTGAGTATAAGAGCTGGCAAGTCATATTAACATTGTACAAGATATTGGTTCGGCCGCATTTAGAATACTGTGTACAGTTCTGGTCGCACCATTACCAAAAGGATGTGGGCGCTTTGGAGAGGGTGCAGAGAAGTTTTACGAGGATGTTGCCTGGTATGGAAGGTGCTAGCTATGAAGAGAGGTTGAATAGATTAGGTTTATTTTCATTAGAAAAAAGGAGATTGAGGGCGGAAGTTTACAAAATCATGAAGGGTATAGATAAGGTGGATAGAGACAAGCTTTTTCCCAGGGTGAAGGATTCAATATCAAGAGGTCACGCTTTCAAGGTGAGAGGTGGAAAGTTTAAGGGGGAATACACGCGGTAAGTACTTCACACAGAGGGTGGTGGGCATTTGGAACGCGTTGCCAGCAGAGGTGGTAGAGGCAGGCATGGCAGATTCATTTAAGATGGGTCTGGACAAATGCATGAGTAGGTGGGGAGCAGAGGGATACAGATGCTTAGGATTTGACCAACAGGTTTAGACAGTAGATTTGGATAGGCTCAGGCTTGGAGGGCCGAAGGGCCTGTTCCTGGGCTGTAAATTTTCTTTTCTTTTCACTTTCTTCGCTTGACCTTGGTCCCCTTCCCTTCTATGGAACAGCAGTTAGGGCCTAATCTGTCTCTCTCTTTCAAACAGTCATAGCATTGTTATGGTTCAAATGGAGGCCATTCAGTCCATTCTGTCTGCACCTACTTGCAGAGTGAGCATTTTGACCTAGCACCTTTCTCCTGTCTTTTCACTGTAATGCTGACATCTCTGCTCTGCTTTTTGTCAGAAAAGCTCAAAACTAGTTTCTTAATTAGCTTTGACGCTTCACACTTTTCAATGGCCATTTTTATTAATTACTCATTTATATTATTCAGGGGTGGCATTGTGGCTCAATGGCTAGCACTGCTGCCTCACAGCGCCAGGTACCTGGGTTTAACTCTACTCTCAGGTGACTGTGTGGAATTTCCATGCTCTCCCTGTGTGTGCATGGCTTTCCGCCGTTTCCGTCCACAGTTCAAAAATGTGCAAGTTAGCTGGATTGGCCATGGTAAATTACCCATAGTGTTCAGGGATGTGTAGGTTAGGTGTGTTAGTGATGGGGAATGCAGGGCTATAGGGACAGAGTAGGGGGATAGGTCTGGGTGGGATGCTCATCAGAGGGTTGGTGTGGACTTGCTGGGCTGAATAGCCTGTTTCCACACTGTAGGGATTCTAAGGATTTAAATGATCAATTTAATAGCTTAGAGTTGAACAGGCTGGGGCTGTTTTCCCTGGAGCGTCGGAGGCTGAGGGGTGACCTTATAGAAGTTTACAAAATTATGAGGGGCATGGATAGGGTAAATAGGCAAAGTATTTTCCCTGGGGTCGGGGAGTCCAGAACTAGAGGGCATAGGTTTAGGTGAGAGGGGAAAGATATAAAAGAGACCTACGGGGCAACATTTTCACACAGAGGATGGTACGTGTATGGAATGAGCTGCCAGAGGAAGTGGTGGAGGTTGGTACAATTGCAACATTTAAGAGGCATTTGGATGGGTATATGAATAGCAAGGGTTTGGAGGGATATGGGCCGGGTGCTGGCAGGTGGGACTAAATTGGGTTGGGATATCTGGATGGTATGGACGGGTTGGACCGAAGGGTCTGTTTCCATGCTGTACATCTCTATGACTCTCTAATTGTTTATTTCTTGAAATCCACGAACTTTACCTAACTCTGCCAAACTTTACCTTTTTGAAATTTGGTAACCAACCACCTCCAATTAGAGTAAAATAGAAATAAGGCATCTTATGCAAACATTTGCCATTGAATCCATGTTCATTAATCCATGCCCAACTCTATCTTGGAGCTGGCATCAATCAAAGGAAGAAAAATTGTATCATACTTCTCATGACCGTCAGGCATCTCTGAGTGCTTTTCAGGCATTTTTAATGCACTGCACTGCTATAATATAGGAGACTCAACAGCCAACTTTGTCAATAAAAAATTCTTATAAATGTGATAATGATCAGATAATCTGTTTCTTGTGTTGTTAATTGAGAGGTAAGTATTTATAGACCTGGACACCAGAGATAGCATTGCTGTTTCTCTGCAAAACACTGACATGGGAATTTTTACATTCATCTGACGGCCTTTATTTAATATCTTGTTCAAAAATTGGAAACTCTGACAATTTAAAACTTCCACAGTACTGTATGAGCAATGAGTGATGATGGCCCAGGTGTGGGGAATCAGTCAAGTGCAGCAAGTGGACAGAAATAGAGATAATCAGGTAAGTGGTTGGGAGCGAGAGTCAAAATTCAAGTTACGAGGGAGGACCGGTACTCAGGGGTTGTTGAGTGAGGCTTGGTCAAGCATGCCTGACCACAACTTGGTACGTAAAGAAACTTCCATTTTTAAAACATTTATCGTTTTGACCTTTTTTTTTAGGGATTGTGCTCCTCAGGGTAGAATATAAAGGAGGATAGTAAAGGCTTTTTTAGGTATGTGAAAAGAAAAAAAAATGGTTAAGACTAAAATTGGGCCCTTGAAGACAGAAATGGGTGAATTTATTACGGGGAACAAAGAAATGGCAGAAAAGTTGAATTGGTACTTTAGATCTGTCTTCACTGGGGAAGACACAAGCAATCTCCAAGATGTAATAGAACATAGAACATAGAACATAGAAGAATACAGCGCAGTACAGGCCCTTTGGCCCTCGATGTTGCGCCGATCCAAGCCCACCTAACCTATACTAACCCACTATCCTCCATATACCTATCCAATGCCCGCTTAAATGCCCATAAAGAGGGAGAGTCCACCACTGCTACTGGCAGGGCATTCCATGAACTTACGACTCGCTGAGTGAAGAACCTACCCCTAACTTCAGTCCTATATCTACCCCCCCTTAATTTAAAGCTATGCCCCCTTGTAATACCCGACTCCATACGCGGGAAAAGGTTCACACTGTCAACCCTATCTAACCCCCTAATCATCTTGTACACCTCAATCAAGTCACCCCTAAACCTTCTTTTCTCTAATGAAAACAGCCCCAAGTGTCTCAGTCTTTCCTCATACGATCTTCCTTCCATACCAGGCAACATCCTGGTAAACCTCCTCTGCACCCGTTCCAGTGCCTCCACATCCTTTCTATAGTATGGCGACCAAAACTGCACACAATATTCCAGATGCGGCCGCACCAGAGTCTTATACAACTGCATCATGACCTCAGGACTCCGGAACTCAATTCCTCTACCAATAAAAGCCAGTACGCCATATGCCTTCCTCACCGCACTATTTACCTGGGTTGCAACTTTCAGAGATCTGTGTACATGGACACCAAGATCCCTCTGCTCATCCACACTACCAAGTATCCGACCATTAGCCCAGTACCCCATCTTTATTGTTATTCTTCCCAAAGTGAATCACCTCACACTTAGCTACATTGAATTCCATTTGCCACCTTTCTGCCCAGCTCTGCAGCTTCTCTATATCCTGCTGTAACCTGCCACATCCTTCCTCACTGTCAACAACTCCTCTGACTTTCGTATCATCCGCAAACTTGCTCACCCAACCTTCTAACCCCTCTTCCAGGTCATTTATAAAAATGACAAACAGCAATGGTCCCAAAACAGATCCTTGCGGAACACCGCTAGTGACGGCACTCCATGAAGAAACTTTGCCATCAACTACTACCCTCTGTCTTCTTCCATCCAGCCAATTCTTAATCCAAACCTCCAACTCTCCCTCAATGCCATATCTCCATATTTTCTGCAGTAGCCTACCATGGGGAACCTTATCAAACGCCTTACTAAAATCCATATATACCACATCTACCGCTTTCCCCTCATCAACCTCCTTCGTCACCTTTTCAAAGAATTCAATACGGTTTGTGAGGCACGACCTGCCCTTCACAAAACCATGCTGACTATCCTTGATCACATTATTCCTATCCAGATGTGCATAAATCCTATCCCTTACAATTCTCTCTAAGACTTTGCCCACAACAGAAGTGAGACTCACCGGCCTATAGTTACTTGGGTTATCCCTACTCCCTTTTTTGAACAAGGGAACCACATTTGCTATCCCCCAGTCTTCTGGCACTACTCCTGTAGACAAAGAGGACATAAAAATCAAGGCCAATGGCTCTGCAATCTCCTCCCTTGCTTCCCAGAGAATCCTAGGATAAATGCCATCAGGCCCAGGGGACTTATCTATTTTCACCTTTTACAGGATTTCCAACACCTCTTCTCTACATACCTCAAAGCCATCCATTCTACTTATTTGTGACTCAGTATTCACATCGACGACAATGCCCTGTTCCTGAGTAAATACTGAAGAAAAGTATTCATTCAGTGTCTCCCCAATCTCTTCCGCCTCCACACGCAACTTCCCACTACTATCCTTGACTGGACCTATTCCTACCCTAGTCATTCTTTTATTCCTAACATACCTATAGAAAGCCTTAGGGTTTTCCCTAATCCTACCGACTAAGGA